>NC_079317.1:13611287-13914318 GCF_029931775.1 Euleptes europaea
GACAAGAATATGCCAACAAATATGGAAAACAAAACAATGGCCCACTGACTGGAAACGATCAATTTACATTCCTATTGCAAAAAAAGGAGACGTCAAAGACTGTGGCAACTATCAGACCATCACATTAATTTCTCACATGAGTAAAGTGATGTTCAAAATCTTACAACAGTTACTATATATGGAACAAGAAATGCCAGATGTTCAAGCTGGATTCAGAAAAGGAATAGGCGCTAGAGATCCTACTAACATTTTTTGTTGGTTCTGGAGCATACAAGACCGCAGTACTGCAGCTTCCCACTTGCGCCAATTCCCACCCCAATTTTTTTTACTATTCTCCTTTAACAGCTTTTTCATATAAACCTCTTAAAGCACACAGAGAAGAATTAAGCCAAAATTGGCAGTGGAAAGCAGTTTGTTTTCTCATTTTACTTTGAAAGGGCAGTGTTGTTAAGAAAACAACGGCATCAGCCAACATAATCTCAGACGACATTTTCAATAAACCAGCTCTACAATGCAGGCTTGATCCATTCAATAAATTCAAATAATCTTTGCATGAAAGATGTTTAGAGCAAACCTCACATTAGAGAACAAGCTATAGTGTATACTGCCAAAGCCTCAATCTGCTCTTAACTGAGAATTTCTGTACAACTTTACTGGATAGTACAGCATTAGGCCACTTGCCCAACAACACTCTAGGAACTCACTTTATTGGGAATGTGGACATGCTTCTTGTGATGTTCATAATTTAAAAACAGATCTCAAAGGCATTTGTGTGAATATATTTTACTTTTCACACGATTTAGAGTCCACGATGATAGTCTATCCACATAGATAAGCAGCCCTGAGATGTGAAAATATGCAAAATAAAGCCTTGCAAAATAGATGAGGTAATATTGATCAAAATATTCCGAGGACGGAAGATTACAAATCATGCAGAACAATCCTACATACATGCGGTGGAAAGGGCCATCAAGGCAGGATGGTGCTGCTGCACTCGTTTTGTTTGTGGCTTCCTAGAGGCACCTGGTTGGCCACTGTGTGAACAGACTGCTGGACTTCATGGCCCTTGGTCTGATTCAGCAGGGCCTTTCTTATGTTCTTAAGTCGCAGCACACTTTTGTCAACCCTTTTTGCATGGAGTAGGGGTCATTCTCCGTGGCGCAGAGTGGTAAGCTGCAGTACTGCAGTGCAAGCTCTGCTCACAACCTGCGTTCGATCCTGACGGAAGTCGGGTTCAGGTAGCCGGCTCAAGGTTTACTCAGCCTTCCATCCTTCCGAGGTCAGTAAAATGAGTACCCAGCTTGCTGGGGGTAAAGGGAAGACAACTGGGGAAGGCCCTGACAAACCACCCCGTAAACAAAGTCTGCCTAGTAAATGTCGGGATATGACGTCACCCCATGGGTCAGGAATGACCCGGCGCTTGCACAGGGGACCTTTTTCCTTTAGGGGTCACTGTGTGTGTGTGGGGGGGAGGTAGCTGAGTATTTCCTGCATTGTGCAGGGGGTTGGACTAGATAGTCCCTTCTAACTCTATGATACTATGATTCTATGACCCTTTAGGGTTTTCAAGGCAAGCAATATTCAGAGGTGGTTTGCCATTGCCTGCCTCTGCCTAGCAATCCTGAAGTTTCTTGGTGGTCAGCCATCCAAGTACTGACCAGGGCTGACCCTGCTTAGCTCACCAGGTTGGCCCATCCAGGTCAGGGCTACATACATGTCCTCAGGAGTAAATACCACAGAGTTAATTGTGGCTTCCTCCCTAGAAAGGGTTTTTAGTATAGCAGATGAACTTGCAGAAACAGTTAACACTCCAAACTGAAGCTTAGTCATAAGAGAACCAGCCACAGCACCCTGGCAGGCAATTTCCCTGCCAAAAATGCAGATCTATACCTCACCAAACAAACACTCTTGGGCAGGGGTGTTGAACTCTATTGTTACGAGGACTGGATAGGACATAAATGTCACTCGGTCGGGACAGGCCATGCCTCGCCAGCCCAGATCAAGAGTGGGGGGTGGCTGCCTCGGCTGGCTTGCGGGCCGGATGAAAGCTCTCAAGGAGCCTTATGTCTGACACCCCTGCTGTAGGTTTGGGAGGAGAAATGTTGATGTGCCCGTGTCTTCTTGAGAAAGTCCGCATCACCCAATTACGGAGCTGCCTTGTGTGACTGTTTTGTATTAAACTAGAATAGAGAGCCCCCGCTCTGGGCCAGTAAATGATGAAGAAGGGGCTGAAGCTACATAACCTTCAGCAGATACTTCTCAGCCCATGTGGTTTTTAATGCTGAGTCTGACAGGATGCGTCATTTCCGGTTTGCATTTGTACAGGACGGAAATAGACCAGTCATCCGAGCACAGCAGCCTACCACGCACAGGTGATTACTAAGAAGAGTTGGTTTTTATATGCCGACTTTCTCTTCCATTTAAGGAAGAATCAAACCGGCTTACAATCACCTTCCCTTCCCCTCCCCACAACAGACACCCTGTGAGGTAGGTGGGGCTAAAAGAGCTCTAAGAGAACTGTGACTAGCCCAAGGTCACCCAGCTGGCTTCATGTAGAGGAGTGCGAAAACCAACCTGGTTTACAAGATTAGCGTCTGCCGCTCATGTGGAGGAGTAGGGAGTCAAACCCGGTTCTCCAGATTAGAGTCTACTGCTCCAAACCACCGCTCTTAACCACTACACCACACTGGCTAACTTGGTCCACTGAAAGAAAAGGTAGGGAAGACAGACTCACGTGGATCCCACCCACACTCCAAACATCAATATGGGGTGCCTATCGTTCTCCATCAAACGTGAGGGGGAGAAAATGAAACTGTGCCTGAGGAATATTCCTCTGCCCCCCCAGGAGGGCAATTAACATGCAACAATATGCTATCACAGAACCACCCTTAAAGGTTTATGGCTTATACGTTAATCACAACCAGTTTAAAAGAATATACCCTTGTATTGGGCAGGCTATGTTTCTCGAACAAAACAGATACACCCTGGGGTTAGTTTATGTGTAAAATGCCTTCAAATCGCAGCCTACCTATGCCAACCCCATAGGGTTTTCAAGGCGAGAGATTAACAGAAGTGGTTAACCATTGCCTGCCTCCGCGTAGTGAGCCTGGATTTCCTTGGCAGTCTCCCATCCAATTACTAACCAGGGTTGACCATGCTTAGCTCCCGAGTTGTTATAAGACTCGGCTAGTCTAGGCCATCTGGGTTGGGGGGCAGCATTAGTTTACCACTATCATTAATGAAAACATCCTTGTTTCTGGGATAGCCCAGGTCACTGGTGCTGGCACTACTACTTTGGGCAGGCTTAGTCTCACAAAGAACTGCCACTAATTCTTCAGTCATTTTAATTTCTTAATGTTTTCATGTCCTGCTCTCTCCAGCCCTCTGAAGGGCTTGATTTCATGTTCGGAGACTGAAGAACAAAACACTACTAACCCAACCAGCTGGAATGGCAATTCAAGCTTTTGAGTTGCCTTGGCCTCAAAGAGAAACGAAGGCTGACTTGCCATCCACGTGTTTCTGAATGCCAAAGACTCTAGCCTTGCAGGGCTGGAGAAGAACTTCTGGCTGAATTCTTGGAAAGCCACTGCTAGTTAGAATAGACAGTTCTGGATTAGAGGAAGCAACATGTTCATATAAGTTGTGTGTGTGTTAAGTGCCGTCAAGTCACTTCCGACTCATGGCGACCCTACGTATCGATGTCCTCCAAAACGTCCTATCTTTAACAGCCTTGCCCAGGTCTTGCAAACTGAGGGCTGTGGCTTCCTTTACAGAGTCAATCTATCCCTTGTTGGGTCTTCCTCTTTTCCTGCTGCCTTCCACTTTTCCTAGCATGATTGTCTTTTCCAGAGACTGGTTTTCTCATAATGTGACCAAAATACGACAGCCTCAGTTTAGTCATTTTACCTTCTAGGGTCAGTTCAGGCTTGATTTGATCTAGAACCCACTGATTTGTGTTTTTGTTTTTTGGCCATCCACAGTATCCGTAACACTCTTCTCCAACACCACATTTCAAAGGAATCTACTTTCTTCTTATCAGCTTTCTTCATTGTCCAGCTTCCACACCCATACACAGTAATAGAGAATACGATGGCATGAATTAACTTAATCTTGGTGGCCAGTGACACATCCTTACACTTCAGAATCTTTTCTAGCTCCTTCATGGCTGCCCTTCCCAGTCTCAACCTCTTTCTGGTTTCTTGGCTGCAGTCTCCCTTTTGGTTGATGATGGAGCCAAGGAACAGAAAGTTTTGAACAATTTCACATAAGTTACTGAAGTGCAAATCTAAAAAAAAAAAATCAAATTAACACAGCTGTCTGCTGTCTTCAAAACTGATCCTGCATCCTAGGCACAAGAAATCTTTTTCCAGCCCAGATGTACCTCATTATCTGCAAGAATAACACTTCCTATTTCAAAGTAACACCAATTCTAACATTGAGCTGAATCACACTGGAGGTGCTTAGATGAGAAAACTGAAGTTGTACACCCTCAGTGGATGGGGGCAGAGACCTGTACTAAAATAAAAGGCGGTGTGAACCTACATGGCAGTCACACGGTTTGCATGTTCCCAGTGTCATCAGCTGCCTATCGATTTGCTAATAAAAGGAAATTCAGTTTCGGGGGGTGTCCACCTCCAGTTCATTTTCTTTAAAAAGAAAAAAAACCCAACATATTCATTTCAATAGCTCTTTCCCCAAAATTTTACATTTCACGCTCACGGACTCATCTGATTTCACACACAATCCCTGCAAGGCAAGAGGAAAATTGTCTTTCTGTATGTAAACTGCCAGATTAACAGCACAACCCTGAAAAGAGTTACGCCCTTGGGTGTTAGCTTTATTAAAATATGTTAACTTTATTAAAATATGAGGGAAATGCACTTTAAAAAACTTCAAAGTTTAACATCAAAGAATCCAGTGTTTCACTGACTGAAAAAATAGGGGGGTGGAGTTGAAGGAAGCAGATGATTTCCTCGACTTTGATTGAGAAAGGAATGGAAGCCATGGAAGTTTTACACTGGTTCTTTTTAAAGAACTTTGAGAGGTTTTATTCACTCGTTATCATGGGCTTTTAATTACTGGATAAGCCAGAATGGCAAAATTGGAAGTACGCTGGTTAGAAAAAGGATTCAAAGGACAGGAGTGCCCAGTACAAATTTCTCTACAACCTTGAACTCAATACAACTGTAACTTTTGTTTTGCAACATTTTATTGGAGGTCTATGAAGACGTATTACATACAGTTATAAAACGGTTTATGTCCTGTCTTTAATTCCAAGGCAAACTTCAAAGAAAAAACTTGAACTTTTAAAATACATCAAGTTTAATTAAGGAAATATTCTGATGTTTTTGTCCTGTGTCTTTAATCCTAAATGGAACATTTTTAAAGCTATGGCCCTAAAAAGTTGTGGGTGTCAAGTGCCGTCAAGTCGCTTCCGACTCATGGTGACCCTATGAATGAAAGCCCTTCAAAATGTCCTATCTTTGACAGCCTTGCTCAGATCTTGCAAATTGAGGGCTGTGACTTCCTTTATTGAGGCAATCCATCTCTTGTTGGGTCTTACCCTTTTCCTGCTGCCCTCAACTTTTCCTAGCATGACTGTCTTTTCCAGTGACTCTTGTCTTCTCATAATGTGACTAAAAAGTTACTTGGCAGTAAATCCCATGGGAAAAACAAAACAGGACAAACCTTCAAGTAACCATAAACGAAATTAAGTCAGCTTGCAAACTTAGGCAAACCAGTATTCTCTTTTCAAGCTCCCACCTGTAGTACAGCATGCAGATTTACTTCACAAAGTTTTGTGCTAGCATGGGAGGGATGTTTTCTACAGTAATTCTTACAACAGCCCTGTAAGACTGGTCACAATTATCACCCTCACATAGCAGAATTGATGGCTGAGAGATAGTGGTTTGCCTAGCCCTAGGGTCACCTGGTAACAGACAATCGCCAGCATTCAAACTCTCAGCTATACAAGCGATTGTAACATTTAGGGAAAGCGCTATAACAGTAACAAATACTACACTGAGAAATACCAAGAATTAGGAATTAATAACATAACAGGTAACAGCCCGAGCTGTGCAAAGAGACGACTGGTTTAAATTTCACTTCAGCAACAGATTCATCAAGGAAGCATTAAGCAATATGTTTTCCATCAACCTCAAAGCCAGTTTGGGGAAGCGGTCAGAACTGCCATACTAGATCTGGAAGTCCCAGGTTCAAATGCTGACTTAGCCATGAAGTTCATCAGCTGATCTTGGGCCAGTTGCACACTCAGAAGTCCACATGAAGCTGCTTTATGCAGCAAGGCAGACCAATGAGTCTGTCAGGATCGTTACCACCTTGTCCGACTGGCAGGAGCCCTTGAAGATCTCACACAGATGTTTTTCACACAACCCACTGCCTGGTCCTTTTTAACTGGAGGCACCGGGGATCTGGAGATCAGCATGGGAAGCAGACGTTCTACCCCTCAGCCTGTGCCCAACTCTCTCAGCCTCACCTACCTCACCGGGTTGTCGTGAAAGTAAAATGGAGGGAGAACTGTGTCAACCACTTTGATCTCTAGGAAGAAAGAGGGGGGAATAAATAAATGCTTTCCACCCCCAACATGGTTACCAACTTTGGGCTGGAAAGCTCAAAGATTTGAGGGTAGCCTGGGGAGGGCAAGGTCTAGGCAAGGAATAAACCACAGCAGAATACAATTCCATGGATACCACCCTTCAAAGCAGCCGTTTCCTACAGGGGATCTGGTCTCTGTAGCCTGGAGATCAATTGTAATTCCAGAAAAGGGCTGAGAAGGGGCCGTGCCTCAGCGGTAGAGCATCTACGTGGCATGCAGAAGGTCCCAGGTTCAATCCCCGGCATCTCCAGTTAAAGGGACCAGGCAAGTAGGTGATGTGAAAGACCCCTGCCTGAGACCCTGGAGAGCCGCTGCCGGTCTGAGTAGACAATCCTGACTTCGAGGGATCAAGGGTCTGGTTCAGTAGAAGGCAGCTTCATGTGGAAGATCTCCAGGATTCCCCTGGAAGTTGGCAACACTACCTATGAGGGTACTACTGGCCAACCTGGCAGGGCTGTTGTGCAAAAAGACATGCATGCTGGGCATCTGAGCCCAGATCAAACATTTATTTGGTATAATTATTATTCGTCACCACAGAACCCCACCGTCCTCCCTCGACCGACGTGCTAAACTCACCTGTCGCCTGCCTGCCCTCCCCCCCCTCCTCCTCCTCCTCCTCCTCCTCCTCCTCAGCATCCCTCCCAGCCCCTCGCGAAGAAGCAGCGCCGACAAAGCCGTTGCCAGGGCAACAGAGAACCGAGCCCGCGGAGGGAAAGGCGAGGGAGAAAAAGCCACGGCCTTACCCGCAACCGCCCGGCGCGCCTTCCTTCCCCCGCAACGGCGGCTCCGACCAGCTAGGAGAAGAGGGGCGGGGCGAACGGCAGGTGCCGGCCGCTCCGTCAAGCGGGATCCGGATTGGCTGCTTTCTGCCGAGAAGGCGGGATCGGACGGACCCGCGCAGCTCATTGGAGGACGAAGCCGGAGGGGATAGACAGAAGCGGCAGCCGAGGGGCGGGGCGAACGGCAGGTGCCGGCCGCTGCGTCGAGCGGGATCCGGATTGGCTGGTTTCTGCCGAGGAGGCGGGCTCGGACGGACGTCATTGGAGGACGAAGCCGGAGGGGATAGGCAGAAGCGGCAGCCCAGGAGCGTGGCTTATGGTGTTGCGGGGGGGGGGGGGAGAAATGCAAAAAACAAGGGGCGTGGCTTGCTCGGTGTTGTTGTCCCCCCCCGTTTCCCCAACTGGCTTTGAACGTTTGAAGGGAGGGGGCGGGGCTTTGGGATGTTGAGAAGCCTCGCAAGGCACGAATCGTCGGGAGAGGAATGGGACTTGGGGGCGTGGTCTAAAACCCGTGGGCGGGGCTTGGCGGGTTGATTGTTAGCGCCATGGCAACGCTTCCCTGAGGTTTCGTTTGGGCATAGCTGTGCCTAATAATAATGACAATAAAGATCAAATTATAATATGATGTATATTGTTAAATTATCTTAAATAATAATAATATGATAACAAATAATAATAAAAGCTGTCCCTGAGAAATTAAGCAAGCACTGATTCTAGCTGAGAGTCCTAGGGTTGCCAGGCCCCTCTTCGCCATCGGCGGGAGATTTTGGGGGCGGAGCCTGAGGAGGGCGGGGTTTAGGGAGGGGGACTTGTATGCCATAGAGTCCAATTGCCAAAGCGGCCATTTTCTCCAGGTGAACTGATCTCTATCGGCTGGAGATCAGTTGTAATAGCAGGAGATCTCCAGCTATTAACTGGAGGTTAGTAACCAAAACAACAAACACCTCTGTACTGTTACCATAGGTTAGGAAATTAGTACAGGAAAATGCTACAAATCAATGCAAAAACAGTTTATATTGGAAAAACCAAACAAACAACAACAGTGAAGTGCTGTATACCCATGTATATAGCACTTCACTGTTGTTGTTGTTGGGTTGGTTTTTCCAATACAAACTGTTTTTGCATTGATTTGTAGCATTTTCCTGTACTAATTACCTGGAGGTTGGCAACCCTAGTTGGGACTGGGGAGAGCCACTGGTGGACTTTAGGCCAGTTATTCAGCCTGACCTACCTCACAGGGCTGTTGTGAGGATAAAATGGAGAAGATGTCACCTTGAGGTTAGGGTTGCCAGGTCCTTCTTAGCCATTGGTGGGAGGTTTTTGGGGCGGAGCCTGAGCAAGGCATGGTTTGGGGAGGGACTTCAATGCCATAGAGTCCAGTTGCCAAAGCGGCCATTTTCTCCAGGTGAACTGATCTCTATCGGATGGAGACCAGTTGTAATAGCAGGAGATCTCCAGCTAGTACCTGGTGGTTGGCAACCCTATTTGGAGCTGTGGACTCTGATCTGGAGAACCGGGTTTGATTCCCCACTCCTCCACATGAGCAGCGGACAATAATCTGGTGGACTGGGTTGGTTTCCCCACTCCTACACACAAAGCCAGCTGGGTGACCTTGGGCTAGTCACAGCTCTCTTAGAGCTCTCAGCCCCACCTACCTCACAGGGTGTCTATTGTGGGGAGGGGACAGGAAGGTGATTGTAAACCAGTTTGATTCTGCCTTAAATGGTAGAGAAAGTCGGCATATAAAAACCAACTCTTCTTCTTCAGGCAGGGTCTTCTTCAGAAACAGATCCCTGACCATGCTTTCAGTCATACCAGAATTTGATTTTGAAATTGACCCCAAGGGCAGAGGCACCCTCCCCCACAAAAACATTTTGTAGCATCTTGGAGACTAACAGATTTATTATCGTAGAAGCATTAGCGAGCTGAAGACTATTTAATCATAAGGGCATTATCTGTGTCCCCCACCATATTTCCCCACTCTTTGCCTACAAACCAGCCACAAGAGACATTCTTCACTTCTCTTTAATTGCTGAGGCATCCCTCAGCCCTGGCTTAGAGGGCACAATCCCAATAACTAACTATTATGGACCGTTTGGGAAGTTTTCAGCACACTGGTAGGGATTACTGGTAATTCAATTTCTCCTCTTTCCCCTTTAACCCTACATGAAAGTTTTGAACACATGAAGCTGCCTTATACTGAATCAGACCCTTGGTCCATCACAGTCAGTATTGTCTACTCAGACCAGTAGCGGCTCTCCAGGGTCTCAGGTAGAGGTCTATTCCCATCACCTACTTGCCTAGTCCCATTAACTGGAGATGTCACGGATTGAACCTGGGACCCTCTGCATGCCAAGCAGATGCTCTACAACTGAGCTCCTCCCCAAATTTTAATTTTTTTGATTTAAAATACTGGCTGACAAGGCAAAAAGAGCTCCCCTCTGCCATTTTGCATAGGATCGGTGTCTTGTTTAAACTGTGCTGCAGCCTGTACAAAGTACAGTTAGCGCACCAGACCGATGTCTACAAGGATCTCCGATGTGCAAACTAACCATAAGAACATAAGAAAAGCCATGCTGGATCAGACCAAGGTTCATAAAGTCCAGCAGTCTGTTTACACAGCGGCCAATCAGGTGCCTCTAGAAAGCCCACAAACAAGATGACTGCAGCAGCACCATCCTGCCTGTTTTTCACAGCACCTAATATAAGAGGCATGCTCATCTGACCCTGGAGAGAACAGGTATGCATCATGACTAGTATCCATTGCAAAAATCAAGGCTCACAAATTGCTGTAGAGATGGGAGAGCAGAGAAATGGGGTCATTGTTCATCGCTCATTACATCATGCACAAAAACTTAACTTTGCCAGCTTTTAAAAATAATGGCTTGGCTTCTGTGCCCTTAAACAGACAAAGCCTAATTTGTCCTCTCCCCCTTTAAAAAAAAAGCTTCAGCTGTTGAATTTTTTGTTTATTAGGCTGTCACAGCATTTAAAAGCTAGAAACCCACCAACAGGAACATTTTTGGGTGAAAAGATAGGTAAGGTGAGTTTGATAATAGTTTGTATCTGTGAAACGTTACCTATTTTAATTTTCAGATGCTTGATTGAAAGAACAAATGTAGAATCATAGAGTTGAAAGGGACCTCCAGGGTCATCTAGTTGAACTCCCTGCACAATGCAGGAAATTCACAACTACCCCACACACACCCAGTGGCCCCTACTCCACGCCCAGAAGATGTACTTTGTTAGATGTACTTTGTTAATTTAGTGTCTGGGTTGAACAGGCAGCAAATTTGAAAAGCAAACAAACGAACCTTTGTGGGGGGTTATTGAGCATCACATTGAGTAACAGAATAGTGACAGAGATGCCAAGGGAGAACTACAAGAAAGCCAAGACAATATGGAGAGGCTCGCTAGAAAAGAATCCTTACGATTGCAGCTACAATATGACCCTATGTGCTATGCACTTTCCCATTCAATAAAAAGGGGATAAAAATGACACATCCACACCATTTACATATACACAGCAACTTATTTTTAAAAAATCATAGATGGGACTGACAGCGCAGTATAGTTGATCTCCTTAAGGTCATGGGAACCTTTTTTTTTTTTTTTTAATTGCCATCAAGTTGCGGCCAGCTTCTGGTGACCCTGTCGGTTTTTCAAGGCAAGAGACGTTCAGAGGTAGTTTGCCATTGCCTTCCTGTGCATAGCAATCCTATAGTTCCTTGGTGGTCTCCCATCCAAGTACTAACCACAGCTGATTCTGCTTATCTTCTGAGCTCTGACAAGATCAGGCTAGCCTGAGCTATCCGGGTCAGGGTGGAAAAGATTTACGAGTTATAAATAATTGAAAACAAAGTTTTATTGGTTGTTCTGGATTTGGGGGGGATCAATTGAGTTACCCTTTCTATTTAAAGTTACTTTTCTTATACTAGATTGGTTGTCTTTTCTTATACTAGTGTTTGGGTTGTATCCTTCTGTTCTGTAGTCGGCATGCATTGTTTTGTTTTTGTTAAAAGGTTTGATACGATTCATTTTTTGATTCATTTTTTGTTAAAGTGGGTAGCACTAAATTATCAATAAAGGCTTGTGTTTTCTGTACAAAAATATTGTAAGTTTCTATGCTTAGAAAAACATGATATCCCCATACCAGACATACAGGAAGCACTGTGTGTATAATAAACGAGATAGAGAGGCACATTTACTGTCTGCAGATTGTTTGGAACGGTGCTGAAATATCTTTTGTTTTATCTATATGAGATTAGCAAGATTGCCCTGGAGTCTCAAGAGATCTGAGATTAATAGCTAGGAGGATTCTCTGCTTCTATCAGGAAAAATTAGGAAAGGGCTGGTTTCAGGAGAAAGTGTGGAATTTCTCAGAATAAATACTGAGTTATATTTGGGGGATCTATTTACACTATAGACTTAAATTATAGCGATCTTTCTTCCATCAGAATTGTAGGCTTGGGAAAGGAAGTCCTCAGAGATCTCTAATTCTCTGCAAGTTGCCCAAAAAACAGTTCCCAGGATTCCTTGGGAAGAGCCTCTGCATTGAAGAGGTACAAAGCTGATAGTATGTATTATCCACAGATAAGAATGTCCAACAATAAAGGAAGCCACAGCCCTCAATTTGCAAGATCTGAGCAAGGCTGCCAAAGATAGGACATTTTGGAGGACTTTCATTCATAGGGTCACCATGAGTCGAAAGCAACTTGACGGCACTTAACACACACACACAAGAATGTCCATAGCTTACCTTGCTTCTTGTGAGACTGGCCCGTGGAATATTTATTCTTTTCCTGAGAACGCATCTATCAATTAGGCCCTGGCAATCTCTAATTGGGCTATTCCAGGGTGCAAACTGGTACCTCTTTGTTATAGGTATCTGCCTCTGCCAGGAATGTCTGCCAGTCTGTGTGTTTACATCTTGCTCTTTCTTCAAGGAACATTCTGTATGTATATAGTTCCCTCTCCATTTTGTGGGGTAGGAGGGAGAGAGAGATCTATCTCCAAAGCAGGAGGCTGAAGTTGGTTATAGAATCATACAGTTGGAAGGGACCACCAGGGTAATCTAGTCCAACCCCTCTGCACAATGCAGGAAATTCTTAACTACCTCCCACCCCACACCCCCAGTGACCCCTACTCCGAGCCCAGAAGATGGCCACGATGCCCTCCCTGTCATCATCTGCTTGAGGTAATAGAATCAGCATTGCTGACAGATGGCTACGTAGCCTCTTCTTAAAAACCTCCAGGGAAGGAGAGCTCTCCACCTCCCGAGGAAGCCTGTTCCACTGAGGAACCACTCTGTTAGAAAATTCTTCCTAATGTCTAGGCGGAAACTCTTTTGATTTAATGTCAACCCGTTGGTTCTGGTCCGACCTTCTGGGGCAACAGAAAACAACTCGGCACCATCCCAGTTGGTTCCCAGTTCCTTATTCACATTGCCTAGTTCCTGAATGATATTGAGGTCAACAGCCTCCTCTCCAAAGCCTCATCACAGTACACATCAGGATTTGAACCTGGGTCTCCCAGGTCCTGGTCCAATGCTTTAACTGTCGCACCACACCGGTGCTCATTTTCTCTGGATGCTGCTAGTGCTCCTGGTTGTGGAGCTACAGTATGGTTGCCAACGCCGGGTTGGGAAATTACTGGCAATTTGGGGGTGGAACTTGGACATGGTGGGGTTCGGGGAAGGACCTCAGCAGGGCATGATATCATACGGTCCATCCTACAAAGCAGCCATTTTCTCTAGGGGAACTGACCCCTGTACCCTGGAGATCTGTTGTCATTCTGGGAGATCTCCAGCCCCCCCTTGGAGTTTGGCATCCCTGTGCTACAGTTAGGGTTGCCAACGTCCAGGTGGGGCCTGAAGATCTTCTGGAATTACAACTGATCCGTAGACAACAGTGATCAAAGTTCCCTTGGAGAAAATGGCTGTGTCTGAGGGTGGACTCTATGGCACTATACCCCGCTGAGGGAGGGTTGCCAGCTCTGGGTTGGGAAAGACCTGGAGATTTTGGGGGTGGAGCCTGAGGAGGGCAGGGTTTGGAGGGGAGGGACTTAAATGGAGTACAGCGCCATAGAGTTCACCGTCCAAAGCAGCCATTTTCTCCAGGTGAGCTGATCTCCGTTGGCCAGAGATAAGTTGTAATCCCTGGAGATCTCCAGCTAGTACCTGGAAGTTGCAATAAAGAACAGCAGTAGGCTCAGCGTTCTAATGACAAATAAGAACACAATTCAGGTAGAAATCTGAATCAACAAGATATATTCAAACAGCGCTCCTAAGGAGTCAATATCACTAAGCAAGGAGGATACAAAATTACAATATTACAATGAATACAAAAGGTGAACAAGCATCAGAAACAGCTGACAGCCAACAGAAGCTCAACAAAGTTGTTAAGGAGTGGACTTGCTCACTCCAAAACATAAACGGCTTGGCTTGTCGCAGATTGCCTGGTAGTATCAGGCATAGGTGATCAAGGAAACGCCATCCCAGGTATTCACAGCGCTTCCGCCACGTAAAAGTGGCTTCTTCAGCCAAACAAGCTTGAATTTTCAATCTGTAATCAGCAATAGCTCATATGCTCCCCAGACAGGCGGCTTCTCTCATGGAGTTAACTAACTTTACAGTTTTTGTGAGTCCTTTTGCAATCTAACTTTACAGTTTTTTGTGAGACCTTCTTACCCCAGTACCTGGAGGTTGGCAACCCTATGCTGAGGTCCTCCCTTCCCAGGCTTCCCCCCCACCCCCACAATCTTCGGGAATTTCCCAACCCAGCTGCAGTGCATGAAAGCTGCTACATTAGACCTATCCTAAAAGTAACATTCATTTCGAACCATGGCCTTCGGGGGGGGGGGGGCAGTCCATTATGGCTGCTCTCCCGAGCTGAACGTGATTTTATTTCGGTTTGTGTGTGTTTTAATCTGTGGGACCGCCACTGGGCTGCAAGCAGAAAAGGACCTTCCGTCGCTTTGGTCTCCGGTGCCAGCGGGAAAAGAGAAAAGGCTTAGCTGGAGGAGGGGAAAGAAGCACGCTCCAGGCAACATGCCAGCACACTGTGGTACCGTGCGCAGTGGCAGCAGCAGGGGGGGAAGAACAGAGGCGCTCTGCCCAGGTCAGCGCAGGACAAATCTCCTCCTTCCCCTCTGCATTAGCGCACACCCGGCTGTGGCACCCTTTCCTTGGCAAAACACTGTCTCTGTTGTGCCTTTCGGAAAGACTGGAGAGGGAGTGAAAAGGCTGTCAAAGTGCTTAACCTCTGTGCTTCTGGAAAGGTGTCGATTTCAGAAACTTGAGCACAGGCAGAGAGGGGACGTTCTAAAAATTTTCGCCCAGCACCCTTGCCCGTCGCACCCTGCTTTGGAAGCCAGGGCAGAACCAACTGTTTGGGACTATGTGGATAATGGGGGCGGGGAAGAGGCCTTAAGGGGCAGGGAGGGGCTAAGGAAGAGGGTCTTGCTGTGAAAACAAGGCTGTTGCAAGAAGGTTTTCTTCTTTGAAAGGTTGGAGGGGTGCCCTGCAGCAGCAGGGAGAAGGCAGAAGCAGTGATAAATGACCAAGCAGAGGGGAATAGGAAAAAGAAAACCTAACCGAGAGAACCAAACACAGTGGTTAAAAGAAACGGTACAAACAAACCAGAATAGATCTCTTGGATTCTGAGTTTATAGATGCATGACAAAAAGGGAAAGGTTGAGCCCTTGTGCATTAGAAGAAGCTAGTAAATGGTCTGATTTCTCAAAAGCAGGCTCGTTCCATGAGTAAAATGATATCTGTTTGGCGAATTCTTGGTCTGCCGTGCCGCAAGCCAGGTTTTGTCTCACACAGAGCTCTTCTCCCTGGCTGCATTTACTCTGTTCTGTTTAAATTTATTACAACGTATGTTTATTTTAATACTTTTGAACACACAGGAGGTGAATTGTAGATGGGCAGCCAGGTTGCTGATCTGAGGGAAAGGGCTTATGGCTCAGTCATAGATAGGGTTGCCAACCTCCAGGTACTAGCTGGAGATCTCCTGCTATTACAACTGATTTCCAGCCAATAGAGATCAGTTCACCTGGAGAAAATGGCCGCTTTGGCAATTGGACTCTATGGCATTGAAGTCCTTCTCCTCCCCAAAACCCACCCTCCTCAGGCTCCACCCCCAAAACCTCCCACCAGTGGTGAAGAGGGACCTAGCAACCCTAGTCGTAGAGTATCTGCTTTGCATGCAGGAAGTCCCAGGTTCAATCCCAGGTGTCTCCAGGTAGGAAAAAAGTCAACAGTATAGATAATGCGGATGACCCCCAACCTGTGACCCTAAAGAGCCTCTGCCAGGTGGAGGAAACACTGACCTGGATAGACCGATGTAGGGTTACCAGCTCGGAATTGGGAAATTCCTAGAGTTTGGGGGGCAGAGATTTGAAGACGGTGGAATTTGGGGAGGAAACTCAGCAGGGATGTGATGCCATATAGTCCAACCTGCAAAGCAGCCAGTTCCTCCTGAAGAACTTATCTCTGTAGTCTGGAAATCAATGGTAATTCCAGGGGATCTCCAGGCCCCACCCACAGCTTGGCAACCTTAAGCCAATGGTCTAACTTGGTGTACGGCAGTTTTGTGTGTTAAATTTCTAACCTGGTGTGTGTTGTGCCTTTAACAGATATCAAATTATGCTGAAATCAGCAGGTGAAGCTTTTCAAGGGGCAGGAATAAACCCGATCAAATGGCCTTGAAGGGAGCAGTTGGTCGGTTATGCATGGAAGTTTTACCTGAGGTTCGTTGCTCGCTGGACCCACACTTTCCTGTTGGGAATCTCTGCACCAGCAGTCTCCAAGCTCAAACCATGTCCCCGCCCCTTTAAATGCTATTTTGTTATTGGCTTACTTGTAGTGTTTACTGTGAGAGAAAATCCTCCCCAAAACCCAATTACCGCATAAAAAAGCATTTTAAGAACAAAAAATGGAGCAATGTGAAAGGAAGGGGGGAGGAGAATCCAAGCCTTGTTTTTAAAAAGCCTTTCTGCTGAGAAAGAGCTCCGAGGAAGCAGGAAGTATTTGAATCCCCGCCTCTTCACATGCTGCTTTGTAATTGGCTGTGAGAGAAACCAAGCTTGTGTGTCCCGCACTTTGCCTTATGCCCGGGGATTTCACCCAGGCTGAGCTCAGGGGAGAGGGAAGAATCAGGTTAACAGAGGAATGGGAAGTCCTGGCATTTGCCAGGGCTGGCAGTGAGGTCATCTCTAACGGAAGGAAAACTCATACATAACTCCAAGGAACAACCGAGACAGACCAGGGGCAAATGTGAGTGAAAGTACCCATGCATAAACAACCATTGTCAGGGATGGTGAATATGGGGAATCTGTATGCACTTGTGTATGGAATTCCAGGCAGGAAGTGTGCTGCCCCCAGGCAGGGCAGTAGACTTCCTAGTGTGCATAGGTTAAAGCTCCTGTTGTATTAATAATACGCTGGGAAACAGTACTGGCCCAAGGTCACCCAGCAGGCTTCATGCATAGGAGTAGGGTAGGGTTGCCAGGTCCCTCTTCGCCACCAGCGGGAGGATTTTGGGGCATTGCCTGAGGAGGGCGTGGCTTGGAGAAGGGAGGAATTCAATGCCATAGAGTCCAATTGCCAAAGCGGCCATTTTCTCCAGGTGAACTGATCTCTGTAGGCTGGAGATCAGTTGTAATAGCAGGAGATCCACAGCTAGTACCTGGAGGTTGGCAACCCTGCAGGTCTAGGGTCCCTGGGCTTGTTACAAAACATAACATAGTTTGGACCACAGTCTCTAAAAACCTCATTACCGGTTCTGTTTGAACTGACCCCATTACCTATCCCACATTGTCGAGTTCCTCTCTTCAATAAAATCGTGTTTACCCAGTTCTGCTTGGTGAATCACCTTGGGAGGAGGGACCAAGGTTGTGTGGGTTGTCTCATTGAAGGCTGCTCCAGCTGTTAGCTACTTGGCACACCTGATATGAAGGGAGCCAGGCCTGGGCCTAGGGATGCCAGCCTCCAGGTGAGATCTGGGAAACCCCTGGAATTACGGCTCATCTCATAAGAACATAAGAAAGGCCCTGCTGGATCAGAGCAAGGCCCATCAAGTCCAGCAGTCTGTTCACACAGTGGCCAACCAGGTGCCTCTAGGAAGCCACTAACAAGACAAGTGCAGCAGCACCATCCTGCCTGTGTTCCACCACACCCAAAATAATAGGCATGCTCCTCTGATACTAGAGAGAATAGGTATGCAGCATGAATAATATCCATTCTAACTAACAGCCATGAATACCCCTCTCCTCCATGAATATGTCCAATCCCCTCTTAAAGCCCTCCAAGCTGGCAGCCATCACCACATCCTGGGGCAGGGAGTTCCACAATTTAACTATGTGTTGTGTGAAAAAATACTTCCTTTTATCTGTTTTGAATCTCTCACCCTCCAGCTTTAGCAGATGACCCCCGCGTTCTAGTATGATGAGAGAGGGAGAAAAACGTCTCCCTGTCCACTCTCTCCAAACCATGCATAATTTTATAGACCTCTATCATGTCTCCCCTCAGCCTCCTTCTTTCCAAGCTAAACAGCCCTAAGCGTCTTAACTGCTCCCCATAGGACAGTTGCTCTAGTCCCCTAATCATTTTAGTTGCTCTTTTCTGCACCTTCTCAAGCTCTGTAATATCCTTTTTAGGTGTGGTGACCAGAACTGTACACAGTATTCCAAGTGTGGTCTCACCATAGATTTGTACAAGGGCAGTATTATATCAGCAGTTTTATTCTCTATTCCTCGTCTAATTATAGCCAGCATGGAATTTGCCTTTTTTACAGCAGCCGCACACTGGGTTGACATCTTCATTGAGCTATCCACTACCACCCCAAGATCCCTTTCTTGGTCTGTCGCTGCCAGCACAGATCCCATCAGTGTATATGTGAAGTTGGGATTTTTTGTCCCAATATGCATCACTTTACACTTACTCACATTGAATCTCATTTGCCATTTTAATGCCCATTCTTCCAGTATGCAGAGATCCTTCTGGAGCTCTTCACAGTCCTATTTTGTTTTAACCACCCTAAATAATTTGGTGTCATCTGCAAACTTGGCTACTTCACTGTTTAACCCCAACTCCAGATCATTGATGAACAGATTGAAAAGCACCGGTCCCAACACAGTTCCCTGAGGCACCCCACTGCTCACATCCCGCCGTTGTGAGAACTGACCATTGATTCCTACTCTCTGCTTCCTATTTTTCAGCCAGCTCTCAATCCATAAGAGGACTTGTCCTCTTATCCCATGACTATGAAATTTTCTTAGCAGTCTTTGGTGGGGGACTTTGTCAAAAGCTTTTTGGAAATCGAAATACACAATATCCACAGGCTCATTCCTGTCCACATGCTTATTGACACTTTCAAAAAACTCTAATAGGTTAGGGAGACAGGACCTACCCTTAGAGAAGCCATGTTGGGTTTTGCCCAGCAGACCTTGCCCTTCAATATGCTTGACAATTCTATCTTTAAGAATGCTTTCCACCAATTTACCCGGAACAGACGTTAAGCTAACTGGCCTGTAATTTCCTGGGTCCCCCCTGGAACCTTTTTTATAAATGGGTGTTACATTGGCCATTCTCTAGTCCTCTGGTACAGAGGCTGATCGAAGGGACATATTACATATCTTTGTTAGAAGTTCAGCAATTTCCCATTTGAGTTCTTTTTTTTTTTTTAGTTCTTGAAGAACTCTAGGATGAATACCGTCTGGTCCCTGTGACTTGTTAGTTTGCAGTTTGTCTAGATGTTCTAGGACTTCCTGCCTTGTTACCACTATTTGCCTCAGTTCCTCATTTTCCCCTCTCCAAAATCTCTGTTCAAAAGAAGGAATCTGCCTTGTATCTTCAACAGTGAAGACAGATGAGAAGAATTCATTTAGTTTTTCAGCAATCGCTTTATCCTCCCTTAGAGTTCCTTTACTCCCATTGTCATCCAATGGTCCAACCGCTTCCCTAGCTGGTTTCCTACTCCTAATATACTTAAAGAATTTCTTATTGTTTGTTTTGATGTGTTTAGCAATAAGCCCCTCAAAATCTTTTTTGGCATCTCTAATTATCTGCTTGCATTTCCTTTGTGCAAGTTTGTGTTTGCTTCTGTTCGCCTCGTTTGGGAAACCTTCCAGTCTCTGAAGGAAGACTTTTTTTCTCTAATTGCTTCCTTCACCTTACCTGTTAGCCATGGTGGTGACCTCTTGGACTTATTACTACCTTTCCTGACCTGCGGTATACAAGCTAGCTGAGCCTCTAGTAATGTGGACTTGAGTAACCCGCAAGCCTTTTCAAGAGATTTAACCCTCCTAACTATCCCTTTCAACTTCCTCTTTACCAGTTTTCTCATTTTAGAGAAGTTTCCTCTTTTAAAGTCAAAGGTAATTGTGTGAGATTTCCCAGTCACTTTCCCACTTACATATACATTAAATTTGATGCCATTGTGATCACTGTTGCCAACTGGCTCAACTACATCCACATCCCGCACTAAATCACTGGCAGCACCACAGAGTATTAAATCCAGGATCGCCTCCCCTCTGGTTGGGTCTATGACCAACTGTTCGAGGGCACAGTCATTTAGGATGTCTAAATTTTTTATCTCTTTGGCTTGACTGGAGCATACATTTATCCAATCAATATGAGGGAAGTTGAAGTCTCCCATTATTACTACTTCATTACCTTGACATGCTTCCCTAATTTCATTCTCCATCTCAAGATCACCCTGAGCCATTTGGTCAGGGGGCCGGTAGAACGTCCCAAGTACTAAATCTCCTTTGGGGCCCGGAATCGTCACCCATAAGGATTCTGTGGACGAGTCTGCCCTTTTTATGGTCTCTAGCTTATTAGACACTAT
The DNA here is from genome assembly GCF_029931775.1 of Euleptes europaea. Lineage (NCBI taxonomy): Eukaryota > Metazoa > Chordata > Lepidosauria > Squamata > Sphaerodactylidae > Euleptes > Euleptes europaea. The sequence goes on from NC_079317.1 coordinate 13,631,537, forward strand.
GCCTTCCTTGATGTACATAGCAACACCCCCTCCAATACGCCCTTCCCTGTCATTTCTATACAGTTTGTAACAAGGGATGACTGTATCCCACTGGTTCTCTCCCCTCCACCAGGTTTTTGTAATGCTCACTATATCTATGTTTTCCCTTAAAACCATGCACTCTAATTCCCCCATTATGCTTCTAGCATTAGCATAGAAACACCTCCACACTGTTTCTCTCTTTCAACTTGCCTGGCATGTGCCTTTGGGCATCTTTAAGTGGCTATCCATCATTTTTTCCCCATTCCCTTTCATGTCCAAGCAGTTCCCATGTGGGCAATCTGAAGCAATTTTCCCTTTGTCCATGTGCACTGAGTTTGCCTGAACCGGATGCTTCTCAGCTCCTGTCGGCTTTCCCCCCAGGTTCAGTTTTAAAGCTGCTCTGCCACCTTTTTTATATTATGCGCCAGCAGTCTGGTTCCATCCTGGTTCAAGTGGAGCCCATCCCTTTTGTATAGGCCCGTCTTGTCCCAAAATGTTGCCCAGTTCTTTACAAATCTAAAGCCCTCTTCCCTGCACCACCGTCTCATCCACGCATTGAGACTCACCAACTGTGCCTGCCTAGCTGGTCCTGCACGTGGAACAGGTAGCATTTCTGAGAAAGCTACCTTGGAGGTCCTGGCTTTTAGTCTCCTGCCTAGTGATGTAGCAGGCTTTTAGAAAACCAACAGGCCTCTAACAATAAAAATAAATAAATAAGAAAGCATTACTGAACTCCAAAATCAGAGGGCCTCTGGAGAAATATATTTAGAAGTTAGAAACAGACAGCAGAAGCCAAAAAGAGATTACAGTTGAAGCCAGGCAGTGTTGTTTGTTAAGCTCAAGGTTGACTAGGGCTAGAATGAACAAGGAGGGCGCCATTCTGGCGGGGAAGTCAAGGGAGTAAAAGATTAATTGTAACTAGATAAAAATACCGGGTGCACTAACAATAGCTTTAAACAAGTATTATCTAAAGCAATGGAATTATTCTTATATTTCTAAAAACCAACGATTTTCCTTATTTTTTTAACCAATGGAAGTTATTCTGATTTGTATTATAAGCCAATGGAATCATTCCCTAGAACTCTGAGCCAATGACAAGTTACTATGTAATATGCGTAGTTAGAATATTATAATGAGCTAATTAAAAGGTTATATAAGTCTGAACACAGTTATGTTCAGGGCTCCATCTCCATCTTTAAAAGCCTCTGAAGGGCAGAGTCTGGAGACTCAAATAGCTATTTGAAATAATAAATCTGATTCTTCCAGAGCTGGCTTTGAGTCTTTGTGTTTGAAAATCTAACTCCTAAAGTCTGCTATTACACTAGCAACCTAAATTTGGATTCCAAGACCTCCGGACTACATTTCCCCACGTCGTTGGTGCCAACTTGCACCACAACCACTGGTTCCTCCCCAGCACTACCTACCAGACTACCTATATGACGGGTAATGTCCGCAAACTTCGCACCAGGCAGGCAAGTCACCATGAGGTCCATGCACCCACCAGAAACCCAGCTATCTACATTCCTAAGGATTGAATCCCCCACTACAAGAAGCCCCCCTCCCCTCTGAGGCATATCCTTGGTACGAGAGGATATCTGTTCATCCACCAAGGAAGAGGTCCCTTCCAAGGTACCACATTCCCCTACCTCAGTGAAGCCCTACCTCCTTCCCCAAGGGCTCCATCATCCGTGACTGGCAGGTTGCTGTCACCTTGGGACTGGGATGTGACTATTTCATCCCCGAAGTCCTTAGTCACCTCTCTCTCTGCCTGCCTCAGCTCCTCCAGTTGAGCTACCTTGGCCTCGAGGAAGTGAACTAGCTTCCTGAGAACCAGGAGCTCCCTGCACCGAGCGCACACCCACGACTTCTGTCCAGCAGGCAGATAATCATACATGTGACACTCCATGCAGCACACTGGATGGCCCCCCGACCCCTGCTGGCTTTCTACCTTCATAACTGGTATTTTATAAATTTATTATTATATTATTCTTTGGTGTTGTAACCATGCCCTTTACTCTCTTGTACCCTTCCTGTACCAAATAAGAACTGAGTGCCGAAGTTCCTTGCCCTGCAGCTATCTGCTGCTAATTCACATAGATATTCAAGTTGCTCGGTACTCCAACCGGATGAAGAGAGTTACTCTGCTAAGATAAAAAGATTTTATACTCACCTACAGATCCCCAGTCACGATCCATAGGCTAAGAGCCACAGAGCAAGAGCCTCTGGTGAGCAGGAGCCTTGGAATTTAAATGCACTCAGCCCCCACCTCTCAGACACAAGCTCTAATCACAACAACCCCACTTAACAAGGGAACAATCAAGCTTTCAGGCAGCAATCAACCTTAATCACCCCCCTCCCCAGCACAACAATCACAACCCTCTCCCAGCAAACCTCAATTAAATTCTCAAATAAATTAGTTAGGCTTCCCAGCGTTTTAAAAAAGGCAAAGTTTCAAACTCACCCCTGCCTGTAGTCCCCAGCTCAGCTGAATCAAAATCTCCAGACCACAGAGATCAATTCCCTTGGAGAAAATGGATGCTTTGGAGGGTGGACTCTGTGGCACTGTACCTCACCGAGGTCCCTTTCCCCCCGCCTAGGCTCCACCCCCAAATCTCCAAGGATTTCCCAACTTGGAGCTGGCAACTCTATCCCCCATCCAGTGCTAGTGGCCAGGAGGGGACCTGTAGGGTTGCCAACCTCCAGGTACTAGCAGTAGATCTCCTGCTGTTATAACTGATCTCCAGCCGATGGAGATCAGTTCACTTGCAGAAAATGGCCGCTTTGGCAATTGGACTCTATGGCATTGAAGTCCCTCCACTCCCCAGACCCTGCCCTCCTCAGGCTCGGCCCCAAAAACCTCCCGCTGGTGGCGAAGAGGGACCTGGCAACCCTACCTGGGCCTAGTAGTTTAAACAGGAAAGGAGGAAGTCCAAGATACTTTCCTCTAGCCAAACCCAAACTTTAGTGCTGGCAGAAGATACCCTATCGACCCTTTAAGCGGGAGGAAACCGTGAGGGGAAGTCTGAGTGGTCTGGGCCCTTCCCTGCGGCCATGAAAGCCCTTCAAAGAGGCCGTGCCATGCCCCAACTTGCACTCTTGAGGGCAGGAGTTTATAGGCTGTAAGATTCTTCAGCGTGGTGTCGTGGCTGAGAGCGGTGGTTTGGAGCGGTAGACTCTGATCTGGAGAACTGGGTTCGATTCCTCACTCCTGCACATGAAGCCAGCTGGGTGACCTTGGGCTAGTCCCAGAGCTCTTTCAGCCCCACCTACCTCACAGGGTGTCTGTCGTGAGGAGGGGAAGGGAAGGTGCTTGTAAGCCGGTTTGATTCTTCCTTAAGTGGTAGAGAAAGTCGGCATATAAAAGCCAACTCTTCTTCTTCTTCATTCTCCTCCCATTATGCAGTGGGGGTCGGGAACAGCAACGTCAGACCCAGGGAAGCGGAGCATGCTCGGGGTCTCTCTCTGTCGAATCGCCCATGTTCCTGTGCCTTTTTAAATGTTGTGAAATATGAAACTCTTCGTGGCTCGCAGATCGGCACGGGAAACATTTTCGTTGGCGCATGTAGCATTGCTTATTTTTTTATTCATCACCTCTTTGCCAAACGCACCCGAAGAAATGTTATTTTCTATGTGCCGGGCTGCCATTGAAAAGCATAAGAGCGGGGAGGCAGGACCTTTCTTGTGCCAGAAGAACGGAGGGAGCCAGCTGGCACAGTATGCCTTGCTATGAGCCGATGGCGCCTGGTGGAAACCAAGACAGCCTGGTAGGGGGGTGTCAGCATGGCCCTGCTCTTTGGGGGGGTGTTTCCTTGTCCTCGGCCCACGGGCTCAGAATGGATCCAGCCCAGCCAGTGCCTTCGGAGAGGCTCCAGTCTTTCGGCTTGAGAATGTTCTCATGACAACGGCCTTTACGTACAGCCGCGGCGTGCCATTACTCACCATGGGCAAAAGCAGCCTTGCTAGTTCTTGGTTTCTGCAGGTTACGACACAGGGAGGAATTGTCATGCAAGGAGAAGGCAAGCTGTCAAGATTCTGAAGCCAGGAGTCTGATGAAAGCATGCCATCTTGTGGCTGTAAAAAGATAAAGCTTTATGCCGACAGAGTAGTCCTTCCCCTGGATTTTGTGTGTTGTATATCTCGTCAGATCTCAGAAGCTAAGCAGGGTTAGCACTGGTTAGTATTTGGATGGGAGACCTCCAAGGAATACCGGGGTCACTATGCAGAGGAAGGCAATGGCAAACCACCTCTGTTAGGTTGTTCATGCATGGGAGTTTTACCTGGGGTTCGATGCTCGCTCGACCCACGCTTTTCTCTTTCGAATTCAAAAATTGCTATGCACCGGCAAAAGTCACTAAGCTCAAATCTGGAAGCGTCTCCCCGCCCCTTGAGAACACTGCTTTGTAAGCTGTAGTGCTTACTGTGATAAAAATGCCCATTCCCCCCCTGTGGAAACCCAAGTGCTGTGGTAAAATCTATTTCACAAAAAGGAGCTCTGTTAAAGGAATGGAATGGGGGGGGGGAACCCAAGCGTCGTTTTTAAACCCATTTTTGTGTGACAAAAAACTCTAGCTAGGAGATGAAAAAGCAGGAAGCATTTGAGTCCCCACCCCCTGAAATGCTGCTTTGTAATTGGCAATAGTGCTTACTGTAAAAAAAAAAAAAAGTCACACACACCCCAGCTCCACTGTCCCGTGCTTTGCATTATGCATGGAGAGAATGATTTGACCCGGACTAATCTCAGGAGACATTGAAGAATCAGGATTTAACAGCAACAAAAGACTCGGGATTTGTGAGGGCTGGCTGTGATGCCATTTCTAATGGACAGAAAACTCATGCATAACTCCAAGGAACAACTGAGTCAGTCCGAGGGTGAATGTGAGTCCAGGTACCCATGCATAAACAACCTTAGTGTCTTGACTTGAAAACTCCATGATGGGTTGCCATAAGTCGGCTGCGACTTGACAACACTTTACACACACACAAACACTGGAGGTAATGTTAGAGGTCAGAGGTCCCCAACGTGGTGCCTGTGGGTGCAGGGTGCCTGGCAAGCCTTTTCAGAAAGTGGATGGGGCCAGATGGGGCTTTTACCCTGCAAGGCTTCTGATTGGCCCTTGGAGGTCTGATCGGCTAAGCAGATTTTTAAAAACGTAGTTTTGGGAGCTGCCACCATGACAGCACAAGGATTTTCACTAAGTGAGTATAGGTAAACTGTGTGTATGCAACAACCATAATTTGAAACAGTCTGTTTATTTTAAAAGGCATCCTGTTGATCAGAGCTTCTTCCTGCAGTATTAAAGAGTTACTAGAGTTGTGCATAATCTCACTCCCTGACACTCTGTAGGTGGTTATGCCTGCTACGGTGGCCATTTTGTGGTTGCGATGGTCTCCATCTTGGTGGCCTCCTCCCCTTCACTATTTATCTCCTAGTTATTTAATCCCCATCCCTTCCTTTACTGAGAGTGTTTTGTTGGTTTCCCTTACCCTTATTTCCCCTCTGAATGGATATTCTCAAAATTCTGTGTTCTTCACTCAGCAGCCTTTTCATGCTCGAGCGGTACGATTTTGCTCGCTGATTATATGTAGCCCATAAATTTGTGCCATTCACACACAGAGACGCCTGTTTAAAGCTGTTAGAAATGTCTTGGGTTTGTGATTGCAAAGGATTAAAAAAACCCTCTTACCATCATAAGTAGTGTTTTCAGAAGTGATGTTGGTAATTCTGTGGATGTCGAGAAAATGCTCTGTTGGAAAGAAATACTTTGAGTGTTTCTCTTGATCCTGATGTCCTTTGAGTGTTTCTCTTGATCCTGATGTCTTAAAAACAAAATTCCTTTAGAAAGCAGGGAGGCAAATACAGAAGGAGCCATGGAACGATCTTCTTCAAGCGAAAACCCTTTTGCTGAGAGCCGCGTGGGCAAAAACCATCTTAGAGCAACAGTTGATAAATGCATTCAAGCTGATATGGACTTGGGAGAAGAATCCCTATGTGAAGTTTGAAGTTGTCCTGATACAGTCTGCTTATCTGAGATAAGGACAGTCTCCTGCCGGGGCGCCGAAAACATCTGAAGACTTGCATTTTTTCCAGCTTACGACCACTCCTCCTTCACCAAAGAAGTGCCCACCTCCACCGCTGCCCCTGCTGCCAAATGCAGAGAAAACGATACCTTCTCCTCCCCTTCTGGTGCCCAGTGAGAGCCCCTCGCCTCCACGGTCTCAGCTGCTGTCCAAAAATGGTGACGATCCAGTTTCCGAATCTGCAAGTCTTGCCCCAAGAAGGGGACACGCCCAACACTGAGAATGAAGCCGTTCAACTGGCAGACACTACCCTTGGATGTTGTGAACAGTGAGTGTTTCTACAACTACTTGGCTTGTTGTGGGACCGGCCGTGTTACGGGGAGGTTCCTGGTAGCTCAGATCTGGCCCGCGGTCCCTATGGTGGGTATTGGCTCTCTTGCTACCACCTTCTGCGCCTCTGCCAGTTGATGGTGGTGTAGGAGGATAGGAACGGTTGAGACGACACTGATTGAACACATGAAGTGGCCTCATACTGTTGGAAATACAATGTCTAATGCACAAAGATTGATTAAAGAAAGGAAGATCAGCAGGGGGCAGCAAGTGTGAGAGTTAGATAGAAAGGTTGTGATCCTTCTCCCTTCTCTTCCTGTGTTCTTGTTCGTTCCTATAATGCACCCCTCCTCTTCCTTCTAGTTACAGTGAAAGAGAGGAGCAACAGGCTGCATGTTGCCTTGTTAGTTATGGACCCTAGTTAGAAATAAGCCTGTCTCTCAGTCGTTTACCAAGTTTGTGATTTCTGAATAAACTCACTTTGTTTAGTCCTTAATCAGACTCAGGATCATTCTTAAGAAAAACTCCATTTCCTTCACATACTGAATCAGACCCTTGGTCCATCAAAGTCAGTGTTGTCTACTCAGACCGGCAGTGGCTCTCCAGGGTCTCAGGCAGAGGGTCTTTCACATCACCTACTTGCCCAGTCCCTTTAACTGGAGATGCCAGGGATTGAACCTGGGACCTTCTGCATGCCAAGCAGAGGCTCTGCCACTGAGCCACAGCCCCTCTCCGATGAAGAAATAGCTAAACAAAAGCCTAGAGATGGTAAGTAGCTACAGAAATATTTCTGTAATTAGCTTTGGTGGCTGGCGGCTCCTAGCTACTACAGTCCAGTAACAACTCACCTGCTTAAATAACATTTTCCAATTCGAATGTAGCCATTGAAGCAGCCAGAGGTCTAACAGTGCAATCAGTATAAGGCAACTTCATGTGTTCATTGACATAACACAAAAGTCTCTCTGCGAATCTATTTTTGCAGCCTTAAATGGCTTGTGGGGGGGGGGGGTGAGGTTTTCAAGAAGCATACCAAATGTTGTTACAATACATGCTCTGCTCTAGAGATTCAAGCTGACAGTTTTGCTGGAAAAACTAGCTGAGTGTCAGTTTGTGGGTTTTAAGATAGTAATTGCAACACAGTGAACACGAGAGCACATCACAGGCAAAGGTTCTTCCATTATTTCACTGGCTTGAACTGGAGAATAAAAAGGTGTAATGTGTTCTCCAAGGCAACTCCGAAATTTAACAGATTAGAAGGCGGGTCTCTAACCTTTCACAAGGCGACCAGCAAATGTGTCTAATTTCCCATACAAAGGTCCCTTGGTGATGCCAACATGATCCTTAAGAAGCATGGATGAATAGACTTGGGAGTCTATTGTATGCAGCCCTAATTAGACATGAGCATCTCCTGTGCCTGACAACTGGCCTGTATTCTAACAGATCTGCCAGAGCAAAAGGAAGCAGATCACATTTATTTGGTGCAGGCTGCTGTCTCAGGCTAATTTAAACATAAGAACCTAATAAAGGCTATGCTGAGATCAAACCAAGGTCCATCAATTCCAGCAGTCGGTTCACACAGAGGCCAACCAGGTGCTTCTAGGAAGCCCACGAACAAAACGACTGCAGCAGCATTGTCCTGCCTGTGTTCCAAAGCACCTAATATAATAGGTATGCTCATCTAATCCTGGAGAGAATAGGTAGGCATCATGACTAGTCTACATTTTTACTAGTAGCCATGAATAGCCCTCTCCTCCATGAACATGTCCACTCCCCTCTTAAGCCCTCCAAGTTGGTAGCCATCACCACATCCTAGGGCAGGGAGTTCCACAATTGAACTATGCATTGTGTGAAGAACTACTTCCTTTTATCTGTTTTGAATCTCTCACCCTCAAGCGTCAGCAGATGACCCCGTGTTCTAGTATTATGAGAGGGAGAAAAGCTTCTCCCTGTCCACTCTCTCCATACCATGCATAATTTTATGGATCTTTATCATGTCTCCCTTTAAATACCTTCTTTCTAAGTGTTTTAACTGCTCCTTATAATGCAGTTGCTCTAGCCCCCTGATCATTTCAGTTGCTCTTTTCTGCACCTTCTCAAGCTCTGCAATATCCTTTTTTAAGTGTGGTGGCCAGAACTGTACACAGTATTCCAAGTGTGGTCTCACCATAGATGTACAATTTAATAGCATAATTTGAAGATTCCCCCTGCTTTAGTAAGCCTTGTCTTCAGGAACATTGATTGTTCAATTAATAACATTCACCTGCAGTAAATGTGTCTCTTTTTCCTCCACTCTTTTTCTTCCTGGAGATTCCCCCGCTTCACTTTTTTTCCATGAGGAGGAGGAGGAGGAGAAGAGTTGGTTTTTATATGCCGACTTTCTCTACCACTTATGGCAGAATCAAACCTTCACCTCTCCACAACAAACACCCTGTGAGGTAGGTGGGGCTGAGAGAGCTCTATCAGAGCTGGGACTAGCCCAAAGTCACCCAGCTGGCTTCGTGTGCAGGAGTGGGGAAACAAATCCAGTTCACCAGGTTAGCCTCTGCCGCTCATGTGGAGGAGTGGGGAATCAAACCTGACTCCAGATCAGAGTCCACAGCTCCAGACCACCACTCTTAACAACTACACAACCACTACACCATTTAAAGCAACCAATAAAGAATCCAACTGTGTCCGTTAGCCAGAGCTAATGCCCCATGTATCTTTCAGGTGGCCGTTCTCTTTGGGCTTCGGTGGCGGCTGACAATGACCAAACCATAGAGCCGGACTATGCCAGCTTAGAACAATGTTGTTTTGTCCCACAAACAGTGCCGGATTTACGTATAAGCTAAACAAGCTATAGCTTAGGGCCCCACTCTCTTGGGGGCCCCAAACTTTTTTAAAGGAAGTAAAAAAACTGGATGTACATTTCCAAAATATAAGATTAAAAACAAATAAAATAAAACCTACATACAGCAACAGTGTTTTGTTTTGTGTAGGCTCCTATGATGTAAGTAATGAGCCCCACCTGCTAGCCTGCTCCCTAAAATATCAATTACTTTGATAAAATACATATTTTGTTATGTGCAAATGGCTTTAGATACCTATTAGGTCCATAAATTACCAACACAAAAAAGCAGCGACAATTTATTGTTGACAAAGGACAGCTGGACATATAAAGGGCCCCATTACCTTCAATAGCTTAGGAGTTACCAGGGGGCGGGGCTGGGGGCAGCAATGAGCATCCCTGGTGCGATGGCATCACTTCTGTGTTGACACAGAAGTGCCCGGGACGCTCTAGCACTCCCCCCAAAAAACTGTTCACCCTTTTGACATAGAATCTGGCAGACCTGGGTGTGAATCCCCACTTTGCCATGGAAGCTTGCTGGGGGACCTTGGGCCAGTCACATACTCACAGACTAGTCTACCTTGCAGGGCTGTTGTGAGTATAAAATGGATAGAGTTGCCAACGTCCAGGTGGTGGCTGGAGATCTCCTGCTATTATAACTGATTTCCAGCCGACAGAGATGAGTTCACCTGGAGAAAACGGCCGCTTTGGCAATGGGACTTTATGGCATTGAAGCCCCTCCCCTCCCCAAGCCCCGCCCTCCTCGGACTCCACCCCCAAAATATTTCCCAACCAGGAGCTGGCAGCTCTAAAAATGGAGACGAGAATGATGTAGTAAGCAGGTTTGGGTTCTGCATCGAGGACAAAGGTGTGGTATACATGAGGCAAGAGTATGTAAATAAATATTTTTCAGCATGTCACTCGTCCATTAACACACAGCCAAAGCCACACGGGGTATTTATTGCAGATGAAATAAATACGCCCTATATTAGCAGACGGAGAAGCAAGCGAGCAGCGACCCTTGCAGATCAGCTAGGGGGCTGTAACGTTGGACCCACGAGAGTCCCTCTTCTCGGTAAAACAGAGAGTGTATATTTAATGTTTGAGTCAAGGCGGGGGGGGGGGCTGTTGGAAGGCGCAGCTTTTCTCACCGCTGAAAAAGAGAAACTACTTTTTCCCGGCTGGAAAAACCTCTCCAGACGCAACGCGGCTAAAGATGCAGGAGCCCGGTCACCTGAACCGAGGGAAGCCTGCTGCAGTGCATGACGGGACTTGTAGTCTCTCGCCGGGGACCGGCCGTCCCCTTCCTTCCTTCCCGCGCGAGAGAGCGGTTGCTAGGATACCGCCCCTCGACAACGCTGGAGCGTTTTTCCATCGAGCTGCCCGAGGGGCCTCCGGTCCCCGCGAGTCTCCACGGCTGGGCAGGCCACGGCATTAAAGCAGGGGGTCCCCCCACTTTTTAAACGGGGGGCCAGTCCACTGTCCTTCGTGCTGCGGCTGGGGCTCGGCCTGCCCCCGGCAGACGCGGCCTCGCCCCCGGCCCGACCCGCCCTCCCTTGCGCTCTGCGCACGCACAGAGGCTGGAGTCGGCGGCAAGTAGTGCCAAGTAGCCTTACCAATGTAGTGGTTAAGAGCGGCGGTTTGGAGCGGGGGCTCTGATCTGGAGAACCCCACCCCTCCACACGAAGCCAGCTGGGAGACGTTGGGCTAGTCACAGCTCTCTCAGCCCCACCTCCCTCCCAGGGGGTCTGTTGTGGGGAGGGGAGGCGGTTGTCATCCGCTTTGAGTCTGCCTGCAGCGGTCAAGAAGGGCGGCGCAGACTTCACAGCTCTTCCCCTCCGCTCCTGCCAGGACCGGGGAGAGCGCGGGGGGGGGGGTCGGGCCCCTCTTCTTCCCCCGGCCACAGGCTCACAGGACAGAGCCCCCCAGGCGGCGTTTGGAGGAGTGCGAGGGGGGAAGCGCGCCTGCAGAGAGCGGCCAAGCCGAGGCCGCCCCAAGCCCAGCACGCTGGGAGTAGACTCTGCCACTGGGTTTTTAAAAAGCAAGGTAGCAGTCTTGAAAGCAATTAGGACTAGGGGAGGGTTTCCAATTTAAAAATGGCCAGATCCCTCCCAAGCTGCAATTAGCTTTGCTGTGGGTGGTGCAGAGACAGATGCAGCATGGGGGGTGGGGGAGAGAGTAGGCTTGCCAGCAGGCCTGGAGAAAAAAATTCCTGCCTCTTTAATAGAGGCTTAATGGTATGTTTACCTCTCTGCCCCAAAAAGTATCAGCTGCCCATGTTTGCTGCATTGAGCCTGTATTAAAGTGGTGGGACACTAGTCTCTAGCCCTGCTGGCAACCCTGAAAGAAGCATTTCACAGAAGATCTGGGGTGCTCCCAAAAACAAAAAGAGGGGGATCCTGCCCATCAGCCTGGGCCAGCTCAGGCTTTAATAGATTACCTGCGAGGAAGGGTGGGGCGGAGGCTCAGCTACAATTTATTCCATAGATTTGTATGCTGTCTCTCCGGAGTCCTGCTGGAGGTGGCTAGGCTTGATGGTGATGGGGTAGCCAACCGGCCTGGAGAAAGAATCCCTGGCCCTTCAACAAAGACTTCATGCGTGGAAACAGGCAGCTGAATCTTTTCATGGCGTGGAGGTAAATAACACTCCATTAAGCAAGGGAGAAGCATCTTGTTAAAAAAGACCAGCCCTTTCCCCCCCTCCAGGACTGTTGGCGACCTTAGGGAAGAAGCACAGCAGAAAACTAATTTGAAGCATGTCATTGATCCTAATCATAGCTGTTCCACATGGTGTCTTGTTTGGCCCTTTACTTTCAGCCTCCTTAGTCAACCATCTTTAAAATCAGGCTCTTTAGATAGAATATTGCTGTGACTGTTCTAAACCACACAAGATCCCAGAAATGATCTGAATCCTGCTTTTGTTTCCGAGTCTGGAACTCGATTCAAAAAGGCAGGGGAGCCAAATAATGCCATTAGCAACAGGATTTCAGCTAGTGGCTTTCCTTTGTAATTAGGGAGGCTGTGTAACTGAACTAGTTCTCTCGCTGACACCAGCATAAACGCACCTCGGGGAGGGCAGGGCGGATGTCAGCATCCTGGTGTGGTGTCTTTACCTGGTGATGAAAGCACCGTGTGATCAGCATAAGCAAACCCAAACATTACCAGGAGAAAGAAAATATCTTTTAGGGTGATTTTAATTATGAGGGAATAACTTTAGGGCAATTATATGAACTCTCAGAATTCTTGCAAAGTAATAACTTTCTGAAAATTGCTTACTGTGCACAGCAAGGGACTCTAATTCCTTGCATATGCTTATAGACCAATCCCTTAGGCGTGTTTGCTGGAGGCTAAGAGGCCTGCTGGATTCCATGAGGCTTATTCTGGTAAAAGTGAACAGGGTAAACAGTCTTAACAGCTCATGATGGGTAGCTGTGTTAGTCTGTCACTAGCAATAGAAAAGAGCAAGAGTCCAGTAGCACCTTAAAGACTTTACAAAATTTCTGGCAGGGTGTGAGCTTCCGAGAGCTTCCACAGCTCACTTCTTCAGATAGAGTATCTGAAGAAGTGAGCTGTGGAAGCTCACACCCTGCCAGAAATTTTGTAAAGTCTTTAAGGTGCTACTGGACTCTTGCTCACTTCATAACAGCTGAGAGACAGATGCTAATCTGATGAACTGGATTTGTTTCCCCGTTCCTACACATGAAGCCAGCTGGGTGACCTTGGGCTAGTCACAGCTCTCTCAGCTCCACCCACCTCACAGGGTATCTGTTGTGGGGAGGGAAGGAGATTGTAAGCTGGTTTGAGTCTCCCTTAAGTGGTAGAGAAAGTTGGCATATAAAAATCTTCTTCTTCTTCTTGAATCTTTGAGGGCCACAAAAAAGATTCAGGAGGATCCATTTTAAGCCCAGCAGGACATATGGTATATTTGGAGGACACCGCAGAGATTCTCCCGAGCGTCTTACTATGTCTTTTCAGGTGGGTTCACCCAGCTCAGATTGAAGAAGAAGAGTTGGCTTTTATATGCTGATTTTTTCCACAGATACAGCTAGAATGTGAATCCATCTGTCTTTTAGTAGAGGAGAGTGAATTCAGACAAGCATTAGTATGTAAATGTTAACAGTATGTAAACGGTTAACAGTAAGTAAACTCCACACCCAACTCTCCCCTGGACATCACAGACTCTTCTGCATATCACACCTAATCCCATCACGCCTGCTATTCACATTTACATACTAATGCTTGTCTGAATTCACTCTCCTCTACTTAAAGACAGATGGATTCACATTCTAGCTGTAGTAGAAAAGGGCAAGAGTCCAGTAGCACCTTAAAGACTCACAAAAATATTTTCTGGCAGGGTGTGAGCTTTCGTGAGCTGTGGTTCACGAAAGCTCACACCCTGCCAGAAAATATTTTTGTGAGTCTTTAAGGTGCTACTGGACTCTTGCCCTTTTCTACTCTCCTCCAACGCCACATTTCGAAGGGATCTACTTTCTCCCTATCAGTGTCCTTCATTGGAGCCTGGCTGCCCCCAAAATTTTCTTGCCCTGCGCTCTACCCACTAGGCCACACCGCCCCTCCGAGCCAGAACGGCTCCAGCGCTAACGGCTCCCCCGCCCCGCCCCCTCGACGCCCCGCCTCCTGTGCCGTCACCGCGAGGGCGGTGTCGATTGGCCGCGGGCTCCCTCAAAAGGCCCGGCGCGGGCGTGAGGGGAAGAGAAGCCCGCCTGAGGCGGAGAGTCATGTCGGGCACCCGGGCGGCAACGGCGGCCGCGGCCTCCAACGACCACCGCGCCCCTCACCCGGCCGGGGCCGCCGTGGGGCTGAAGCGGCTGCGGAGCGAGCCCGGCGGCAACCGGGTGACGGTGGTGCTGGGCGCGCAGTGGGGGGACGAAGGCAAAGGCAAGGTGGTGGACCTGCTGGCCACCGAGGCCGACGTCGTCTGCAGGTGCCAGGTGGGTGGCGGAGGGCGGCGGCGCGCCTCCTCTGCCCGCGGTGGCCCACGGCGCGGCCGCCTGGCGCGCCTCTGCCTCCTGGAGGCCGCGCCGGTTGGCTTCCCGCCGAGGCGAGAAGCGGGTGGGGGGGCTTGGAGAGGGCTCCGAATCCAGGCGCGGCGAGAAGCAGAGCGACAAGAGCTGGCGGGGAAGTTGGCAACCTCTGTGGAGGCGTTTTTTCCTTAAACTGACTTCTCTGTCAGGATATATAGATATACGTATATGCTATACAAATGCTATTCCAGCCTCATCCTAGAAAAAGCCGCTTCATTAAACACAAGAAATAAGGGTTAGGAGGCAATATAGATATATATTGCCCGTGTGTGTGTGTGTGTGTATGTATACACACGGGCAATATATATATATTGCCTCCTAACCCTCTTTTGCTGTCAATTGCTGTATCAATAAACTGATACAGACACACACACACACACACACACATATATATATATATATATATATATATATATATATATATCTACATACACATATATGTATGTATATATACACATATAATATATTATATAATATAAATATATATATAATGTGTGTGTGTATATATATATATATATATATATATACACACACATACACTCTTATTTCTTGCATCTAATGAAGCTGTTTTTTCTGAGATGAGGCTGGGATAGCATTTGTTAGCCTTTCAAACGCCACTAGAATCCCGTTTAGTTTTGCTGCTACCTGTCTGGATTAAATCCCTTTTTCTGTCGTCCCTCCCTTTCCTCCCCTGTCCCCTTGATACTATTTTCTCTGTCTTCTTCTATACTGGTTGCTATCCTGTCAATCCCTCTTCCCCCACATTGTCTGCCCTGTCCCACTTTTTGTGTGAGTTTCCTCTCCTTTTCTGTTACAGTTTGTCACCCCCTTTATTTTTTTTTAGCCCATGCCCAAGAGCCTTAGGATGAAGTATATTGATGCTCACGACAACCCTGTGAGGTGGGTTAGAGCAAATAGGGTTGGAAAGTCGATGTGGGGGGGAAATGCCCTATCTCTTTAACAGAGGTTCAGTGAGTAGAAATGGGCAGTTGAACCTTTTTTTTTTTACATAGAATTAAATGACTTCCCCAATAACTGCTGCAGATCAAACTGCTATTAAAAGGACAGCTAGAGGGACCACTTTCAAAGTTGGCGACTCTAGCTGGAGGTGACTGGCCTGTGGTTACTCAGCAAGTTTCATTACAGAATGGGGATTTGAACCCTGCTCCTTTGTCTCTGTGTTGTACCTATCCCCAATCTATACCTTTCTATTTATTTACTCATTTAGAAAATTTATGTATTCCCTATCCAGACACCTGTTCAAGGCAACTATGGTCACTTTAACGAGTTTTACATTTGCATTTTCTGTTTATTTCCCCCCCCCCTATATTTTCCTTTCCCTTCTTTGCTCTTTGCCCTAGCTCTCATAGTTTCCTTTCTTTCCTTTGTTCCTTTCTTGAGTAGCTGCTGCTTGGGGTGGGGATTGGGAGATCCTTGGGGAGAGGTGGGAGAAAGAAAGGTCCCCTGCTAAAAATACAAATAGCTGACCCTTGGTGATAAGTGACACAAGATCCCGTGGTCCAGACGGGAGTGTGCTTGAGCCAGGAGTGGTTGGACATTGGCTTGTCTACGTGTGGGGAGAGATCTCTGCTCTGGTGTTGGGTAACAGCCTCTTGGAAGAAAGGTTGCTGAAGGTGACCAGGGAAGTAAAACAGAGTTTTTAGTGGATTGGCTTTGTCGCAGAAGTTCGGACTTGTTTGTTCCCTGCGTGTCACAAACTTGACAAAAGCATTTGGAGACCAGCTGTGGCGTAGTGATTGGAGTGTCAGACCAGGATCTGGGAGACCCAGGTTTAAATCCCAGCTCTTTCCTAGACCTCTGCTGAGGAAAGTCATCGATTTATTTTCTTTGGGCCGTACTTCCAAGAGAAGTACAGCATTATTGTTGGGCATGGACACTGTGAGCAACCACCAGCAGTTGGAAAGTGGCATCTAGGATGCGCCCCCATAATTTCTACCAAAGGATAGTCCCTTCATCTTGCCAAGTCCCAGCAGCTGCCGTAGTATTTGAAAAATCTTTCTTTGTATGTTTGGCGATGTACCTAACTGACTTAAATTAAAAAGTGTGTTAGATTTTAATTACAGGATGCTTTGGTTGCCAGTCTGGCTGCAAAGTGGGATATAAATTCATCAAATAAACTTTGTCCAAGCAAATCTTAAGTTGATGACGAGGAACAAGAGGAGAAAACTTAAGTCACCCGTTGCTTAAAAACCTTCAGACAAGCACAGTAAGAAAAAATTCTTTATGTAAATTGGGAGCAGGAAACCAGCCAGGGAAGTGGCTGGCTGGGCTATTAAACCACAAAGATGTGACAGAGTTGCTAAATATGGAAAAAATAATTCATTCAAATTTGTGGCAGTCTTTTTTCAACATTTCTCTAGAACCATTCCTTACCAGAAGTGCGTTGTAGCTATTTATCTTTAAAAAAGGGATCCAGGGTACAGTGTGATATTTGCCTTTCGAAAGCTCTGTCTATGCTAATGAAAGTTAATCAATCTACATTATTGTTCTCTCATTTCTGCCAAGCTAATCAATCTTTATTATTCTCTCATTTCTGCAAGCAATACCAAATGTAGCCAATCTTCAAAATATGGCTCAAACTAGAAATGCAGAGGTATTTGTGGTCATATTTCTGCAGTTTTCTGAAAGGTAAAAAAGCCACAGTGTTGCAGTGTGTGTGTGGGGGTAATGGCAAATCCTGCCCCCCTACCCCAGTTTGCATGGGAATGGGTCAAACCCATATGCTGTCAGCACTGTGGTCCCAATTCATAATGCTTGGGTGGGGGTGAAGAGCTACTGGTTTTAACTTCTAAAAACCGTTGAGTGATCCAATTTTAGATCTCCTACCGTGTCCTCTCGTTCGTCTCTTGAGGTTTCCATTCCTGACATATCCACTTTAAAAAGGGTCTTGGATAGCAGTCGTTGGGAAAAACTTTGCTGGGAGTTTTGGGGAGCCACCTGCTTTAGAGAACATAGCCGGGCTAGTGTCCTGACTCTGTGTCAGGCAGTATGATATGATTCATTCAGCCAGTCAATAGTATTTGAGTGAGACGGATTTATTTATTTTGTTGAAATACCTGCAACCACCAATGCTGGCTGTGCCCACTGCATTCCAAGCCGAGGGCAGAATCCTAGTCGCTCAGGCAGTGGTTGTGGACGGCAACAGCTTGCTGTACAGCGGCAGCAGTGAAATGCCTTGCTTCCCTTAAAGGTAGGATTTTCTGTCAATATATCAATGGCCATGAGCATTTTTTTTGCTGTCAAGCTGCAGCCGGCTTATGGCAACCCAGTAGGGTGTTCAAGGCAAGAGACATTCAGAGGTAGTGTGCCATTGCTTGCCTCTGTGCAGAGACCCTGGACTTCCTTGGTGGTCTCTCATCCAAATACTGGCCAGGGCCGACCCTGCTTAGCTTCCAAGATCTGATGAGACCAGGCTAGCCTGGGGCTATCCAGGTCAGGGCACCATGAGTATAAGGGGGCTTTAAAAAGGGGTTAGACCAGGCCTTGACATGTTTTCTTTCTAATAATAATAATACATTTTCATTTATACCCTGCCCTCCCCAGGCCGGGCTCAGGGTGGCTACTAACACAATGAAATATGCATAACACTTACTTGATATATAAATAAAACAATCTAATACATATTTAAAACATTATAAAACATAATAAAACCTTACCACGCTGTAATTGTTATTCTAGCTTTGGCGCTCAGTTTCCTATGTAGGTATGGTTGGAATAGTTGTTACAGCATCATGCCCATATTACATGCTTTATGAGCCACTCCCAAAATTTAGCAGCCAGATTTACTTTTCAGCTTTCAGGGTTTATATTTTAATTACCATACTTTTTATAATTTGCTGCAAAACCTAATCCTAAATTTTTCACAGTTTCTTGTCTCTATTTTGAAGCTATAACGTTAAGCAGGTAAACAAATATGGGGTAACCCTGGTTGTCATCCCAACTACAAGCTAACCTCTGTCTCTCACCTAAATAACCTTTGTGCTTCTACTGAGAATCACCAAGAGGCACTTACAATAAAAAGGCTGTTGAAAACAGTAGGTGCCACAATAAAGTTTCCAGGCATCCTGGCTCATAGGATTTGTGAAGCCCTGGGCTAGACAGATTCATAGAGGAGAGTTCTATCAATGGCTACTAGCTCTGGCTGCTAAAGGGAGCCTTCATATGCAGAGGCAACAAACCTCTGAGTACCAGAGCTATGAGGCAACACCAGGGGATGCCCTTGGCCTCTGTGCCTTGTTTTTTTGGCCCTCCAGGGCAACTAGTTGGCTACCGTGTGCCTCGGGGTGCTGGACTAGATGGGCCATTTATCTGATCCAGCAGGGTTCTTCTTATGTTCTAGAGCAGGGCCCCCCAACCTTTTTGAGCCTGCGAGCACATTTGGAAGTTTGGCCACAGCACTGTGGGCGCAGCGACAAAATGGCTGCCAAAGGAGGCAGAGCTCGCCACAAAATGATTGCCACAGCTTAACTTCAGTAACAGTGTAGATTTTTGTTCTGTGTTGGCAGCCGATAAAAATCTCCAATAGTTAATCAGAAGCCTTGCTGGGAAAAACCCTACCTGGCCTCATCTACTTCCTAAAAACACTTGGTGGGCACCAGAAAAGATGTCAGCAGGCGCCATGGCATCCACGGACACCATGTTGGGGACTCCTGTCTAAGAGAGTCACCTAACCTAAAACTCCTGCATAGCATGAATCTTCTTCACAAACAAGAATGTTAATCTTGTCCCTATAAAATTTAGATGGAATGAGATGGTGAAGCCCTCCTCTCAAGATGTGTGGTCTCCGATCTAGATTTCTTCTTGGTCCAGGGCTGGGTTGGAGGGAAAGCAGCATGATATAGCCCGATCTCTTCAGATCTCAGAAGCTAAGCAGGGTCAGCCCTGGTGAGTATTTGGATGGAAGACCTCCAAGGAATACCAGAGGTGCACTTTACACACAGGGCTGGGTACATCATGGGTATGCTTATTCAAGCTTGTAGATGAACTTGTCTAACAGGGACTATTTTTTTAATCCAAGTCTAATAAAGCAGCATAAACATCTCAAGCTACCTGCTTAAAATCGTTTTGCTTCCCTCCTTTGCCTTGCCTGGTTCAGAAATGCCTTGTAACGCTTCCAAAAGTTTACAGAGTTCTGGAGTTGGCAAGTTTCCTGAGAGAGGAGCCGTGGGCAGTTATCTGAGAGGGCCGTTCTATGTACCCTGGCTGTCTGAACATGGAGCACAGATTATACTGTTAACAGGACATTCTCAGTGAATCCTGAAAATTATCATTGGGAAGCAGGCGGACTCTAGCTAGGGATTTGGCCACAAACTGGAAAGACCACTGACTTCAGTCAATGACCATGAGTCTGGCTGGGGGGAAGATGAAATGAAAGTTCTACTTTGGGACGGGGTCGCTTGTTGTTTCTCTCAAGTTGCCAAGATTCTGCTTTGTGGCAATTAAGAATCATATGAGAAAGGCTAATAAGGTTATCATTGGGATTGGTTAACTTTAACTGGTAATTTATTGGTTTTAACTGTTTTTTAAATTCTGATATTTTCCTCCGGCTCGGAGGAAGATGAAATGAAATTTCTACTTTGGGACGCTTGTTGTCTCTCTCAAGTTGCCAGATTCTGCTCTGTGGCAATTAAGATTCGTATGAGAAAGACTAATGTTATCATTGGGATTGGTTAATTTTAACTGGTAATTTATTGGTTTTAACTGTTTTTTTTTAAATTCCAGTAGTTTTAAACAAGAGATGTCTTACTCTTTTATAGGTTATAATTGGATGAGTTGTGCTGGCTATTGCTGTAAATAAATTCATTCTATGACCACCTTTGGCTGTGAAGTTACTTGAAAGCTGGTGCATGTTTTTAAATTCTCATGGCGCTTTGCGGGAACCTGTTGCAGGATTAGCAACTATGCTGTCTGCTTATGAGTGAATGTTCCTCCACTTGCCTATCCGTTAATGAGTCAGAGACTTTGGCATGGTTCAGATGTATTGATAAACCTATGTGGTCCCTGCCCCTTTGTGCGTGGCTCAATGTTAAAACACTTTTGCAGCAAAATACAGTTAGTGGCGGCATCTGAATCCCTATTCTCTTCCCTCTAACCAGCGGTTCCCAAACTGTGCTATATGGAGCACTTGGTGCTCCGCAAAACATCTCTTAGCTTTCCGTGAAGAGATTGGAAAGAAAAATACTACTGTCATTCGGTTTAGTGACACATTTTTCTCCTGAAAAGTGCTCCATGACTCAGAAAGTTTGGGAACCGCTGCTCTAAACCATAGTTTTAGTTCTGACTTGGAAAAACAAGCTACAAGCATACGTCAGAGATAGTGCTGGTTCTGTTCCAGGCCACCGCAATAAAGCGAGTCACACAAATGTTTTGGTTTCCCGGTGCATACAGAAGTTATGTTTGCTTCATACTGTAGTCTATTAAGTGTGAAATAGCCTTATGTCTAAACAAATTATGCTGTAATAATGAAAAGGTTTGAAATATTGCAAGAATTACCAAAGTGTGACACAGAGACACGAAGTGAGCACACGCTGTTGGAAAAATGGCGTTGACAGACTTGTTTGAAAGCAATATCTGCGAGATGCAATAAAATGAAGTATGCCTGTATTGTTGGGTTCTGAAATTACAAAAAAAAAAAAAAAAACACCCTATAGTTTGCTGTGAAAGCATTTCATTATCATGCTGTGAGCATGTATGTATGGGGGGGAAGCTAGTGAGCCTGAATGCCCGCCTGGCTCATTCATGAAATAATAAACCACGATTTGTTGTTATGCTTTAAGCCATGTCATAACAAGTCTTCAATATTCTTTCTCATCCAATGGAAATGAAACACAGCAACACAATCCCCAGAAATCCCACCTCTCAGAAGTGGGAAACATGCACCATTAGTTAATGCCTTCCTCTGAGCAGAGGGAACTTCAAATACCCAATGAGCTTTAATTTAACATTTACTGATTTTTACTGCTGAGCTGTTGTGAAAAGTTGATTTTTTAAAATTATACTTGATGTCTTTTCTATTTTCGATCAACTGCAACAGTATCTGTCTTAAATCTCTTTTTTAAATTACATCAAGGAGTCTGTGGCAGAATATAAATAAAGCCAAGGTGTTAATAAACAGCTCTCTTAATAAAAGGGGGGGAATCAGGCAGATGGGAAATTATTCCTGTAGTGGAAAAGATCCATTTTTTTTCGTATAAACTCTTCCAAACCAGATTCATATATTGATTAAAACTGAGTTAGAGGGCATCGCTTAGGCACTTGCTTGCATCTGAAGAAAGGGTTGGACATCTGGGAGCCCCCGTATCAGTGAAAGATATAATACTTCACAGTGACGTTGCTATTTTAAACTCAGGCTTCTCCTCTGGGCACTGGAAAAAAATCACTCCAGGATCACCAGTATTATAAATAATGTACGAGAAGGTCAAGTTTAAAGTTACCGACGCTCTGGAAGAAAACAAGTCTGGCTTCCAGGGCCCTGGGGAAAATCTAAGCTTACTGATCCCCGGGTAACAATCAGAAACAGACAATCGAAAACTTAAGTTCAAAACGGTGCTTGCGTTGCCCGTTTCGTCACTTGTTTTGTCTGATATGAGTGGGCAAGAGAAGGGCAAAGATCACACCCTTGGATAATGTTCACTTCCCTTGGGACATGTTGCTGTAATTTGGTGAAAGGGAACTGAGGCACTCTTACTAGTGATTCTGCACTATTAAGAATATCAACCTAACCTTTTTAGATTGAAAGGCTTTGTGGAAGCTAGTTCGTGAGTGAAAGCAGAGAAGAGCCATTTGGCAATAATAATTATTATTTATTTAATTTCTAGCCCACTCTCAGTCCCCAGCCAACCCAGGCTAAATCATTTGGTATCTGACAAAGGGAGCTTTGATTCTTGAAAGCTTATCCCCTGAAAAAAAAACTTATTTGGTCTTTAAGGTGCTACTGGACTTGGTCCAGTTGGTCTTTTAGCTGGACTTGGTAATCAATGGGACGTTGCTGACCAACGTAGTCTGCAGACATGAAACGGCCTCAGACAGAGTCAGACCTTCGGTCGTCTTCTCTGACCAGCAACTGATCTCTAGGATGTTGTCTAGAGATCTTTCACTCCTGGAAAAGAGGATGTTGAGAGGGGACACGATTGCTCTCTTGAAGTATTTGAAGGGCTGTCACTTAGAGGAGGGCAGGGAGCTGCTCCTGTTGGCAGCAGAGGATAGGACACGCAATAATGGGTTTAAATTACGAGCAGAAAGGTACCAGTTAGACACTAGGATTTTTTTTTTAACAGTGACAGTAGTTCAGCAGTGAACTCAGCTTCCTAGGGAGGGGGTGAGCTCCCCCTCTCTGGCAGTCTTCAAGCAGCAGCTGGACAAACACTTGTCAGGGATGCTCTAGGCCAGTGTTTCCCAACCTGGGGTACATGTATCCCCAGGGGTAAGAACCAAGATATTTAGGGGTACGTGAAAAAAACGAAAACGGTGGGAAAATGTATTTGAAATAACAGCAGCTATATTAATTACAAACATTTTGGTAAAATGAGGGGTACAATTTATGGAAATAGGCTGCTAACGGGTACGCAAATGAAAAACGGTTGGCAACCACTGCTTTAGGCTAATCCTGCATTGAGCAGGGGGTTGGGCTAGATGGCCTGTACAGCCCCTTCCAACTCTATGATTCTACCACCACCTATGTAATCCTTTTTTTAAAAATAGGGATCTAACCTGGGATCTCCTGCATATAAAGCAAATGCTTTTACCACTAAGGCACAGCCTCTCCACCACATGCCATGCACATACAATCTGTGGAAAATTACCGGCATGGCAGTGCCTGGGCCTCTGGGACTATTTGCTTCCTCTGTTACGGTGATTAAAATGAATATCTTGTTACATGTGCAGTGTAGGTCCAGACTTTCCCCTGCAGTGTAAGAGCTTTAAGTTTGGCATTATTGTCTCAGCTAGTTTGCTCTCTGCAAGCAAGGACTGTGTAACCTTTTGATAAAAGCGCGTGCACCAAGAGTTCAATAAAGTTGTTTGCTGCTGAGGATGTTTGGCGTGCTTCCCTTTAAAAGCCAAAAACATGTGCTTCTCCCTGTCACGCATGCATTACAAAGGCTGCTCATTTAAAATTGAGAGACCTCTAATGAGAACCGAGGAGTGTTATGAAAAGAATCGCAGTGTGAAGGAGTAGAGTTAGGAAGGGGAAGGGTTGCATTCCTTTATACGACCGCATTAAGACCGCTTAAGCGGATGAGGCCGGAAAAACATTCCAGCCAGGCATTTAAAACAGAAAGCATGCGTTGATGCGTTAATCGGAACGAGTGATTAAAATGTGGAATTCGCTGCTGGAGGATATAGTGATGGGCGGGAGCACAGACAGCTTTAAAAGTGGATTTGGCAGATTCATGGAGGAGAGGTCTACCAGTGGCTCCTAGCCAGGGTGACTAAAGGGAATCTCCACTATCGGAGGCAGTAAACCCTCTGAATACCAGTGCCAGGAAGCAACATCAGGGGAAGAAGGCCTTGGTGTCTCCACCCTGTTGTTGGACTTCCATAGTAAGAGACTGGCCACCGTGGGAAACAGGATGTTGAATTAGACAAACCTCTGGTCCAATCGAGCAGGGCTCTTCTTATGCATTCTTATGAACACCGTCCAGATCCTACTGGGGTAGAAAGGCCTGTTAATTTTGACAGCACCCTATTCTACCTGCTTGTGTAGGAATTTTCAGTGCAGTCCTAAGCAAAGTTGTTGCCTCCTTAGCCTGTTGACTTCAATTGACCTAGAAGGGTATAACTGCTTAGGATGGCACTGTTAAATATTTAGCCGAACCGTTGATTCTTGGCTGATGTTTCTATGTCCTGGATAACAACCAAACTATTTTACTAATAAAATGTTCATGCTTCGTTGCGCTGCATAACTATTTAGGGAAAACCAGTGGGGACAATGGAAGTTAAGTAGGGAAGGGACCCTGAAGGCTGCCTGTAAATTAACTCTGCTCATAATAATTAAGCGTTAACACCTCTGCAAAGATGGTGCCTGGTAAAGATAATGAAGATGCCATATCACCATTTTGTAGCTCCACTTTTTAAAATTTCTGGTAGGATCTCGGTCTTGTTCTCTAAACGCAGCGTTATTTTATGGGATGGTTGGCTCGCCTGCAATTTAAATCCTTATTAGAAAACAAATAAAACTCAAGGAAATAAATCTGTGGGAAGGGACAGCTATTCAAACAGCATGCAAATCGGGAAGCCGCTGAGTATTGAAGGCAAGAAATAATACAGGTGAATACTGAACATACCATATTTACAAACCTGAATATAAGACGACCCTCTTAAAAATGTTAAAAACATACATACAAATTACTTGACATAGCTGTAACTTGTAAATGAATGTAAGATTATCTTTTTTGTATAGCATGCCAGGAAAAAACCCGGGAAGAGTTGATTTTTATAACCTGCTTTTGTCTAAGGAGTCTCAAAGTGACTTACAAACTCCTTCCCTTCCTCTCCCAACAACAGAAACCTTGTGAAGTAGGTGAGGCTGAGAGAGTTCAGAGAGAACTGTGACTAGCCCAAGGCCACCCAGCTGGCTTCATGTGTAGGAGAGGGGAAACCAACCAGGTTCACCAGATTAGAGTCTGCTGCTCATGTGGAGGAGCGGGGAATCAAACCTAGTTCTCCAGATTAGAGCCCACCACTCTTAACCACTACACCACGCTGGCCCTCCTGGTCAGAAACTTGAGGCAACTAAGGGCCAAACTATATTATCAGCCCTACATGTGTTGGGGTCTCGAATGCATGACCCGACTTGCAGTAAGATGTACCGTATTTGAGTAAATATTGTAGATTAAGTATGTTGAAGCAGCAAATTGTTTTTACAGAAGTTGGCACAATTTCAGTCCATGCAAATTAAATCTTAAAATGATTACTGACACTTTTAATCTTTTACATCTTGCGTGTGTTTAATTTTTTCCTTTTTTTTTTTGCAGGGTGGAAATAATGCGGGCCATACAGTGGTGGTTGATGGAAAAGAATATGATTTTCACCTTTTTCCTAGTGGCATCATCAATCCAAAAGCAATTTCTTTCATTGGTAAGTTTAAACATCCAGCTCAGAGAGTAATCGTTGTAAATAGATCCTTCATCACTAGGTAAAGGTATTCCCCTGTGCAAGCACCGGGTTATTCCTGACCCATGGGGTGACGTCGCATCTCGACGTTTACTAGGCAGACTTTGTTTACGGGGTGGTTTGCCAGTGCCTTCCCCAGTCGTCTACACTCTACCCCCAGCAAGCTGGGTACTCCTTTTACCGACCTCGGAAGGATGGAAGGCTGAGTCAACCTTGAGCCGGCTACCTGAAACTGACTTCCGTCGGGATCGAAAGGTCATGAGCAGAGCTTGGACTGCACCACTGCAGCTTATCTCTCTGTGCCACGGGGCTTGTCATCACTAGGGCCCCCCACAAAATTTAGGAATATCAGGTAGCGGTGCTGATCTGGTCTCTACATTGCACTGGAGCTGATTCTGTTGATCTACCAGAGGCCATTGAAAGCTTCTCCTAAGTAGCGGTGTCTGTACAAAGAAAAAGAAAAAAGCCACATAATACCTTTTACTAAGGCGAACCAAAATGACATGCAAAAGTGTGTGAGTTTTTGATTTCTCCCAGAACTCTGCATCGAGCTAAATGTTAAAGGAGGAGGAGGAAGAAGAAGAGTTGGTTTTTATTCCGACTTTCTCTACCACTTACGGGAGACTCAAACTGGCTTACACTCACCTTCCCTTCCCCTCCCCACAACAGACACCCTGTGAGGTGGGCTGAGAGAGCTCTAAGGGAACTGTAACTTGCCCAAGGTCACCCAGCTGGCTTCATGTGTAGGAGTGGAAATACAAACCCAGTTCACCTGATTAGCCTCTATCACTCATGTGGAGGAGTGGGGAATCGAACCTGGTTCTCCAGATCAGAGTCCGCCGCTCCAAACCACCGCTCTTAACTACTACACCAGGAAAGGGAAGGGAGAAATAAAGAGGCTTCAGGCCATGATCTTAAGGTCTGTGTAGAATGCCTTGTGGATATAACAGGCACTGGATAGAACAGGGGGAGGAGGTGTGACTTCTGGTAAGGAGGTGAGACGACAGCTGTTTCTGACTGCATATGTGAAGGCCGGAGGTCAGTCTGATGTACCTCTGTTTCAAAACGGAACCTCACAGCTCCCTTAGCTGAGAGCATAGAGAAGGAGTGGCAATTACATAAACAGGATTTGGTGAAAACTTGGAAAAGCAGACCTGAGATTTTCTAGCTTCAGAAACTTGAACACATGAAGCTGCCTTATACTGAATCAGACCTTTGGTCCATCAAAGTCAGTATTGTCTACTCAGATCAGCAGTGGCTCTCCAGGGTCTTGACAGGGGCCTTTCACATCACCTACCTGCCTGGTCCCTTTAACTGGAGATGCTGGGGATTGAACTTGGGGCCTTCTGTATGCCAAGCAGATGCTCTACCAGTGAGCCACAGCCCCTTGAGGCGACTAAGGGCCACACTACATCATCTGCCTGACGTGTGTTGGGTCTCGGATGCATGACCGGACTTGCAATCAGATGTACATTGGGGGAAACTCGCCTTCAAAAGCACTAGTTTGCTCGGTACTGGTAAGACAGAGAAGGAGCTTCCTTTTTCTCGCTCCGTTTTCACCAGCAGAAATAAGTATGTTGGGAAAATCTGAGAGGGAAACCAGAAGTTCTTTCTCCTCCCTCACAGCACCGAGCAAACAAACAATTTAAGGTGAGTTTCCCCTGATGTATATATGCCTACAAGTTCGGCTGAGTACCCTGCCTCCTGTCTCCTGGACCAGCATTCCACGGAGGAGAGGCGATAGAGGGAAGCCGCCCTCACCTGTCTCTACACTCCTGATCCTTCCTTAAGCAGCCTTCTGTACCTCTGCCCTTTTTGGGGGGAGAGTTATTGTAGATTTGACCCACACGCGTGTTGTGCATATTGTACAGTTATGCCCTAAATCAATGCTAACAGGTTGCAGCCTTTGTCTCGACTTGTATGTGTGGCAATTTAGGAGAAACATAATACATACCATGACCAAAAAAAGCTACAATCTGTTTGAAATTATCGCACCTGACTTCCAGGACATTTCTGAATGCAATTCAATATGCTCGTTTTAAGCTCTAAAGCCTTGAATGATTTGGGACTGAGCTATATGAGGAAGTAGCCGCACTGCGTATTCTCCGAGATCATCAGAGATCTCGCATCTGCCAGCTGAGGCATGTGACTGATCAGGACAGGGCCTTCAACTCCTGCCATACGCTTGTGTTTTTATTGTGCTTCTGTTGTCATTTCTGTGTGTGTGTGTTTTTTAATTAAAGCACCGGAAAAGCTTTGTGATCAACTTTTATCCGGTGGCAAAAGAATAGCAGCGTTGAGTGGGCGGCAGCCGTGCCTGGGACCTGGCTGTGTCGCACAGCCCTTTCCACCTCTGCCTGCTCTGTGTTTTGGCCCTCTTGCCACCACTGGGCCAAATGGCCCCCGCATAAGTGACTCCCTCAGCCAGGCTAAGAAGGATGCTGGATGAGCCCCCACTTCCCAGTCCTTGGTTCTCTGGTTAACCAAATGCTGGTTAAGAAAGCTTGTACTGCGTGCTTTGGTTATTGTGCTGGTGTTCCAATGTGATGTATTTATTTTTTAGCCCTGTGTTTTAGATATTCATAGTATGGCAATCCTGTATTTTTTATCTTGTGATTGTGAGACATTACCATATTAGTCATTTTAGCCATAGTAGCCTATTCTATTTATTTTTCTTTCCATTCCTCTATGTCCGCAAGTGCTTGTTTCCATTTTAAAATTGGGTGAAAAGATGTAAAACATATTCTAACACAATGTTAGAAGTGGGATTGTATTAAGTAGTATTTTGAAGCTAGGCAAACAATAGACACTTTGAACTATCTAAAATTGCTTAAATGGACTTTAGGTCCCTTGCTGTATGAAACTTTTTTATTTAATTCATTCATTCATTATACCGTGCCTTTCTCCCCAATGGGACTCAAAGCGACTTACATCATTCTCCTCTCCTCCATTTTATCCTCACAACAACCCTGTGAGGTAGGTTAGGCTGAGACTAGCCCAAGGTCACCCAGCGAGCTTCTATGGCATGACATAAGCAGTGGCAGCTTTTTAAAATTTTAATTGTTGCTTTATGTTTTTGTATGTATTTTCTGCTCTGGATTTAACAATGTGTTTTTGTTGGTTTTAAAGTTTTTAAAGATACAATTTTATTGTGTGTGTTTTCATTTGTTAGCCACCTTGGTAGCCCTTGAGAGGATAGAAAGGAAGGGTATAAATCTTGTAAAATAAACCTGGATAATAAACAGGCATCACGTGACACCTTCAAGACCACCACTTTGATTCTAGCACAAACTTTTTGTGGTCCCCCGTTGGACAAGGTAATCTCTGATCCACGAAAGTGTATGTTACAATAAAATTTGGCACAAGATTCCTGTTACTTTTTACTGCAACAAATGTAGGCCCTATAATGTAAGTCAACTGACCACTGGGGCCAGTGAACAGGTGATGTAACCAATCAAATTAACCAATCAACTGGTTAATTGTCAATTAGTATCTGGTGTTCTGCAGTTATGTCAGACCCAATTAATAAGCTCCCATAAATCCTGGTCTGACATCAGAAGCCACACCATTGAAAAACCAGCGGAGGAACATTTTGTATGTGTGTCTGAGATCGGATCAGTCCAGTGCCAATTGGCTCTGTGTGCTCTTGGCTTGCTATTTTGACAGTTTGGTTTCCTGGCTTATAACAGATCTATTGTGTATCGTTTTTAGGTAATGGGGTAGTTATACATTTACCGGGCTTGTTCGAAGAAGCTGAAAAAAATGAGAAAAAAGGTTTGTATTAAATAATTTGGGTACCTATGAAAATGGGAGGTTGGTATATTGACAGGTAACTTGGGGCTTAATGATTTTCAGTAGAATAAATAAGTGCATAAGTAGAGGGCACAGCTAGACCCAGGCTTAGGGGTTGTCTGAATTGCCCAAGGCAAGATGCTGTCCCTTCAAAGATGTTATCAGTGATCACTGAGGCCACGGCCCTCAACTTGCAAGACCTGAGCCAGGCTGTTAAGGATAGGACTTTTTGGAGGACCTTGATTTATAGGGTCTCCATGAGTCAGAAGCGACTTGACAGCACTTAACATGCACACAACTGTTTCTGTGTTCAAATCAGATTTCTTGAGCTGGGCAAATAAATGCTGGATGCTATTTTAGGTGTGTCCAGAGACTTGAGTATACCCAGTGGATTTTTATTCCCTTTCTTGGAACAGTGGGGTTCAAATAATAATTTTTATCTGGGCTTGATGCAAACGAGTAGCCAGCATCTCCCAGTCACATCCTGTCCATACCGTCTCATGAGTCCTAAAAGAAAATCTCTCTTTTAAAAATGATGTTGTAGACCATATCCTGGTCTGCCTTCCACACCCTGGTAAAGTTATATACACCAATTTCCTCCCCCAGGTTTGGTCCCTGCTCTCAGGCTGAAAATAGAAGTCCAATGGGGGGGGGGGTATTTTGATAAATACAAGCCAAAGCATCTTTGGGCATGCAGAACTTAGTTGCACGGTTCATTGGATCCTAGCCAGAAGAAAGGGGTGGAGAATAGCCCAGTTGTGTGCAAACAGTAATATGTTGACTGTATACTATATACCCTGACCTGAATGGACCAGGCTAGCCTGATCTCAGAAGCTAAGCCAGGCCCTTTATAATACTTGGGTGGGAGACCACCAAAGACACCAGGGGTTGATACCCAGAAAATGCCTTGAAAATCCTATGGGCTTGCCATAAATCAGCTGCAACTTGACGGCACTTTCTACCACACACCAATATATATGTGACCTCCAAATTGCAATGGATGCGTTGCAGGAAAGATGATCACTGCTTTTCAGCGAACTCTGTTAGCCCATTCAAGAGTTGTTTAATTGTGAGCAGAGCTTGAACAGCCTTCCCCAAGTTCTATACTGTATGGGTTTCATCAAGAAGAAGAAGGGTTGGTTTTTATATGCCGACTTTCTCTACCACTTAAGGCAGAATCAAACGGGCTTACAATCGCCTTCCCCTCCCCACAACACACCCTGGGAGGTAGGTGAGGCTGAGAGAGCTGTGACTAGCCCAAGGTCACCCAGCTGGCTTCATGTGGAGGAGTGGGGAAACCAATCTAGTTCACCAGATTAGCCTCTGCAGCTCATGTGGAGGAGTGGGGAATCAAACCCAGTTCTCCAGATCAGACTCCGCTGCTCCAAACCTCTGCTCTTAGCCACTACACCACACTGGCTTCAAGGTCAGAACTTCACCATGGAAACAAGCCCCTGAATTTTGTGACGTTATTTCCCGCAGAGCAATAGCTGGGCGAAGCTCTCCTTAATTGTTGCACAAGGACATCTGTGAATTGTGTAGAAATGCTGCTACTCCTCTCAGCCTCAAGTGCTGCAAATCATGTACGAATGTTTCAAATGCAAAATGGTACCATGACTGCAGTTCCCCAAAGTGTGTTAGGGAAGTAAAAGATCTTAATACTTGAAAGCTTGATTCAAGATGTGAACACACCCTGTCCTCCTCCTAGTTTTTTGGATTCTGGGAGCTAGAACAGGGCCCATGGCTCAGTGGTAGAACATCTGCTTTGCATGCGGAAAGCCCCAGGTTCAATCCCTGACATCTCGAGTTAAAAGTAGCAGATAACAGGAGACATGAAAGACCTCCATCTGAGGCATTTGAGAGCCGCTGCTAGTCAGAGGAGACTGTACTGTCCTTGATAGACCAGTGGTCTGACTCAGTTTAAGGCAGGCTCAGGTGACCTTTGTGCTTTTGTTCACTGGGTGTAGCCATGGATCAAGCTTATTTGCTATGTCAGCTTTTGACCTTGACAAAACTGACCTCACCAGTTAAGCTGTTCGACTTCTGGGGATGATTTAGAACTTGCCATAGAACAGAAGTAGGAATTGTCTTGGTAACTGTGGCGCTTTTATAGCACATTGGTGCTATAAAAATTAGTAATTTAGCAGCTGGGAGCTATTGTTATAGTCCTTTTTTATGAAACAGGAGGACACTAGAGATACAGAGTACATCCTCCCTGATTGCTTAAAGCAGTTTTATTTCAAAGAGTTCTTTTTTTTTTTTTAATGACAAAATCATGGTTGACATGATCTTTGGAGGTCTTTTGCGTTTTTGTTTGCGAATGACTTCAACTTTTGTGGTTTTAAAATTTATTTCATACGTTGAGATTTTTTGGTACATGGCCTCTGAATACTTTTTGAGGTAAAGGCAGTTTATAGTTTATATATTGAGGATTTTAAAAATCATCTTAACTGGCAGCATATTTTCCCCCCAACAGGTTTAAGAGATTGGGAGAAAAGACTGATCATATCCGACAGAGCACATATTGGTGAGTTTTAGTTGGATGGAGAAAAGTACTTACACAAGCGAGTTCGTGGGCCCTTTTTTGAGTTGCGAGGGTTTTGTTTTGACCACTCCAGCTTATTATTTGCATTGTTCGGGCTTTCTTACCTAGGAGGTAAGTAACCCACACTCAGATTTACTCAGGGCTGTAAACAAAAATCGCAATTGCTCTGGCAGATGCTGCTTTCCCCCCTTAGTTGCTTGGCCTCTCAAATTGCAAATGTGTGTGTGTGATATTTTGAAAAACCAAACTCTCTCTTTGTCTCCCTTGATTCTCCTTCCCGTGGCTTTTCCTCTGCTGTGCCAGTGTTTGATTTTCACCAGGCAGTTGATGGACTTCAAGAAGTTCAGCGGCAAGCACAAGAGGGGAAAAAGTAATTATATATCTTAATTGTTGCTACTAGACTTGGCGTAGGACTGTAAAGAAAATAAATCTTGCTGCGTATGGTATAGACTAATGATACTAGTTGGGTGCTGTCAAGTTACAACTGACTCATGGCGACCCCCAGTGCCCATGAGGCTTTCAAGGCAAGAGATGAGCAGAGATGGTTTGCCGTTGTCTTCCTCTGCATAGCAAGCCTGGACTTCCTTGGTGGTCTCCCATCCAAGTACTGGCCATGGCTGACCCTGCTTAGCACCCAAGCTCTGACAACACATGAACACATGAAGCTGCCTTCTACTGAATCAGACCCTTGGTCCATAAAAGTCAGTACTGTCCAGCAGTGGCTCTCCAGAGGCTTAGGCAGGGGTTTTTCACGTCACCTTCCTGCCTAGTCCCTTTAACTGGTGATGCCGGGGATTGAACCT
The DNA here is from genome assembly GCF_029931775.1 of Euleptes europaea. Classification (NCBI taxonomy): domain Eukaryota; kingdom Metazoa; phylum Chordata; class Lepidosauria; order Squamata; family Sphaerodactylidae; genus Euleptes; species Euleptes europaea. Next base: position 13,664,051 of record NC_079317.1, read on the forward strand.
CGGACCTTCTGCATGCAAGCAGATGCTCTGCCACTGAGCCACAGCCCCTCCCCTTTGGACTAGGTTGGGCTATCAGGTTGCCACATAATATAGAACTGTGTCCCAAATATTGGGGGTCAGTGCTTTGAAAACTGATGTAGCAAACATCTTTTTCTGCATTTGAATTGCATTTGTAATCTGCCATTCCTCCAAAGTGCTCAGGACACTTGTGTAGAAGAGGGTTCTGATTCCCCTCAACAGCCTTGTGAGGTAGATTGGACTGAGATATGGTGACTGACCCGGGTTCAATCCCAGGTTCTGATTGCGCACCCGTCTACTATGTCGCATTGGCTTACCACGCATCTTGGAACATGGCACCCATTTCCTCATTCTGCAGCAGAGAAACAATGAGAGTGTTCCTAACTGGAAAATGCATGTTGAGCAGGATACCAATACTGTTAAGGTTATAGCATTGAAACGTCTGTAGAAATAATGCTGTGCACTTAGCCTGAGGAATCATAAGCAATTCCACAAAAAGCTTTCCATGTTGTTCCACTCCTGTGGCAGGAGAGACTAACTGCAAGGGATACTTACAGGTTGGATGAAGCATAGCGAAAGTCACAGCTGCCCTCCTTTGACACATCTGCACAAATCGGGCAGCAGAGCCTATACTGTGTCAGGATCCCATTGTCTGACTTGTTCAGTGGCAGGGAAGATTCCTCCTTTACCAGGAAGAACCAAAAAAAATGTGTGCAACCCCCACATATTGGCAGCATCTCTAGTGACTTAGTAAATGTCTAATTCTATCCTAACTGTCATGCTTCTCTTCCTCCCAGTATTCCCCCGCCGTGCCCTGTATGCTGGGTTTAACTAGGTCAGTGAAGTGGAAAGCGATACTTGGCTATCCTAATTAGAACAGCCCTGAAAGATGCGGGAGCGAGGCGGGAAAAACAGTCAGACGGGAATATACCCCTTGGCATGAAATTCACTTTTTGTCACATGCACCGTTTTCCAGTCCCGTGTGAACTTTGTGAGGGAACCGCAAGGGGAACCCGTTGAAACGGCGGATACTTTGTAGCGATCTCTGACTGCAGATCTGTCATGAAACTGCCAGTGACAGCAATAACATGGAGACTGAAGTCAGGGTTGGTAGAAATATATCTTGGTTATTAAAATAGAGGGCCCCTTTCAAGGTAGGGTGCGCAAGGAGATGATAAGATCAGTGGTGCCATTTGGTTAGCCTGCAAGGGAGTAGCCCCCCCCCCAAATATTTTTGTGCCACATGTGCTTTTGGAGTTCCTTGTATCTGCTTTTCGCTCAGGTTCTGCACACAAGCAGCTGAATGTCGGTCCTCTTCTATACCCCCCGCCCCGAAATTTCAGATGACATCTAAGAGGGGAGAAACCCTTTATTTCAGGAGTTTTAGTTACAAAGTGAAAAGTTATCCTTTTTCGAGCAATTCCAATTATATTTAAAGCCATCTTATAAGATTTGCTTTCCCAACTGTTGACACCGTTTATTATTTTTGGTTTTTTTGCTAGTATTGGCACAACAAAGAAGGGAATTGGACCAACGTATTCTTCCAAAGCTGCACGGACGGGGCTTCGGGTCTGCGACCTTCTCTCAGACTTTGACGAATTTTCTTCAAGGTATTCTGATAAAACATGCAACCTTTTTAAAAAAATGAATTGTACTCTTATACAGTAATGCTTTCTAGCAAACATTTTAAATATATGGAGGTGGGATGCGGGGATAGGGGAACTATCGTTTACAGAACTATTGTTTAGCCTGGAAAAGATTCTTTAGTGTAAGGATGTGTCACTGGTAACCAAGATCAAGTTAATTCATGCCATAGTATTCCCTATGACTATGTATGGGTGTGAATGCTGGACAATGAAGAAAGCTGATAGGAAGAAAATAGATTCCTTTGAAATGTGGAGTTGGAGGAGAGTGTTACAGATACCGTGGACTGCCAAAAAAAAAAAAAAAATCAGAGGGTTATAGATCAAATCAAGCCTGAACTGACCCTAGAAGCTAAAATGACTAAACTGAGGCTTATGGTATTTTGGTCACATTATGAGAAGACAAGAGTCACTGGAAAAGACAGTCACGCTAGGAAAAGTGGAGGGCAGCAGGAAAAGCGGAAGACTCAACAAGAGATGGATTGACTCTATAAAGGAAGCCACGGCCCTCAGTTTGCAAGACCTGAGCAAGGCTGTTAAAGATAGGACGTTTTGGAGGACATTGATTCATAGGGTCGCCATTAGTCAGAAGCGACTTGACAGCGCTTTAACACACAATTTTCAAACAAATTGAATTTTGGGGAAATGGTTCAACCCAGTCTTTGACTGGGTCTAACAAGAATAGCTGTAGACCATCTGCACCAGTTGAGAACTGGTCCATTGTGCGATCGCAATGTGGACTTCATGCACCTTTGTTAGGGAACCCCTTTCTTTGAGGCATTCTATGAACAGAAGCCAAGGATTGTTAATGCAAGGAGATGCAGTGTAAAAGTTCTACATTGTGTCCTGTTCCAATGGTTGGTATTTTACAGATTCAAGAATCTGGCTCACCAGTACAAGTCAATGTTTCCTTCTTTAGAAGTTGACGCAGAGGGACAGCTGCGGAAACTAAAGGTAAACATCTCAAACTTCTGCCAGTGACTTCTGACCAGCGTAGGACAGCATCGTAGCTTAGAGGGAGAAATTTAAAAATAAGGTGATCTAGTAGAAGATATCGCTGCTTTTATTTCTTTGAAACTACTGGGACTTTCTGCCTGAAGTCCCCCCAAAGTAAATGGGAGTTAAGCAAGAGCATGTCCGAGTTCACATGTACTTGGTGATCACTTGCTGACGTCAGCACCCAGTGATAGCCATGTTGTAAATGCAGGTCAAGTATGGTGCTTTTGAAGGGTAGCCGTTCATTCATTTAGTGGAAAATCATTGGCTGAGATAGTGAACAATGTATTTTTCCGCATGTATTTTTCCTCTTTCACATCACCAAGTCTGAGGGCAGCAGCTTTTAAGAACGGTAAAGGAGCTTGCTTATTTGTGTGGCTGGTCTGAACATTTGCTAAACATTTAGGTTTGACTGCGAGATGGGCTTTGAGCCTGTTGCTTCCATTTCGAAGTCCATAGCCCAAACAGTTAAGTCTGGGACACTTGGCAAACTTCGTAGCAGTCGCCGAGAGCTGGTGTGTGAAAGGAATATATAGGAAGGAGCTGCCTGTGTTTTGTAGGATCCCAGAAAGCTTCCTGCATAGTGTCTTCCAGCTGTAAGAATGACAGAGACGGATATGCCTCTATTTGATGCAACCCTAGGGGTGTCATATTGTAGAAGGCAGTGGCTCAGTCGTTCATCATTTTAGATAAAATGGTGAATGTAGCATAAATTGGGGAGAAAGTTTGCCAATTTAGGAGACTGCTCTGTTGAGTTAACTTTGGGGAGTCTTGTCCCTGAGGGTGGACTCATCTTTACTATCCTCAGAGAAATTGCAAATTAGCCTGCATTAAATTACCCTGATTCTAATCCTTATGTATTCCTCCAACCTTCTAAAAAAGTTGATGTCCTGACTTGGCTTTTGGTAGGTTTTTGTCTCGTAGCCAGTCTGGCAGAAATATCTGATTGAACTCATATGTGGATTGACTCTTGCAGGGGTACGCTGAAAAAATAAGACCCATGGTCCGAGACGGGGTTTATTTTATGTACGAAGCGCTGCACGGCTCCCCGAAGAAAATCCTCGTGGAAGGGGCCAATGCAGCTCTGCTGGACATCGATTTTGGTAAGCCACCTTCTGCAATATGCTTATCTTCCTCCATAAAGGTGTGAATTAAAAAAAATTCCTCCTGACTTCGTTTTTTTAAAATGCGTGCAGACGTAGGGAAGGGGTAATCATTTGCTTCCCATCCACAAATGTGCACTCAGTGGACAGAAGACTCTTCATACTGGCCAGGAAATTGCATGTCTTCGTTAGGGAAATACACATGTGTGCTTGTTTGCTCTTTGACTCTTAAGTCGGATACTAGAAACAGCCCCGAGGCTCCTCTCATTTGTATGCTGACTTGAGGGCAAATAAGATGTGTTATTGGGAATTCTGTGAATGAGCTCTTAAGTATCTTTTTCTTCTTTAAAAAGTAAAAAGTAGATCCCGCCCTAATCTGGATAAGCCAGGCTAGCCCGATCTCACCAAATCTCAGAAGCTAAGCAGGGTCGGCCCTGGCTAGTACTTGGATGGGAGACCACCAGGGAAGTCTTGGGTAGCTACACAGAGGCAGGCGATGGCAAACCACCTCTGAAGGTCTCTTGCCTCGAAAATCCTATAGGGTCGGCTGCACTTTTCACCACCATAGTGTATCCTTGAGAAATACCATTTATAAAATTAAGATTCTGTTTCTGCTTTTCTGTCCCAATATCCCCCTTCACAGACTCTTCTTTCCTGTGCCAGCCCTCTGCCTCACCCCCATATGATTCTGCTGTTGTAATCAAGGCTCTTCTAGCCTTTTCAAAGCCCCTCAAAGTAAATAATGGTGCATGTGAGAGGTTGTTTTGAAATAAACCGAGCAAAGCAGCTGATATTCTGTGCATAATTCTCAAACATGATTGGGGTTTGTTTTTTTTTGTAGGCACGTACCCTTTTGTGACCTCTTCCAACTGCACTGTGGGCGGCGTGTGTACCGGACTCGGTATCCCTCCTCAGTATATCGGAGAGGTGTACGGTGTAGTGAAGGCCTACACAACGAGAGTGGGAATTGGAGCCTTTCCCACGGAACAGATAAATGTAGGTTGGATGCTACCCAAAGCCAAGAAATGATATTTATTTATTTGTTTTTATATCCTGCTCTCCCTCCCCCCAAAGGTGGGGCTCAGTTCGGCTTAGGTTGATAGAGAAGAGCGGTGGGCAGTATCGTACTGCCCGAGTTGCATGAGACACACAGGAGTTTCCCCATGTTCCCCTAAATTACTGCAGAGGAAGAAGGAGGAGAGTTGGTTTTTATACCCTGCTTTTCTCTATCTTTAAGGAGCCAGTGTGGTGTAGTGGTTAAGAGCGGTGGTTTGGAGTGGTGGAGTCTGATCTGGAAAGCCGGGTTTGATTTCCCACTCCTCCACATGAGTGGCGGGCATTAATCTGGTGAACTGGATTTGTTTCCCCAGGGAAGAAATTCATGGCAAACCCCCCCCCCCCAGCAACTGATCTACTGTATTTACTTGTTGCCTCATGTCATTCTTGAAGCAGCTTAAATACATACCGGTTCCTACTTTGGCATTCAAGACCACAATATCAGTTTTATCTTTTCAGTTTTTATTTTCTTGAAGGCAGTGCTGGGCAAATATCCTTCAGAGGTTTCTCTTCCCCCAAACCAAGCTTTTAGGGACATTTTTACTATGCAGACTAACTTGGGTCAAGCCATACAGTCCAGGCTTGCTACTCAGAGGCTGGCCAATGGCAAACCACCTCTGTTCATCTCTTTCCATGAAAACCTTACAGGGTCGGTACTTTCCACCATCATGTAAAGCCTTATTTTGCTGAATAATGCGTAGAATGTGATACACTGTAGACCCAAGAATCCCATGTAGTATGAACTTTTTGGTCAGAGCAGATGTACCATTAGGTTTTTTTAAAACATCATGTGTGTAGACTTCTCAAGCCCTTTGGAAACTAAGTGGTTAACAGTGCAATCCTAAGGAGAGTTACTCCAGTTAAAGCCCATTCATTTCAATGGGCTTCGACAGGAATAACTCCGCAGAGGGTTGCACCATAAGCGCTTTTGCTCGCCTGATGCCTGACCCCAGCGGTCGATATCTTTGCTTCCCGGCAGGAAATTGGAGACCTCCTGCAGTCTCGAGGCCACGAATGGGGAGTGACCACAGGCAGGAAGAGGCGCTGTGGCTGGCTAGACCTTGTCATTTTGAGATATGCTCATATGATCAACGGATTCACAGCGTAAGCAATCACAGATTTTGAGCTACACTTGGAACTCATAGCTTTTTACCCTGCGGAGTACCCAATATGTAGGTAACTTTTAAGAGCAGTCTGGCAAAGTTATTGTGTTTTTGTGTATTGACAAAAGACTGTTGCCCCTGTTGTTGTGAGAATACTAATCCCTGCCTCAGGCAGAAGCCGCATTTGACATGGGTTGCTTCCACATGGCAACAGGTCCCTCATTGCTGCTGCAAAACGTAGGACCATTTGTAGCAGCAATACAGTATCCTCACATTTGATTTCCCCAGGTTTTCCCTGCCCTTCCTTCAAAATAAATTTCAGTTATCGTTATATTACCGTGGGTGTTATAATATTAAAAACCCAACAAAAAGGCCATTTGGTGGTTGCTGGGGAGTTGAAAATGTTGGCTGCAGGAGGAGGGAAAATGGAACTGAGGAAGGTGGGACCAGGAAAGATCTGGGCTTCCCTGTCCACATGGCATCCACCCCGGCCGTGCTGAGATCTTTCCAAAAAGGAGGTTTAGGAAAGATCACAGGAAAATCGAGAGAAAAGCTAGAAAGTGTGTGAAAGCGCCACAAAAGACATTCACGTTCACATTCTGGCTGAACCAAACACCCAGAGTGGGAGTAACCCTTGTGTCGCCTTGCTGATTGATAGCCTGGAAAAGGTGCGGGGATTAACCAATTTTTGAAGAACCAGGTAAAGTAGAACCATGATTAGCCCAAACCACGGTTAATGAGTCTGGTGTTGTCATATTTGATTATGGTGAAGTGTGGTAAGAATACATGCTTGAGAGGTGTGGAGGGAGGGAGGGGTTCTGGGATCAATCCCTGATCCCCTGAATCACACTTATGGGATGGGATTCAGATTATATGTGCATTAGCCTAGTGAAATCTACTGGAAGGGGACAGCAAGTTTTGGGAGCTTAATATGCAAATAATTGGGGTGGGGAAAATATCTATCTATGTTACCTATAGCTTTTAAAATAACCAGACACTGATGAGTAATACATTATCTTAGCTGAGATTTTATGTTGATACTCAAGAATTACTATGATTTGATTAATCTTTTACTGTGTTGAAGTGGTCAATACTGTGATAGGTTTCTAGATGTTGTATTTTACTAGAAAATACGTTATCTTTCTTAACCAGTTACCTCTTAAGTAATGATGTGTGTGTGTTAAGTGCTGTCAAGTCGCTTCCGACTCATGGTGACCCCATGAATGAAAGTCCTCCAAAATGTCCTATCTTTGACAGCCTTGCTCAGATCTTGCAAATTGTGGGCTGTGGCTTCCTTTTTTGAGTCAGTCCGTCTCTTGTTGGGTCTTCCTCTTTTCCTGCTGCCCTCAACTTTTCCTAGCATGACTGTCTTTTCTAGTGACTCTTGTCGTCTCATGATGTGACCAAAATATGATAGCCTCAGTTTAGTCATTTTAGCTTCTAGGGTCAGTTCAGGCTTAATTTGATCTATAACCCACTGATTTGTTTTTTTGGCAGTCCACAGTATCCGTAAGTAATGATACAAGCTTTAAATTTTAAAAAATCCTTTTTATTGTAGAAACTTTAGTATAAAAAAAATGTAAGGGTAAAACATAAAAAGCACATCAGTTACAAATATATGAAAGTTACATTGTAGGAAAAAACCTAACAGAATATTGCAATGTTTAAGCAGGTCTGTTCAGTAAAAATTACAGTAGAAATACCAAGTTCACATACCTCTGGATGGGCCATGCTGCTGGGGAAGATTCTTTAGACAGATGGACAGCATTGCAGCATAGTCTGCCAAAGAACTCCCGACTACGGGACAGTTTCTAACCCCTTATATACCTTTTTTCATGGGAACCTTAATCTGTGATTAATCTTTACAGTACATTTCTTCTAGGATCTAAAAATATCCACAACAAAAATCAGCCTTCAAGTTTATCAGCAAGGTTGTCTAGCAAGGTGAATTGATATAGATATATGTAGATAGATAACAAAATTGTCAATGTTAAACCAATTAATTATAATATGAAGAGAAGGTTACATAGGAAATGTGGAAAACAAAGCTACTTAACTCGGTATAATGCGTGTCTATTACACCACACACACACACACACACACTAGAATTCAAAAAGACAGAAAAATTACGTTCTTATCTCATGTTGATACTTTTCGGAGGCCGCTTTGGCTGAATGCCTAGCTTCCATCTAGCGCCTAGCCTTCAATGAAACCAAAACTTCTAATCACTATTCGTGCCAGTTTCCAGGCAGGAGATTCACTTTAATTAACCTACATTGCAAGTATTTGATATATTTTTAAGCTATATGTGCCTAGGACCACTACAGTGTGGTTCGTATCTGCTTTTTAAAAAAACGAGGGTTTAGAACATGCAAAACCCTGGTAATGCAACTGTTTGTGCATGATGCATTCTGTAATTATTTACATTCATATTTTATATCTGGTCATTTTTTTTTGAAAGACTTATAAGTAAAAGCATAGAAAAAAAACAGGTTCTGGAGGGGAAGGGAGTTAAAGCATGAACTTGAATATCTTCTTTAAATATAACTATTGAATGTTTTCTGGGCAGTCTGGCATTAACCAAGCTGGATATTCTGGACGTCCTCGACGAGATCAAAGTTGGTGTTGCTTACAAGCTGGGAGGGAAAAGGATTCCGTATTTTCCAGGTATGTTGTTACCTATCTTGATTTTGTACCTTTTAAGAAATTGCTTCTCTGTAGCTCTTAGCAACCCTGACCTGGATGGTCCAGGCTAGCTCAGTTTCATCATGTCTTGGAAGCTAAGCAGGGTCAGCCCCGGTTAGTACTTGAATGGGGGACCATCAAGGAAGTCCAAGGTCGATACACAAAAGGCAGGTGATAGCGAACCACCTTTGTTCCTCTCTTGCTTTAAAAAACCTGCAGGGTCGCCATAAGTCAGCTGCAACTTGACAGCGTTTTCCACCACCAGTCCTTAGCATTGCTGCAACCTTTTTTTTCAAAATGCCATGTAATGAGGCTTATGCACATGTTAGGTGCTGGCTGCACATGCAAACTGCATCTGTGAACCATCAGCCTAGCGAAGTAGCTACACATTTGTAACACTGATTCCAGAATTTTGAGAACAGAACGCTCATCTTTGTGATTTCCTATTTTAAATTGAGGCTGTAATTAATTAGTTTTTAGCCCCCCCCCCCTCTATCTATATATTTCACTAGCTTGATGTTTTACTGCTGCTTTCTCTGAAATTCATTTTGCTGCAGTTCCTCTAGTTTTGGGTCTACTTTCTTGTGGTGTCAGTGGGTTTTGTAGGCCCCTTGGGAATATTTTTGGAAGTGTGGGGCTAGATAAAATAAAATCTCCACAAGAAGGGATAAAGACATCTCTTTCAGCATAACGTTTCTTTACTTGACAGTGACTAACAAGCGGCTGCTGCATCCCAACCAGTTACATTTTAATAATAATGCCAAACGTTTGTATAGTTTTTCAGTGTTAAATTGTGGTTCTTTTTTATAAAATAAAGCTAACCAAGAAATACTGCAGAAAGTGGAGGTGGAGTACGAAACTATGCCAGGGTGGAAGATGGACACAACTAATGTCAGAAAATGGGAGGATCTCCCACCCAAGGCACAAAATTACATTCGGTTTGTGGAAAACCACGTTGGAGTGGCAGGTACGTTCCGTTTGCTCTTCCAAGGCAGCCAGTTCTGTATTAATTCATGTATGTCATTCATTTATATATTCCCTTTCTCCCCAGTGGGGACACAAAGCGGTTTATATCATTCTCCACCCTCCATTTTATCCTCACAACAACCCTTTGAGGTAGGCTAGGCTGAGAGAGTGTAATTGGCTCAAGGTCACCCAGCGAGCTTCCATGGCAAGACTATACATGAAAGACTTGTTGACCAGAAATTTCCTTTCCCTAGATTTAACAGCCATTACTTATTCGTCCACCATTTCACTCTATTTTTATATTTATTTATTTATTTATTTTAAAATAGTGTGAAATGGTGGTTGAATAATTAATGACTGTTAAATCTAGGGATATTAATTTCTTCTTGACATTATAAAGAGAAAAGTTGCCAGTGCCACATCTCCCACACAATTCCCCAATCTATAATGCAATATCTGCTTCTGAGAAAGTGTCGTTAACTGTTTTTTCCAGGGAGTGATATATTTATTTCGTCCAGTATTGTTTTGGGAACTCGGCAAAACAATGTGAGCCAGGGAATCTACTTGATCTGGACAAAATGGGCATTTGCCGCCTTCTGTAATAATCTTGTTTCTCCCTTGCATCTCGGCTGAGACTAAGGCGTTACACCTGGCCAATAAAAAAGCTCATCTTAAACTTACAGATTTCTAACCAGCGGAAATAATATGGCAAGGGGAAAAAAATACCGTTAAAGGGTATCTGGAAGAAAATAGGGGAACATTTTAGATTTGTGTCCTTAAGCACTGAGGACAAACCCTCATTCAGGATCTTATTTTGAAACTGTTTACCGCTTACTTTCTGAATTCCAGAATGTTGCCTCTGTCAGGATTTTTTCAGGTTAAATCAGTGATTCTCAAACAGTGGGGCCAGCACCCTGCAATGATCTAGTTCTGTCAAGGGCCAAACTCAATGTGATCATGGTTGGGGTAGGGAGAGTAACTGATACGCATCCTTCAAGAAACTGACTAATAGAGATAGCGTGATGTAATGGTTAAGAGCAGTGGACTCTAATCTGGAGAACCGGGTTCGATTCCCCACTCCTCCACATGAGCGGTGGAGGCTAATCTGATGAACCGGGTTGGTTTCCCCACTCCTACCCATGAAGCCAGCTTGGTGACCTTGGGCTAGTCACAGCTCTCGTAGAGATCACGCAGCCCCACCTACCTCACAGGGTGTCTGTTGTGGAGAGGGGAAGGGAAGGAGATTGTAAGCCAGTTTGATTCTTCCTGAAGTGGCAGAGAAAGTCGGCATATAAAAAACCAACTCTTTTTCTCCTAATAAATGATGGACATCTTCCCCCTGTCCAGTGCTGGAGAACTGCCCACGATAGCCTTGTATATGGGAGTGCGCCCATCAGAGCTGTCAGTTCTAATCTCTGAACATCTGGATCCACATGCATAAGAAAGGGGGTGGCAGCTACTACTTTTACAAACTGCAGATTCTAATCCTGACTACAAGGGTGCAAGGGTGAGAATTTGGTGGGGGTGGGAGTAACGGGAGCAGCAACCAGGTGGAATAAGCTTGGGCTGCTGGAACAGTGGGTTGGATGATCAATTCTGAGGGGTTCAGTGCAGAGTCCAAACTTGGGACTGCGTAGGCTTGGGGTGCTGCAGTCGTGGAGACGAGGGAAGAGAAAGCGCTACGGCCAAGTTGTTGATTTGCAGAAGTATCTTGTAAACCAGTATGGTGTAGTGGTTAAGAGCAGTGGTTTGGAGCGGTGGAGTCTGATCTGGAGAACCAGGTTTGATTCCCCACTCCTCCACATGAGCGGCGGAGGGTAATCTGGTGAACTGGGTTGGTTTCCCTACTCCTCCACACAAAGCCAGCTAGGTGACCTTGGGCTAGTCACAGCTCTCTTAACCCCCACCTCCCAGGGTGTCTGTTGTGGGGAGAGGAAGGGAAGGTGATTGTAAGCCAGTTTGATTCTTCTTTAAGTGGTAGAGAAAATCATCATATAAAAACTAGCTCTTCTTCTTTGTCTCAGAGGACTTGCTGGGCCAAGATGACACCATTATGGAAGATTAGTATAGCTAAGAAGGACATAAGCATGCCTTGCCTATAGGCTTTTACACTGTAGCTTTTCTATGTTTATGGCTCAATTAGTTTGGCTTTTTTTAAAATGCTCTGTGTAATTGTGCGGAGCCAAACCATTAGAATAAATTGTCATTGATAGGGTTTTATAGACATCGTTTTAGTTTTGTTGCCCATTTCCGGCAAAGTTTAAGCACTCTTCTTTTTCATTTTATAGAACCGCAATCCTAAATTCATCGTCTCTTAGTCTGTGGGGGATCTGGAGTCGGCACTAACGCACTTGAGATTACAGCCTAAAATATGTTGGTGTTTACTTCCAAGTAAATTGTTCCAATAATTATTTATGTCTCTCCTCCGCAGTGAAGTGGGTCGGAGTTGGAAAATCAAGAGAGTCGATGATCCAGCTCTTCTAAATGAACAAAGAACTTTGATGAGAAGCTGTTTTTAAGCATTCTTCTGCTCCTTCTGACTTCCAAGCAGAAATGAAGAGGCTGTTAAAACCGAAGCATTATTTTTAGATTTTGGTTAGACATCTCTTGTATTTTCAAGTATATATATATATATGTGTGTGTGTGTGTGTGTGTATGTATGTTTGTATTTTAAAAAACTAGGAACACAAAATAGGAACAGGACAGATCTTGGTGTTGGGGGAAGAATTCAGGGTCACCCCTGAAACGAAGGACAAACCCCATATGAAATTATTTCTCCCAGCTACTGCTAAAACTTGAGATTTATGCCAGATTGTAGATGGTGGTAAATGGGGGTGTTTGCTATCCCTGTGTCAGGAAGCTGTTAAAGACGGCAGAATAAGACATATGCTGCATATAACATCAGGCTGGTTATGCAGCGCCTTTTTAAAAAGCTAACTAAAATGGAGTAGTCCCTCCCAAGTCTACCGGTCGAAGCAAAAAAACAAAACAAAAAACTCATCAGCTCCATTGTAGTAGTAGAAGAAGTGTTGGTTTTTATATGCCGATTTTCTCTGATCTGGAGAACCTGGTTTGAGTCCCCACTCCTCCACATGAGCGGCGGAAGCTAATCTGGTGAACTGGATTTGTTTCCCCACTCCTACACACTAAGCCAGCTGGGTGACCTTGGTCAAGTTACAGCTCTGTTAGAGCTCTCTCAGCCTCACCTACCTCCCAGGGTGTCTATTGTGGGGAGGGGAAGGGGAGGTGATTGTAAGCCGGTTTGAGTCTCCCTTAAGTGGTGGAGAAAGTCGGCATATAAAAACCAACTCCTCTTCTTAAGGCAGAACCTTCCGAAGCTGAGCAACTTCTGTTTTGGAAATATTGCATGCAAGAAGAAAAAAAGACTACCTCTGTCCCGCTACTGGTAATGGTCTTATCTAGGGTAGGCGTGGCCAGCATGAGCCACGCAGGCTGTGTGTTATCGCTAGAAAACATAGCACAAGAGCCTCTGCTGGAATTCTGAGCATGGTAGATAATAGCTTTGTTCCAGAGCTAGAGGCTCATGGGTACCTTGGGGGTGTGCTCATGGACCTCCTATGCAGACTGAGTTATTCCCTTTATAGGGCAACTCCACATCCAATAAAAGTGTCTGCAGAGCTGTTGTCAACCCAGGAGTTAACAGGGAATCCTTAAAACATAGGAGATGTGCTGGCTCAGGCCAGTGGTCCATCTGTCCAGCATCCTGTTTCACACAGTGGCCATCCAGTTGCCCTGGAAAACCAACAAACGGAGCAGAGAGGTCACATGTGCAATCCTTGGTACATGTGGAAGCATCATGGTACCTGGACAGGGCATCTGGAAGATACGAACTGTTTATACTTTCAGACAAGGCAGGGCTCTCGTAAAGGTCACAAAAACCAGAGCCACAACATGATGGGTGGCCGTGTTAGTCTGTCAATGGCAGTAGAAAAGAGCAAGAGTCCAGCAGCACCTTAAAGACTAACAAAATTTCTGGCAGGGTACGAGCTTTTGTGAGCCACGGCTCATGAAAGCTTATACCCAACCAGAAATTTTGTTAGTCTTCAAGGTGCTGCTGGACTCTTGCTTTTTTCAGAGCCACATTTTGCTTCCAAATTCGTATCGCAAAACGTACTTGTTTCTGAGATGGTGGCCCTTGATCTAGTACCAGTTGAAGGGTCTAATATTATCTGAACAAAATCAGTCAAGGTATGCTATATGCACTATGTGATTCTGGGTTTTTCTTAGTTGCAGTACAATTACCTTAGTGGGGTATAGGTTACAATCTAGTTCTTTAAAACTGGTATGACCTTGGAAACCAGATCTGCACTGAAAGTCACTGGATTTCAGCTTAAGGGTCACTATCCGGTGCCAAGTTAAACATGCTTATGCATGTTGGCTTTCAGCTGGCGAAAGTCCCCTTAACACACTGGGGGATTGTTACCAGTACATATTTTAAGCCATTTTTATTTTCTTCATTTTTAGCCTGCCTTTCTCGCTGACATACATCACTTAATGCCCAGGTTCAGAGAAGCTCTTCTAGACTGGGGTAGCAGCGGGAGAAGTTGAACCTTCTAAAGAGAGCTGCTCTGTATGGGACTGCTGCTATAGATGGGTGTGTGTGTGTAGTGGGACTGAAACCCCCTTGTGTTCAAGCAGGTGCATCCATGGGCCTCTCTCAAGCCCTGGACAATATCTCTGGCTCAGCGTTGGTAACATGGCAGGTAATACTTGCTCACCTCCGGCACATATACAAGGTAGGGTATAGCCACGATGAACTAGGTAGTCTTTTTTTAAAAAGGTGTCACCAGCTTCTCTACTTTGGCTGCACTCAGACCCCCTTTGGAATACTTATTTTGTTTTATATAAAACCTTTCCAGGCTGTTTTCCCACCCAAACGGGCCCCGTACATCTCTTTCAGCAGAATTCCCCCAGGCCTCCCCTAAAACTAACGTTGTGTTGACTCAGTCTTTGCAACAGATAATTTTTCTTAAAGTGCTTTTGGAAATTGTTATTAACCTGGCTCAGTGCAGTTGGTAGTGGTGGGGGTACTAATCATTTGCATTTCTGGTAGGCTCCAGTTCCTGTCATTAAAGAGTCTGGGACCTTCCCTTAAGCTATGGTACCTTGGCAAAACTGTTGAGCAAAACTGACAAATGTGTCCCTGCTTTTACGAAGGTTGGGTTTGTGGCAGGAGCTCCAGGAAAACAAGCCATAAAATATAGCCAGCAACTCTTAAATGAAGCTTTGTTTTTCAAGTATGGTTGCCTTGATTTAACCTATCTTTGCATTACCCGTACATGTTTTCTGTTAAATGACCACTGCTTCTACTGTTCAAGGCCTGGTGCAAAAAATAAAAAGGGCTGTAGTCTAGTTGAAGTCAGTGGGAGAGTTAAACAATCTTTACTGCATGCAGCTCTTTCCTTGTGCAAGTTCTCCCATGCAAGAACCATTGAAACGAGTGGCAATTGGACTAGAGCCCATTTGTCATCGGGCCTTTTAATCACAATGAAACCTTTTGTTCCTGTAATTGTATTGTGTGACTGACAGCAATAGAGAATTTTCTTGAATTGTTTTTATTTCAGCAGGAATGTGTTCCTTTCTAATTTATAAGAGAGTTGTACAGTTCACTCAGTGACACAAAACTTTGATATGAAGTATATTTTTGAAGTGAGTAACGTATTTTACCATTGTGCCTGTTTTTCCTGTTCCATATTTTAGAATCGTTTTGTTTTGGAACGTGGTTGTAATAGTTTAGCATAGCTTTGCTTGGCACAAGTTTTAAGTCAAGATTTATAGCCTGAAACAAGACACCGTTTTAACTGAATTGGGTTTAGGGGCAGAGCTAATGTCTTAAGAGGATAACCCCACAAAGGGCTACAGGGGGAAGACAAAGGACTAAGTTCTGATGATGCTTTCTATGGTGCTGTTGCTGAAGACAGCTAAGCACAAACTTCCTAACAAATGCACTGTGTTTATTTTTGTATATTGGAGATTAATACTTGTATCCTAGAAATCTTCCCTTTGCTCAATAAAACCTTATGGTTGTGCCAGATTTGTCCTTCTGTTCCTTTTTGTTTGTTTTGATTCACAGGACATTATATCCCACTGAATTTCTTTAAGGGCTGTCATATAGAGGATGGTGCTGAGTTCTGTTGCCCCAGGTCGGACCAAAACCAGTGGGTGGAAATTAAATTAAAAGTTTCCATCTTGACATTAGGAAGAATTTTCTAACAGAGCGGTTTCTTAGTGGAGCAGGCTTCCCCGGGAGGTGGTGAGCGCTCCTTCCCTGGAAGTTTTTAAGAAGAGGCTAGATGGCCATCTGGCAGCAATGCTAATTCTATGACCTTAGGCAGATGTGGGCAGGAAGGTTTGTATCAGTGTTTGGTTCTCGTGGCCTTTGAATCATCGCATGTAACGGGAACGGGCACAAGGGTGCTTGCCCATCCCACTGCTTGTGCATGGTCACTGGCTTGTGAGCACCCTGTGTGTGGAAGAAATATATGCACGTAACAACTGATTAGCAAATCATGCCATGCTGTCTTGCCAACACAACAAAACGTGGATATGGACAAGACAGATTTTGTCACTTTGGTTGTTGGCTGACAAATGGGGTGGGGGGGAAGGCCCATCCAGCAGGAGATGTTGCTAAGCGTAAGGTTTTTACAGCAATTGAGGAATGTGAGGTCGTCCACACCTCAGGCAAAATCTGCCCGTTCTTAGGAGAAGACTTATGGTTGCTCAGCAGTGGGTGAGGGCCGGCATGCTGCAATAGTCAAAAGAAAATATCTTTGTGGTAGAGGAGGGGCTGTGGCTCAGTGGTAAAGAGTTGGTTTTTATGTGCCGATTTTTTCTACCACTTAAGGAAGAATCAAACCGGCTCACAATCACCTTCCCTTCCCCTCCCCACAACAGACACCCTGTGGGGTAGGTGGGGCTGAGAGAGCTCGAAGAGAGCTGTGACTAGCCCAAGGTCACCCAGCTGGCTTCACGTGGAGGAGTGGAGAATCAAACCCGGTTCTCCAGATTAGACTCCACCGCTCCAAACCACCTCTCTTAACCACTATACCATGCTGGCTCTCGGGCAGAATCTGCTTGGCATGCAGAAGGCCACAGGTTCAATCCCCCGCATCTCCAGTTAAAGGAATAGGATAGTAAGTAATGTGAAAGTCCTCGTTATGTGACCCCAGAGAGTGGCTGCCTGTCTTTAACAGACAATACTGACCTTGATGGACAAAGGGTCTGAGTCACTATAAGGCAGCTCCAGGAAGCCATGTGAGTACAAGCCTTAGGGAACAGGGCTTCTACTTTCAAAGGAGATGTTGCTCACTTTCAAACACATTTGAGCTCTACCAGGGCTGCCTCAAGGCCAAAAGGCACATTCCAAGCAAGGAACATCTTTCGTACCACTTCATTTGTTCAACTTTTAACGGACAGTTTTATTCCGAAGTTACATACATTTTAAAATTTAAAAATCAATGTATCCATTATTTATAAGTTGTGCTTATCTTAATATACATTTATAAACCTGCCTTTCTCCCCAGTAACCAGGACTCAAGACAGGTATCAATAGAAGAATAGTTTTTATATGCCAACTTTTTCTGCTACTTAGGGGAGAATCAAACTGGCTTACAACCACCTTCCCTTCCCCGCCTCCCACAGCAGACACCCTGTGAGGTAGGTGAGGCTGAGAGAGCATGACTTGCCCAAGGTCACCCCAGCTGGCCTCATGTGTAGGAGTGGAGAAACAAATCCATTTCACCAGATTAGCTTCTGCTGCTCATGTGGAGGAGTGGGGAATCAAACCCAGTTCTCCAGATCAGAGTCCACTGCTCTCAGCCACTACACCATGCTGGGTTTCTTTAAAAACAACAATTAGAACAGCTGCCAGAAATCTTTATAAGCCAAAGCACCCACGGCCAAAAGCCCTTCTAAAGGGCTCTCTGTTACAGACCCTTTGAAATGCCAAGAGAGACACAAGAGCTTCTGGCTGTCCTACGCCAGAGCAGCTGCAATCTGCTGCTTGGGCTCCTGCCGGGAGGGGGTCTTCAGATATGTGGGTGCACGGCCACGAAGGGCTTTAAAGGTAAGCATTGGCATCTCAAAGTGGACTTGGGAAATCGATCGGCAACCCCTGCACAGATCCCAAAACGAGTGCCAAGAAGATCCAAGTAAATTGCTGTGTTGCCCCAACCGCACTTTTCAAATCATCTTCAGGGGCAGCCCCATGTTCCTGTTTTACTTATATTTGTTAGCCTGTTTCACCCCTGTAATGCATTATTTGTATGTATATATTTTTTATCTTGTATATATATTTTTATCTGCTGGTCTTGAACCGTATTAAAGTTATTGATTGATTTGTATAATAATAATGGGGGGAGTCAGGAACTAAATGTGCAAGACAAACAATTTATCAACTGGTACCCAACTTATGGTATGAAATTATATTCAAGACTCACAATGTGTTCGTGTATTTGTACACATGAAAACCAATTCAATAGTAACAAAGGTACATATTTTGTAATACAAGTCTTACAAATTAACACCTTTTAATCCAGACAATACAAAATAAATGGAGGCTACATTGCTTTTTCTTTCTTTTATACAATTCTTCATCTATTATGTGCAGCAAGTTGCCTCCTTCATGTAGCAGGATAATTCTGTGTTAACAAACTCCTAGGATTCACTTGTTTCATAGAGGTTAACTTCCTCAGAATTTGATTTGTTTTCTGTAATTTTGTTAGAAGTTTGAGAACGTTTATTTTGTATTTAGTCTGGGTTAAAAGTTGTTAATTTGTAAGACTTGTATTACAAATGCAATATGTACCTTTGTTACTATTGACTAGATTTCCATATATACAAATACATGAACACATTGTGTATCGTGAATATAATTTCATACTATACGTTGGATGCATGATTTGTAAGCACAATTTATGCCTGTCGTGGGATAAGTGTGCATGCTAACTTTTTTTCTGCCATCAAGTCACAGCCAATTTGTAGCAACCCTGTAGGGTTTTCAAGGCAAGAGATGATCAGAGGTGGTACAAAATGTACATCTAATATATACCCTTGTACACAAACACCAATATACAAAGGCCTGTTTATGTTACTAACAATGTAATTGTTTTAAATGCAAAAACATTTTAAGTGCCAAAGACTCAAACTGGCTTACGATCACCTTCCCTTCCCCTCCCTACAACAGACACCCTGTGAGGTAGGTGGGGCTGAGACAGCTGTGACTAGCCCAAGGCCACCCAGCGGCTTCATATGTAGGAGTGGGGACGCCAGCCTGGTTCACCAGATTAGCGTCCACCGCTCATGTGGTGGAGTGGGGAATCAAACCCGGTTCTCCAGATTAGTCCACCACTCCAAACCACCGCTCTTAACCACTACACCACGTTGGCTCTTAACCACGACACATATTCAATCAGAAACCTACGCCACTCTTTAACCAGTACACATGCTCAATCAGAAACCTCACACTGCATTGCATCTGCAAGTTTTGAGTAATTGGGGATATAATTGCTGACAGCCAGTCTCAAACATGATTCCAGGTGTTCGTTTGTTAGACTGGAGTGGTACTTTGACTTGATGGTGTTCATCGTAGAAAATGCAAACTCGCAAAGGTGAGTAGAACCAAAAAAAGACGTGATGTACAATGCTACTTTTCTGAGTCCTGGGTACTTTGCCTCATCCAGTAAGTTGAAGAAGTTGGGATCAGAACTTCTAGACTTTAACTGCAAATCGCACTGAAGCAGCAGAATCTCATTTTCAATACTGCAGTAGTCCACGGGAAATAAAGATTTGATTTTTGACGCAATATCTTCCACATCGATATTTTCAAAGGGGGCCCACAGAAACATAACCACTGGTTCCAGCCTTGTAACATCCTGAAAACACCTCTGAAAATCGGCAGCCAGGCTTTCCAGCTGTTCGATGTATCTTACCTTGTGCAGATTTTTAATTTTTGTCTCTTCTGACACTGCAAGGGTGAGATTCGGAAAGTTCTTGAGGTCTTTCCTCTGGAGTTGGGAACACAGCAAGTTCAGCTTCTTTTTGAAGAAGCTAACGGAACTAATCATTTCTACAACCCCTTTGCCCATCCCTTGCAGCTGCGAGTTAAGCTCGTTCAGGTGTGTGGCAACGTCTATGAGAAAAGCCAAGTCTAGAAGCCACTCATTATTCTCAAGCTGAGGATACCAGTCACCTCGAGAGGAAAGGAACTCCTTGATCTCCGGCAACAAGTCCCTGAACCTTTGTAAAAATCTTACACGGCTTAGCCACCTTACATCACCATGGAGCAGAAGTTCTCCTTGTAGCGGGCTTTCTTCCTTCAGTTGCCTCCGCAGGCTTTTTGTTCCGGTGGAATTCCTTATTTTCATGGTGATGTCCATCACGTCTTTCATGTGCAGCATTT
This sequence comes from Euleptes europaea, assembly GCF_029931775.1. Classification (NCBI taxonomy): domain Eukaryota; kingdom Metazoa; phylum Chordata; class Lepidosauria; order Squamata; family Sphaerodactylidae; genus Euleptes; species Euleptes europaea. Next base: position 13,684,041 of record NC_079317.1, read on the forward strand.
TATCACACAAGGCCAGCTGATGGACGATGCAGTGGTAAGAGAGAAAGGTAGGGAAGCTATTGTCGGCTCTGCAGAGAGGTAGAAACTTGCTTTTCGGCCCAGACATTAAGGCAGCGCTGCCTGCCGTGACAGAGACCAGTTTATCGATAGGCAACTTGCTCGCTTGTATAAATCCCTTAAAAGCCGTATAAATATCCGCCCCACAAGCCTTCCCTTTCAAGGGAATGATTTTTAACAGATCCTCTTTTACTCGGAAATCATTAAGAGCTAAGCGGATGAAAACACACAGCTGAGGGGTGTCCGTCACGTCTGTGGATTCATCCAACTGCAGAGAGAAGCAGGCACACTCCTTGATGTCCTTCTGCAGCTGCTCAGCCAGATTAGAGCTCATGGCTTCCATGTGGCACATCACCGCTCTCCGGGACAACTGAAGGTCGTTGATGGAAGCGAGAAATTCAGCTTTGTATTTAGACTTCTCGAACAATGAATCGGCCGCCTCGAGGAACGCCTGCTTAATCATTTCTCCGTCCTCAAACGGTTTTTTATGTTGAGCGAGTAGATAGCTTACCCGGAACGAAGCCACTGTGGCTGCCTTGGACTTTGAGCAATCGGAATTCCCCGGACCCGCGGCTGTTACTAGGCGAGCCTTCAGCTCCCTGACTTTGGCTTTTCGCAGTTGACTGTTCTCCGAGTAGCGTTCGATAAAGAGTTTGTGGTTTGTCCTGAAATGCCGGTCGAGGTTCCATTTCCTTGGCTCAGCTGCTCTAAAATGGCAAATCAAGCACACACACTTGGATTTTACAAAAGTAAACAAAAACTGTTCCTCCCATTCATCATGAAAGTGGTAAGTTTTTGGTTTCTTCGCTGGTCTTGGACGTGAACTCATGCTGTCACTCAGCTCGGGAGATCCAGAAGAAAACCTTTCTTTGCTTCTCACCACTGTCGGACTGCCCACAGCGGATCTACAACCTGAACAACAATAAGATTATTTTACAGTCTTTGTAATGAAGACGAGCAAAGTTACCAGCCTACTTATGGACAGAAGGGAGTTTGAAACTGGAACCCAGATGTGGCCAGTTAAATCTCTGCACATCCATTTATTTCTTCACACATCTTTCTCTCACATGCACACTTTGCATTACTCTGTTGCGGCCAAAACAAAACTGGGGGCGGAGTTAGATGGGCAGCATCGTGTACAATGTTATTTTAGTCTCTCGGAGGGGAAGGGCTGTGGCTCAGTGGTAGAGCATCTGCTTGGCATGCAGAAGGTCCCAGGTTCAATTCTCGGCATCTCCAGTTAAAGGAACTAGGGAAGTAGGTGATGTGAACCTTTCTCCACCTGAGTCCCTGGAGAGCCGCTGCCCGTCTGAGTAGACAAAACTTTGATGGACCAAGGGTCTGTTTCAGTATAAGGCAGCTTCATGTGTACTCTAGCCACAACTTTAATGACATGTTTGGAAATTATTGCCTCCAGGATACAAAACTAATGCTGAACAGCAGCAGCAGCGGCTCTTCATTCAGGGTGCTCAGTGTCAAGGTAGTGTGCTCCCACAATTCCTTGGTTCACAATTTCTCTGGTTCAGGCCTTTTGGCCTGCTATATTCTGATACTAAAACTCTGGCAGGCTGGAATGCAAACTGACCAGCTTGCAAATTTACCAGCATGAGAATGGTTTCACTTTTGAAGGACTCATCTGTGTAGGGGAAATAGATAACACCAAGCTGTGAGGAATTTACAGCTTTCCTTCCTCCCTAAATTGAAGGCCATTAGTCTCCAAGGTAACTAAACTGTCATGCTATGGCTTATCTCTTGCTGAGTAAGCCAAGGTGCAGGTAGTTCTGCAGGCTTGAAGCATCTGGGACATATTCTGATGCAATTGAGGGTCAAATGATTTGACACGTCAATCAATTACTGGTTTATGGACTTCTGCGCAGTCTCATTGGCTTATGTGGGCCCACGCCATTGAGATTGTGACGATAAAAGTACACCAGCATCATAGCCAAGTTATGATTGCTTGGGGAATGGCTGGTCCAGGCCCCTTGCTTCATCACAAACCTTTTTTGATTTACCCTTTTCTAGGGGGAGACTATCAGACTGAATTTTGGAACTCTGCATGCTGAAATGAGATGCTGAGAACTTTGTGGAATGGGTAACATTTCTTGGGAATCTTGTTTGAAGCCTTGCCAAACCTTTGAACCTAAATGTGTAGTTAGAAGTACTAAGCTTTATTGTTTTCTTGCTAACTGCTTCACGAACCTTTGTCTTCTGTAACGAGCCCAAACCTTTGGAATAAAAAGTTAACCTATATTTTGGTCGTGTCTTTTGACTTGGGGGGTTCCAAGCCTAAATCTGAGTGCCTTAGTGCGTTTGACCACCTACTCAAACCTAAACCCTTTGCTGGCATAACTCTCCCGTCGGGCCTCCTACTCTGCAGGGAGAGCGTTACACTTTGATTTGGTAATTAGCAGGCAGAGGTTGCCCTTATCCTCTGCCTAGGGCTAAAATGTTTGCATAGGGGCTGGTGGCAGCTTACCCATTGAGTTGAGGAGGAGTTCTGGGCTCGGTGTTTTGGTTTGGAAGTAAGTTTGGCTCATCCCTAAAAGAGGTCCTGCCCAGCGGAGATTGGGCGGCGTTCCTCTACGCTCAGTGCAGAGAACAAATTGGCCCTCTCTTCCCTGACCCCACCCCTCTTAGCCTGCAGTAACTGCAGGATTACACTTCAGGAAACAGCAATTACCAGCCAATACCAGAAAATGCCCTTCCGACTAGAACAGGGGTGGGGAACCTTTTTCCTGTCAAGGGCCATTTGCTCATTTATAACATCATTCAGGGGGCCATAACCAGGTGTAGATCTCCCGGTGCGGGATGAAATCTCTGGGCAGCAACTGGACCAGCAAGGCAGTCTTGTTGTACAGCTCTTCCTGGACAAAGACAGCATCCCTCAGCTGCTTGGGGCTTCCCAAGTAGGGAAGCCGCTCCACCAGGAGGGTGTTGACAGCACAGGTCCCAACAGCTTCCTCTCCTAGTGCTCCGTGAAGAGATTGGAAAGAAAAATACTACTGTCATTTGGTTTAGTATATAGGTGCTGACCTGGATGGCCCAGGCTAGCCAGATCTCGTCAGATCTCAGAAGCTAAGCAGGGTCAGCCCTGGTTAGTATTTGGATGGGAGACCACCAAGGAATACCAGGGTTGCTGTGCAGAGGAAGGCACTGGCAAACCACCTCTGTTGGTCTCTTGCCATGAAAACCCCATAAGGGGTCGCCATAAGTCAGCTGCGACTTGATGGCACTTTACACAGACAGGTGAAAATTAGTGCTTCTCTCCTGAAAAGTGCTCCATGACTAAAAAAGTCTGGAAACCACTGCTCTAGGGGCTGATCCTGCGTTGAGTGGGGTTGGGGGTTGACTAGATGGCCTGTGAGGCCCCTTCCAGCTCTATGATTAGGGGAGGGGCTGTGGCTCCGTGGCAGAGCCTCTGCTTGGCATGCAGAAGGTCCCAGGTTCAATCCCCGGCATCTCTACTTAAAGGGACCAGGCAAGTAGGTGATGTGCGAGACCTCTGCCTGAGACCCTGGTCAGCCGCTGCTGCTCTGAATAGACTTGGATGGATCAAGGGTCTGATTCAGTAGAAGGCAGCTTCGGGTATGATTCCAGGTGGGTTAGGCGGAGTGAGATGAGACTTGCCCATGTCACCCAAGCAAGCTTCCCAGAAAAAAGGGGTCTTGGACCACTGCCTCTCCGGTCCCAGCTCACCACTCCAACCACGACGCCATATTACACGGGGCTGTCATCCTTCCCCGCCGCCTCTCTGTCCAGCCCGGGCTTGTTCCACGGCGACAGGCGGAGCGCGGGAAAAGAAAGCCCCGTCCGGGCCCACGCATGCGCGCTCGCTCAGAACGAGGAGGCGACCTCCGCACGGACAACCCGAGGGAGCGACTGGGAAAGCGAAGGGCGCTCGGGTGGCAGAGGCAGGCGGAAGCTCCAGAGCGAGTGACGTTCCGCGCCCCCTCCAACCAATAGGACTCCAACGCATCACGCGGTTACCCCGCCTAATCCGATGACGTCACACAGCCTTTAAATGCTGTGGCGCCGGCCCCGCCTACTTCGCTCTTTTATTGACCCTCCCCTTCGGCTTCCCAGTTTCACGTTTGGGTCAGGCGCGCCGGTGACGTAAAAAGAGGCGGTTTTATTTTATTTTTTTATAAATTTTTTATTGCTTTTTTTTTATAATAAATCCAAAAAAAAAAAGTATACATATAAAAGAAAAATTGCAGGCGGTTTTAAACGACGGCGGGCCATGAGTCTGGTTAGCTCAGTTAGTTGCATCGCGCGGTTACGCCTTCCCCCGCACCTAGTCCGATGACGTCACCCAACCAGCCGTTAAATCCCGTGACGCCAAGCCGGCCTCGCCCATTCGCTCCTTCATTGACCCGCCCCTCCGGCTTCCCCGTTTGGCAGGCATGCCGATGACGTTAAGGGTGGGCGGTCTTAAACGACGGCGGGCCGTGAGCGGCTGTCTCAGTTAGTTGCGTCGCGCGGTTACGCCCTCCTCCCCGCCCAGTCCGATGACGTCGCCCAAACCAGCCTTTAAGTCCCATTCGCTTCTTCATTGACCCGCCCCTCCGGCTTCCCACTTCCCCGTTTGGCAGGCGCGCCGATGACGTAAGGGGGCGGGGTATCGGAGGAGGGCGGCGCGTGGCGGTCTGTTATCTGAAGGCGCTGAGTTTTTCCCGCGCGGGCGGCCGCGCGCTATAACCGTTGGACCCGGTGGCCGTTGGCGGCGAGGGGGTGGCGAAAGGGATGCCGAAGCGCCCCTGCCCGTTCGGGGACTCGGCCCCCCTGCAGCTGAAAACCCGAGTGAGGATGCGGGAGTTGAGCCAGGGCGTCATGGGCGAGAGGTACCGGCGGGAAATTTTCGGTGAGGAAACGGGGGGGGGGAGGAGTGGAAGAGACGGAGGCGGGGGGGGCAAGTCTTGTTCTCGCGAGAGCTGGTGAGAGGGAAAAAAAAACTTTGGTCAAGAGCCCCCCCCAACTGTTGACAGCTAGTCTAGTTCTCGCGAGAACTGCGCTCCATTTCCTTGAGGGGGGTGTTAAGCTAGGGGAAAAAACCCCCTCCCCTAGTCTTGCCAGGATGTGATCCTGCCTCAATGCTCTACTTCTTTCCCCACCGCCCTTTCTCAGAATTGCAAAAGCTGGCTGGTCGTCAGCTTTTATAACTTTTAAAAATAGATTTCTGTTTTCAGTTCCACATAGTACAAACAAAAACAGACATGACAAAATAATACACATTACTTTGTTTTGTTTTACAAATTTAACAAGCAGTCACTAAAACGAACAAACAAACGACATATCTCACAGACAGAACACCAAAACAATTCTAACATTATGGCATACCAAAATCTACTTTACTAATAGGAGCATATTTTCTTAATTATTCTGTGTGTAAAATTATGACCCAATCTACAATCACATCATATCTATACTTTTGTTTTTACTTTACCGCTTATAACCTATCTATCTACCGCTTTTGTCTCCTATCATCTATATTCCAGTAGTTTATAGAGAGCTTAATATTATAGTCTTTATCTAGGCAAAAGAGCTTTAAACCACAAATCCCAACACTATTTATTATTTTTCAACGTTTTCTAGTTATATAATCTTTACAAAGCATATGCAAAATACAGTTCCCATTTTTGCCATCAGCTGTTTTTAGTGCTCCCATGAAATGCCAAAAGTAGGCTGAGGCATAGGCCCCAACTCTCCCTGGGTCCTTATTTCGTTTCTCTTTTTGTCTCTGGGGGATGCTTTAAAATGTTGTTAGTATATGAACTGCTTGTATGTATGAGTGTGAATGTTATACAAAGAAGAAAGTTGGTTCATTTGAAATATGGTGTCCCCAGCGTCCTTATTTTGTTGCTCGTTTTTTGGAGGCTGCAGAGATGAGATGAAGGGAGGTGTTTTTAGAGATGGGTGTTATTTAAGTTTTATGGTTTTACTGTTCAGGACCTTGGTCTAAGAACAGGAGGGAGGGAGGAAGGAAAGATGGTGTTGAAGGAGAGTTGTACAGATACCATGAACCGCCAAAAAGTGGGTTCTAGATCAAATCAAGCTGAACTCTCCCTAGAAGTTAAAATGACCAATATGTCAGCCCCCACACAAAAGCATCATGCAGTGTCATTTCCATTCTGCATATACTGAAGTGTATTTTGAAATAGTGGCAAAGATCTTTGTAGGCTTCTTGCAGGATAAATCAGTGCAGCCAGGCGGGGAAGAGTTCTTAACAGTCTGTAGTAAGGAAAGGGGAAGTGATAGTTGGTGTGGGGCTTAGGTACATCACAAGCAAGTCTCTTTTTTATTTTTAAATTTTTAGAGGGTGTGTTTGAGGAAGAAGTTAGAGGCCCTTTTTAGCACAGGGGCAATTAAAAATATATTTTATTTTGTGATTTATAGCCCTCCCTCCCCGGCCGAAGCCAGCTCAGGGCGGGTAACATCATATAAAAGCATTAATACATCAGTAATAAAAATCTAAATTTAAAACAATAACATCCCAATTAAAACTTAAAATACAAAATTACAGATGGCGCCTAACCACAACTCGTATTGCTGTATGTTTGCATCAGGTTACCATTCCGTTGCCATTATTAATATAACAGGAGGGGGATAATAATTTTGTTGAATGGCAAGGGAGTGCATAGTTAGCAGCTGGCCAAGGAAGTGTGTCAGTGGGGTGTACTGGCATCGCGCTGTCTTAGCCGGGTTCTGAACCACTGAACATGTTCCATGTGTGTGGAAGAAAATGTACCTGTGAAGCATCATTAGTGTCACAGCTGTGGACTGTCACTGAAAGCTACCGTGGTGCAGTGGTTAGAGTGTTGGTCTGAGCTCTGGAAGACTCAGGTTTGAATCCCTGCTCTGCCATGGAATCTGACTGGGTAACCTTGGGTCAGTGAAACATTCTCAGCCTAGCCTACTTCACAGGGTTGTTGTGAGAATAAAATGAGAAGGGGGAAGTGTTCTAAGCCACTTTGGGTGCTCATTGGGGAGAAAAGTGGGGCATAAAGGAAGTAAATAAATAAGCTGGAATGTGTGTGTGTGCTGTCAAGTCACAGCTGACTTATAGCGACCCCGCAGGGTTTTCAAGGCAAGAGACGTTTGGAGGTGGTTTGCCACTGCCTGCCTCTGTGTGGGCTGAGAGAGTTCTGAGAGAACTGTGACTGGCCCACGGTCACGCAGCAGGCTTCATGTGGAGGAGCGGGGAATCGAACCCAGTTCTCCAGATTAGAGTCCGCCGCTCTTAAAAACTATGCCATGCTGGCTCCTAAGCTGGAATGGTGTGTGTCAGGGGGTGTTAAGTTGCAGTCCCCAGTTTGCTTCAGAGTTGGCAATTCCAGGACCTGAAAGGGCTTTTCTTTTTTCATAGGCAAGCTGATGTTCATTAGGATTACTTCAGAAGTGGGAACAGTTTACTGTTGTCTGTCTTAACATATTCTTGCCCATTCGCAGAAAAAACAAAACAGCTGCTTTTCAGAGGAGCCCAAGCTTACATGGATAGCAAGTGGGATGGAAGCACAGTGGGAGCCTGTCTGATTGCACAGTATCCAGCAGCAGGCAGACCGGAAGCATGTTCTCAGTATTCTTGCAATGGACAGATGTTAATTGGGCAGGATGGGAAACTTCGACAGCCCCGCCCAAGAGAAACAGGTAAGTGAACTGAATGCTGGTGTGGTTGATTCCTCCTGCTTGCCTTCAGTAATTGGCTTACAGTGTGGAAGTACCCACGGGCCAAGCAGGAGTAGTAATAGCGTATATGTTATAAGCCGCTTTGGGCAGGTTTCCTGGAAAGGCAGCATAGAAATGTTCAAAATAAATAAAATACTTATTGATTGAGCTGAGATTATCCCCATTTCATCCCCATTTTATCCTACAACAGCCCTGTCAGGTAGGTCAGGCTGAGCAAAAGAGTGACTGCCCCAAGGTCTCTTTGATAGAGAAAACATAACATAAGAACATCAGGAAGGCCATGCTGGATCAGACCAAGGCCCACCAAGTCCATCAGTCTGTTACCACAGTGGCCAACCTGGTGCCTCTAGGAAGCCCACAAACGACTGCAGCAGCATTATCCTGCCTGTGTTCCAAAATACCTAATGTAATAGGCATGCTCCTCTGATCCTGGAGAGAATAGGTATGCATCATGATTAGTATCCATTTTAACTAGTAGACATGAATACCCCTTTCCTCCATTGCAACGTAGTCTGTATATGTGACGAAATGGCTGTGGAGTTCAGGTCCCGCCTTAGAATGAGCTCTATTTTAGTAATTCCGTTTTTGACTAGGAAGAGCAAACTTTACAGTGTGTGTGGTAACATTGATTCTGTACAACAGCTCTTCCTCCCAGTCACCATTATTTTGTACTGGGGAGGAAATGCAGTAGCTGTCGATATGCTGTAAGGAATGTGCCTCTGACATTCAGCGTCACCTGTATGTTGGATATTTTTTAAAATACTGATTTGGGGAAGACTGGGAGCTCTGCCCTCTTCTTTGTTGGAGGCTGCACCTACCTAAACAAACCAAAAAACAATAGCAAGGCATGTAAGCCCCATGCGACTGGGGTATGTGCTGTTGTCACTGAGAAGGGAGTTGCAGGATTGCAAAGGCTTAAAATGTTGCTTGAGGTCCCCAATCAGTTTGAAGTTGTGGATGCCTCAGGAGGCGGAGCCAGCCACAAAGTGGCACCCACAGCTTAGCTTCAGTCGCACAGGGTAGATCCTTTTGTTGTGCTGGCACCTGCTGTTAAAGCAGTGTTTTTTAAAAAAAATTCTGCACAGCCAATCAAATCTCCAATGGCCAGTCAGAAGCCTCGATGGGCAAAAGCCCCACCTGTCTAAAAACACCTGGTGGGCACCATGTTGATGGACCTGTGCTCTGTGTATTGGAGGCTGTGTAACAAAGCTCTAAAATTGCCCTTCTTTCAGAATTTTACTAAGACTAGTGGAATTGTAAGCTGCTTGTGAGGACTGTGGTCTACATTCTAGTGGGTTCCTTTTTTTTAATATATATTTTTTATTGTTTTTCAGAAATTACTATACATCTCATTTGACAATGCATCCTATATGTCAATCTTTGAATCAATAAAAAATTAAAAAGTTATTAGGTGTATGTCTTCCATATTAAATACAATTAGTTATAATTGACTTTCCCACCGACTTCCTCCCTCCCTACATTAATCTGGTATCTCCTTTGTATTAATATTTTCTAATCCTAATAGGTTATTATTTTAATGTTATATTTTCCCCTTATTTAATACATTTCGCTAAGTAATATTAATATAATATTAATAATATAAGGAGAAAAAAGAAGAAATTATTAAAGAAATAAAAAAACAGACAGAACAAAACACATTGACATAATTTTCTCCCGTCAGTCATCTCTGTCAAATTATAATGGATTAGATCTTAAGAAACTTTATTTACCCCAAAATAAAAAAATAGTTTAATATTGTTATTCCTCTACTCCCCCCTTTCCCATATTAAGAGTCAAACTGGTATTCTTCCGGCTTTCCTAGCCCTTCTTTTTGAGCTTTTTCTTCTGTCTGGAGTTTCTGTTGCCATCTGTATGCTTTCTTGAAGTGGCCTCTTGTCTGTAACAATCTTCACCTATTGCTCCTTGGGCGGTTGATTCTTCTTTTTGTATTCCTGTAGTAGGGTCTGTCAGCTCATTATTTCTTGTCAAAAAGTTTTTGATATCTTCCAAGGAGTTGACAGCATGTTTAACCTGTTTGTAGGTGAAGGTAAGTCCTTGTGGTAGTAACCAGCTGTATTTTATTCCCTTGTTTCTTAATATCTCAGTAAAGTCTTTATAGATGTTTCTCTTTGCAATTAAGTGACGAGGGATGTCTTTGAGAATTATTAACGGTGTATCATCTACACTTAGATGGTTCTCTAAGACTAGTGGAATTGTAAGCTGCTTGTGAGGACTGTGGTCTACGTTCTAGTGGGTTCCTGGCGGGGAGACTCTCACAATAACAGCCCTGAAGAGGGTGGGATGCCGAGGGCCAGAATCTGTCCTGATTTATCATCCGTAACGCTGTATTTTCAAACAGCAATGGCAGTGGAAGTCTCCAAGCCCTGCTCGTCGTGCGTCAGAGCCATTGACGTCAAAGAGGCGTGCACGCAGTGTGACCGGCCCGTCTGCGAGAACTGCAGCAAACTCTGCAGCTGCTGTAACGCCGTCGCCTGTTCCTCGTGTTCTGTGATAGAGTAAGTGGCCGTGCAGATTCGAGCTCTCTTTTCATGGGGGTTCCTAAGCTCCTTGGCAGCCTGCATCAAAATGATCAGAAATGGAACGTCCCAAAAGTTCCAGTCGGCGCTAGCATAGCAAGAGCTTCAGGTCCGTAACTGCTGTGTGCAGGGCCTTCTGACCCTGGATAGATTTTGAGCCTTGTTTGTTGTGCATTTATTTGATTTTTAAAAAATTTGATTTATACTCTGCCCTTTCCTAGAGAGGCCCGGCTCAGGGCAGCTTACAACAATAAGTTAACAGAACAATCAATAAATAGATAAAATACAAGGTTAAAACATATAGCGTTCATTAATATTTATATTTAGAATCATAAAATCCTAATCTAGCCACAAAATGGCGCCCTAAACAACTCTCCCACCTCACGTATAGTTAAAACTAAAATTCAAGAGGGCGAGTCATAAGAACATAAGAGTCATCACTGATATAGGTGATGTTGGACCAGGAAGATAATTGGGAGGTCCAAAAGAAAGAGGGGTGGGTGGGGTCTAGCACATCCAGTAGGGTCCGGCAGGACTGTACTTTTTATTTATATCCCGCTGTTTCCCCTGTTGGGACTCAAAGCGGCTTGAAACACAGTTTTCCTTTCCTCCATCTTCTGACAACAGCAACCCTGTGAGGTAGGCCAGGCTGAGAGTTTGAACAGGCCCAAGGTCTCCCAGCAAGCTTCCATGGTAGAAGTGGGGATTCGAGTCCAGGTCTCCCAGGATGCTAGTCCAGCGCTCTATCCACTGTGCCATGCCAGCTGGCTGAAATATCCCGTGAGGGGAGAATGATCGGTCTACCCGAGCGGAGTACCAGTGCTCTGGCGGATGGGAATTTATCCTTGATTTGTCACTTGGACCAAGTGATCAAGGAGCATCTTTTCTATGAGAAGACGGCTACAGCATTTGGGCTTACCTCAGGGCTGGAGAGGAAAGCATGAGAGGAACTGGATAGACTGCTAGCCGTGAAACTCTGAGGTACCAAATATAGATGGAGATCATTGTCCCACAGAAACCCTTGCAAAACAGCAGTTTTTCTTAGAACTGACCCAACTTCTAGCTTTCATGGGGGTTTTTTTTACAACTTTTCATCAGGCAGAATGTTTGGAACTCAGGGTGGAAGAGTGTGATGAAAAAGCCCACTGCCTCCAATCTGTAGTCCTCTGAAGAGTTCAAGGGATTTAAAAAGCTGGCCTGGTGTAAGATTTTGATTAGCCCTAATAATAACAATAATAAGGGTTACCCAATGAATTTGATTTGTGGTAGGTTGTTGCCAACAGGAAATACATTCCTTAAAGCAATAATTCATTGCTGGAACTCACCGCTACCAGATAGCTTTTTAAAAAATTAAAACGCTGAGCCAATATGGTATAGAGGCTTGAGTGTTGCACTAGAATCAGGTAGATCCCTGTTCAGATCTCCACTCTGCCATGGAAGCTTGCTGGGTTGGCCGGTCACACGTTCTCAGCCTACCTCACAGGGTTGTGGTGAGGACAAAGTAGAGGTAGTGGAGAATAATGTAAGCTGCTTCGGGTCCCCATCGGGGAGAAAGGTAGGCTATAAAAAAGTAAATAAATACAATGAATCGTCTCCAGGACCAGCTATGAGAAAGGATTCCTTCACACACAGTGGCTGCAGAAACTGGCATTCAGAAATATTCTGCCTTTGTGGACGAAGTTACCAGGGGAAGCTGATTTCTAGAAAGGTTACCTCCTCAGGACCTTCCCGCTGCTGAGTCTGGAGTCCAGATTGCTAGACTAGATATGCGCTGACGGATAACTTGCTCTGCTATTTTTGTCTTCGATGTGGGTGGGCTGTGCATGCAGAGGTCAGGGAAGGGGGTGTTCTCTTTTCCTTGACCATACTGAAAAACCAGATGCCCTTCTCTTTCCTTCCAGATCAGATGATGTTGATGAGCAAATCCTTTGCAGTGGCTGCTCAACATTTAATGCTTGAAGCTCCAGGACTTGTAAAGAAGTGTGTGTGTGTGTGTGTGTGTGTGTGTGTGTGTAAAAGCTGGACAATTTTAACTTAGTATATGCAATCTGAGTATTCTCCCCCCCACCCGAAGTATTGTACTATATATTTCTACAACTGTGGTTTAATCAAATAAACATTTTGTATTTTGAGTCTTAATTGTTAAACGCAGTGACCTTTAAATGTTCTGAGCCTCTCCCGATATACCCCCCCCTAAAAAAAAGAGCACTTCACTCATCTGGTGAAAATCTTCTTCTGTTCCCTGGGCCAAAAAAACGTCCTCCTGTCCTCAGCTAGGGCCAGGGCCTTTTTGGCTCTGGCCCAGCCTAGTGGAACGCTCTGCCCAGTGAGGTTTGGGCCCTGCAGGACATAGTTCCCTGGGGCCTGAAAAACTGAGCTGTTCCACCAGGCATATGGTTGAGGACAGTGGTTTTCCATCTGGCTGGCCTCCCCTTTTCCTCTGCTCCCTTTTCCTCTGTCCCTGCTATTTCCTGCTAATAGCAAAAATTGTTGTTGCTGTTCTGGTTGTTATTTGTATTTGCGGCTGTTAGTGAAAGGGCGCTTGATTTTACCGTTGTATTCTTATGTAATTATGGATTGTTTTTAGACAGTTTGAAAAGGTTGCAAGCCACTCTGAGCCTAGCGGTCAGGAAAGGGCAGCCTAAAAAATCAAATCTGGTGCGGCAGTGAGGCATTCTACTCAGTGCCCTCTCAGACTAAACATGCCAACTTTAAGACTGCCAATTTGAACTTCTTTAAGTGTCTTTGGCATCGCAGGCACACTGAGGAAGACTTGAAAGAGGGCGTCTTTCTCATAACAGCACAACAGACTGCCATGATGGTAGAAAAATAGGCTTCATCGTGAGGCCTGTTGAGGCCGGGTGCTTCCTTGTACCCTTACAGGGAAATATGCCCTGACATGTGATTGGTGCAGTAACGCTGGACACTGCCACTGTCTCTCCTGAAGGGGTGAGTCCTCATGGCTCAGAGAACCTTTGCTGCATTAGGCACCTAATTCAGGGGCTGGTCTAAGCTAAACAGCACAGAGGACGATGACGGTATACTTTGGCTTCACACAACACATAGTTACTTTTCTTCACACAATGAAGACAGCACCTGGAGAGGCACCTGGTTGGCCGCTGTGTGAACAGACTGCTGGACTTGATGGGCCTTGGTCTGATCCAGCAGAGCTTTTCTTATGTTCTTATGGCTTCTTTTTGGAAGGTGTGATATAGTGGCCAAAAAGGCTAATGCAGTCTTGGGGTGTATCAACAGGGGCATAGCATCCAAATAGTAAGATGTCATAGTTCCACTGTACGCCACATTGGTCAGGCCGCACGTGGAGTGCAGTGTGCAGTTATGGAGGCCTCACTTCAAAAAGGATGTGGACAGAATGGAGCAGGTGCAGAAGAGAGCCGACGAGGATGATTAGGGGCCTGGAGACCAAGACTGAGGGAGTTGGGAATGTTTAGTCTGGAGAAGAGTTTGAAGGGGGAATTGATTGCTCTTTTTAAGTATTTGAAGGGCTGTCACTGAGAGGAGGGCAGGGAGCTGTTCCTCTTGGCAGCAGAGGATAGGACTCGCAGTAATGGGTTTAAATTATAGGAGGAAAGGTGCTGGCTGGACTGTGTGTGTGTAAAGTGCCATCAAGTTGCAGCCGACTTATGGGGACCCCGGAAGAATTTATTACAGTGAGTAATTCAGCAGTGGTATTGGCTGCCAAGGGAGGTGGTGAGCTCCCCCTCTCCGGCACTCTTCAAGCAAAGGCTGGAAGAACACTTGTCAGGGATGCTCTAGGCTGATCCTGCATGGTGCAAGGGGTTGGACTAGATGGCCTGTAGAAGACCCTACCTTATGAGCTGGTGAGGATAAAATGGAGGAGAGGAAAATGGTTACTTTAAGCTACTTCAGGTCCCCATCAGGGAGAAAGGAATATATCCATATTTTCTAGTATCTAGAACAAGGAATATGACAGCAAACATCTATTTGTGCAGTTGTGTAATTTTACTGGCAATAGGCCAATACTCCTGTCCCTAATTTTATTTATTTATAACTTTTGTGTGCCACCTTTCCACCCAATTTGGGTCCTTAAGACTGCGGACAAGAGAAAAGTAGTGGGTAGTCACTCTGCTGTTTTATCCTTAGCAAAGCATCCAGTTTGATCTATGCTCTACCTGGCCGAGAGGCAGGTGCAATCTCCAACTTTTAAACCACTCAAGCAGACCCTTCTGGGCAGTCCGTTACTGTGTTGATAGCAATGCCCTGTTCCTGTAACAGTGCAACCATATTTCCCAAATACCACCAAGGGATTTGCTACCTGGGGTGAAGGATGGTTTACAGTACAAGATCATCACATTTTCAAGTGAAGTGTCTCTGTAACAGCAATGCAAGTCTGTATTCAAGCAACTGCTGTATCTTAAGTGTCCTCGAGTCCCATGGCAACCTCTTATGGGGTTTGCAAGGCAAGAGAATAGGTAGGGGTGATTCATTGCCTTCTTCGGCATAGCAACCCTTGTCTTCCTTGGTCTCCCATGCCAGTACTGACCCTGCTTAGCTTCTGAGCTCTGACGAGCTTAGGCTAGTCTGGCCTGCTCAGGTGTGTGTCAAGTGCTGTCAAGTTGCAGCCGACTCAGTGACCCAAGCAAAGGGGATTTCAAGGCAAGTGAGAAGCAGAGGTGGCTGGCCAATGCCTTCCTCTGCAGAGGCTTCCTTGGTGGTCTCCCTTCCAAGTTCTGACTCTGCTTAGCTTTTGAGATGAGGCTAGACCGTGCTGCCTCTCTCCTGCAATTATAGAGAGCCAGTGTGGTGTAGTGGTTTGGAGTGGTGGACACTGATCTGGAGAACCAGGTTTGAGTCCCCACTCCTTCACATGAGTGGCGGAGGCTAATCTGGTGAACTGGATTTATTTCCCCACTCCCACACATGAAGCCAGCTGGGTGACCTTGGGCAAATCACAGCTCTGTTAGAGCTCCTACCTCACAGGGTATCTGTAGTGGGGAGGGGACGGGAAGGTGATAGTTAGCTGGTTTGACTCTCCCTTAAGTGCTAGAGAAAGTCGGCATATAAAAATCAACTCTTCTGTATATTATTGAACAGGAAAACATGGATACCATGGACCCCAAAAAAGACAAATCAGTGGGTTCTAGATCAAATCAAGCCTGAACTGACCCTAGACGCTAAGATGACTAAACTGAGGCTATGGCAATTTGGTCACATTTTGAGAAGACGAGACTCACTGGAAAAGACAGTAATGCTAGGAAAAGTTGAAGGCAGCAGGAAAAGAGGAAGACCCAACATGAGATGGATTGACTCAATCAAGGAAGCCATGGCCCTCAGTCTGCAAGACCTGAGCAAGGCTGTAAATGATAGGACAGTTTGGAGGACATTAATTCATGGGGTCGTCAGAAGTGACTTGACACACACAGGAAAACTTGTCAGTGGAAGAGTCAAAGGCTAGTCCCATTCTCCCTGTTCACAAGTTATAGTGAAGGAACATACAATCTGTGAACACTTGATTTCCTTTATACATACATCAATTCCCATGTGACATTTAACACATGCAGCTGAATGTGTGAGTGAAACCCTACAATCATTGAGGTACTGGTCCCTAGTTTCACTTGTAAGATGCATGTATTGGTTGTTTCTTACAAAGAGGTGTACCTGTGTACAGGAAAGGGAGTATGTGCAATCACTGTCATGTGAACAGAGCTTCTGAATCCCAGGAGATGGCAATGCAGAGTAAGTTTAAAATTTCCCATGCTACTTCCCTGTATGTGGACTGGCATATTAAATGCAGCGGCACACCAGCCAACCATTCCATGCGGGTGGCGTACATAGGCAGTGTAGAGAAGCAATGCCCGTGTGTGAATTGCATAACAGATACGCAGTTTTCAGAGGAGAGCAGCACGCAGCGTAGGCTGTTCAATTAATACAAAAGATGTGTCGACATAACCACCTTTAATGATTCTCTTAGCTGGAAAAAGGCAGCAAGCAAATTGTTCCAAACTTTCCCATATTTTTTGTGGTGACGACACACTATGGTCATATGAAGGAGATTTATGCAATTAGTGTAGCCTTCTCCCAGGCCAGTGTTGCCAGTGATGCAATGCAAGATGAGCACATGAAGCTGCCTTATACTGAACCAGACCCTTGGTCTATCAAAGTCAGTATTGTCTACTCAGATCGGCAGCAGCTCTCCAGGGTCTCAGGCAGAGAAGGTCTTTCACATCACCTACTTGCCTAGTCCCTTTAACTGGCAATGCTGGGGATTGAACCTGGGACCTTCTGCATGCCAAGCAGATGCTCTACCACTGAGCCACTCCCCTCCCCCATGAGCCTTTTAACTGAACTCTGAAACTGCTTGCTGGTGCGTGCAAAGCCTGTACTCAGCTGCTAGGTAATGGACCCTCCCCTATTGTCTTGAACACAGCTTCCATTATAACTTTTCAGTTTATAAACCAAGCTTGGTCTTTTAGAGACCGAGTCTTACCATCTGGTGGTTAATCACAACCAATTTGTGGCAGAAGATGAACAGAGTTGGTTGGCCATTGCCTGCCTCTGCAAAGCAACCTAGGGCTGCCTTGGCAGTCTCCTGTCCGAGTATTAATCAGAGCTGACCCTGCTTAGCTTCCATGGTCTGGAGAGATCAGGGCCTTTTATACACGAGTTGTTTCCATTGGAGATGCTGCTCTCAATGCACAGTCGAATTCTCAAATCACTCTGCACAGGGGTCTGAAACTGACCAACACTCGCTGTGAAACTAGCCAAATAAGCAGCCACATAGATTGTGATTATTTCAGCATTCTCACTAGTTGCAAACAAACAAAAAACCCGTTTGATCAGGCTGAGGTCTGAAACTGACTGGTAAGCAGCCTTGTAGTCCAGCTTCAAGGGGAGGGTTGGATGATGGTGAAAGACAATTGGGAGGGAGAAGCGAGAATGGATGTGGGGAGAAAACCCCGAACTGACAGGTATGCACAGGACCAGCTTTCAATTTGGGATCAAGGCAGACGTTAAACGCAGGGTAAAACAGAATCCACTGCAAGTCTGAGTAGACAATCCTGACTTTGATGGACCAAGGGTCTGATTCAGTATAAGGTAGCTTCATATGTTCATCCACAAAACGCAGAGAAAACAAGGTGAGAGTGAGGTGATTTCTAAAGGCTGGAAAATTATATGCATTATGAAAACAAAGCCCCAAAATACTTGAGGCTTGACAGCAACGGAAACAACCCATGCTTCAAAGGCCCAGGTTAGCCTGGGCCACCCAGGGCAGGACACTTATCTCTGTGTGTGTGTTAAGTGCCGTCAAGTCGCTTCCGACTCATGGCGACCCTATGAATGAAAGTCCTCCAAAATGTCCTATCCTTGACAGCCTTGCTCAAGTCTTGCAAACTGAAGGCTGTGGCTTCCTTTATTGAGTCAATCCATCTCTTGTTGGGTCTTCCTCTTTTCCTGCTGCCCTCAACTTTTCCTAGCATGACTGTCTTTTCCAGTGACTCTTGTCGTCTCATGACGTGACCAAAATACGATAGCCTCAGTTTAGTCATTTTAGCTTCTAGAGTCAGTTCAGGCTTGATTTGATCTATAACCCACTGATTTGTTTTTTTTGGCAGTCCACGGAATCCGTAACACTCTCCTCCAACACCACATTTCAAAGGAATCTATTTTCTTCCTATCAGCTTTCTTCACTGTCCAGCTTTCACACCCATACATAGTAATAGGGAATACGATGGCATGAATTAATCTAGTCGTGGTAGCCAGTGACACATCCTTACACTTCAAAATCTTTTCTAGCTCCTTCATGGCTGCCCTTCCCAGTCTCAATTTCCTTCTGATTTCTTGGCTGCAGTCTCCCTTTTGGTTGATGGTGGAGCCAAGGAATAGAAAATTTTGAACAATTTCAATTTCCTCATGAAGATAATTCACAGTGGGTAGCCGTGTTAGTCTGTTTGCAGTAGTCAAAAAGGGCAAGAGTCCAGTAGCACCTTAAAGACTAACAAAAATATTTTCTGGTAGGGTATGAGCTTTCGTGAGCCACAGCTCACTTCTTCAGTCTAGCTGTATCTGAAGAAGTGAGCTGTGGCTCACGAAAGCTCATACCCTACCAGAAAATATTTTTGTTAATTTCCTCATGGTCAACCTTAAAGTTGTGTAATTCTCCTGTAGTCATTATTTTTGTTTTCTTGATGTTCAGGTGTAGTCCTGCTTTGGCACTTTCTCTTTTAACTTTCAGCAGTAGTCGTTTCAAATCTTCACTATTTTCTGCCAATAATGTAGTGTCATCAGCATATCTCAAATTATTAATATTCCTCCAATTTTCACTCCACCTTCATCTAAATCTAATCTAGCTTTCCTAATTATATGTTCTGCATATAGATTGAAGAGATAGGGAGATAAAATACATCCTTGTCTGACACCTTTGCCAATTGGAAACCATTCCGTTTCTCCATATTCTGTTCTAACTGTGGCCTCTTGTCCAGAATACAGGTTGTTCATCAAAACGATCAGATGTAGTGGCACACCCATTTCCTTTAAAACCAGCCATAGCTTTTCATGATCCACGCAGTCAAAAGCTTTGCTGTAATCTATGAAACACAAGCTGATTTTCTGAAATTCTCTTGTATACTCCAGTAACCAGCGTATATTTGCAATATGATCTCTAGTGCCTCTTCCTTTTCTCCACTTATCTACAGCACCTAAATAGCACCTCTACCCCTATGTTTAACAGGACCTGCCCTAGATAGCCCAGGTTAGCCAGAACTCATCAGATCTCAGAAGCTAAATAGGGTCGGCCCTGGTTAGTATTTGGATGGGAGACCACCAAGGAATACCAGGGTAGCTATGCAGAGGCAGTCAAGTGCGAACCACCTTTGAATGTCTCTTGCCTGGAAAACCCAACGGGGTTGCTGAAAGTCAGTTGTGTTTAATAGCAGTATGCTATTAAACACAAGGATAACCAACAATGGCAGCAACCTTTCACATTTGTTTGTACACCGATCATGATTTGTGCATGTTCCTACTGCAGGAAGGATTTTAAAGAGACCCCCCTCTCATTGCCTTTCAGCCCTAGATACTCGTACACCCAGTATGGCTTTCAGAGTAGCATATTATCAACTCTGCCTGGGGGCAGGTAGAACGGTGAGCGTCTGTGACAGATGTGCTCAAGCTGGCAGAGCCAGCTGCTCAGGAGCAACAACTGCTGAACCTGCTTTTTCCCCCCTAAGGGGAGGAGAGAAATGGAAATAAGCCATCCAGGAAGGAACTAGATGAAGGTGCGGTCAAAGAGGTAGAAGGCATGAGCAGTACAGAAAATGAGAATTGGCTGGCTGACTAGCGAGACTACCCAGGTTCACCTGTTGATGGATGACTGACTGACTAACCGCTATTGTGATGTGCCCTCTCCAGGATTAAGAGATGTGCCACTGCTCCATATTGCTGTGAGAAAGCAGGCGAGGGTCCCAAGTCAGGCTAAGAGACTTCATGGGGGCGGGGATTCTGCCCAAGCAGGTCTTCTGTGAAGCAGGAGGAGAATCTGTAGCTTAGTGGTTGAACATCTGCCTGACATGCAGAAGGGTCCAGATTCAAACCCCTGGCATCTTCAGTTGAAGGATCGGGTAGAAGGTGATGTGGAAGACCTCTCTCTGCCTGCGACCCAGGAGAGCCGCTGCCAGTCAGAGTAGACTACACTGACCAGCAGCTTCAGCCAAATGCCTGTCATTGTGACGGAAAGCTTGAATATTGCAGAAGGCCCCGGTATTGCACTGTCTTCAGCTTTCTGCGTTGAGGAGAGCTCGGTCTTCCACCGCCACCCCCATCTCCAGCCTTGATTTCAAGGCAGTAACCCCATGGACAGATTTATTTTCCCCCAAAAGAGCAAAGGGTAACTATTCACAGGAGAACATAATGTGGGGTTTGCTAAAAAATACCACCGGAATAGGAGCTAGCTTGTTCTAGGTACAAAACCTTTGGGAAGTCTAACATTTTTTGTTCCAGCATCTGAAGAAATGGGCTCTGGTAGGTCTCAAAAGCTTATGCTGGGATAGAATGTTATTAGTCTTTAAAATGCTGCAAGACTCCTGCTCATTTTTGCTGCAACAGTTTAGCTGTACATCTGGAATTATTTCCATCCATTAAGAATGCAGCTGGCTGCTAGGTAATAGGGTTGCCCAACCTTCATGTGGGGCCTGGAAATCTCCCAGAATTACACCAGGCTACAGACATCGGTTCCCCTGAAGAAAATGGCTGCTTTGGAGGGTGGACTCTGGCATTATCCCCAGGCTATGCCTTCAAATCTCCAGGAATTTCCCAACCAGGAGTTGGCAACCCTATTAGGCCTGCTGTGGGATCCACTCCATCCTGTAGGACTAGCAGAACAGATCTGACCCTCTCCAGAAAAGAAGAGGACCTTAGTATAGTCTTACAGGAAAAAGTACTTTCTAGTGAATTGTCTAAAACCTTTCTTAGGCAAATCCATTGACTGTCTTAGAAAATCTTATGGGAAAGCCTAGTGATTGGTGTGTGTGTGTGTGTAAGAAAAGGTAGGCGAGAGAGACTATCCCAGCAAAAATCAGATTTGGAATACATTTATAAGTACTTCTAAAGAGCAGTTTTTATCCAGAAAGCTCTTCAAGGGGAAAAAATCGGCACAATAGATTGCACGCGGAGCCTTTTAATCATCAAAAGATCCTTTTACAAAACCAAAGCTGCTGCATTAAGGACTTTTTAAGGTTAACGAGAATCCACTTCGTTTTGAGCCTCAGCCAAGTTGTGCGTTTAAAAAACAACAACACACCACTCCTGCCTCTCACTCACTGCTCCGAGCCAGATTTCATTGCACAAGTGAACCTTTTGTAGCAGTCTGTCTTTTGAGAGACGCTTTTTCTCATGCTCCGTCGGAGGCCTCCTTGACCAGCTATTTTCCTTTGACACGCTTCTTTCACACTCACTAACCCAACCTCCAGCGCTGCCACCTGCTTTTGTAGTGTGGCTGACGAACCTTATATCCAAGGAATCCCCCTTCCCGCAACAAAGACACGCTGGTTGGGACTCCTAAAGCACATTCCTGTTCACATCTGCTCAAGAAGCACTTCTTGATGAGACTGGTTTGCCTCCCCATTCCTCTGCAAAGGTGGCAGATGGATTAATTTTTGTTCTCAGCATAAGGTCATTTTAACATGCGATGCTGCTCTGTGTTTCGAGCGGGGCGTTGCTTTCTAATAAGTAGTGTAAGAAAGGCAATCATCATCTCCAGTTAAAGGGACTAGGCAAGTAGATGATGTGAGAGACCCCTGCCTGAGACCCTGGAAAACCGCTGCTGGTCTGAGTAGACAATACTGACTTTGATGGACCAAGGGTCTGATTCAGCATAAGGCGGCTTCATGTTTTCATGTTTTCATCACCAAAGGCTGGGGTAGCAAATGGCTAAGTGGGTTGTTCTGTTCATATAGTTTCCCCTTTTGCTCCTCCCGTTAAGTCTCCCCAAGCCCTAGGGTTGCCAACCTCCAGGTGGTGGCTGGAGATCACCTGCTATTACAACTGTTCTCCAGCCAATAGAGATCAGTTCACCCGGAGAAAATGGCAGCTTTGGCAATTGGACTCTATGGCATTGAAGTCCCTCCCCTCCTCAAACCCTGCCCTCCTCAGGCTCCGCCCCAAAAACCTCCCGCCAGTGGAGAAGAGGGACCTGGCAACCCTAGAGTGGGGGTTAGAGTGTTGGACTAGGTTCCGGGACATCTGGGTTCAAATTAGGGGTGTGCAATTTGAAAATTATTGTTCAGCTCCACCCTGGAAAGTTAGGAACGGCAGGATTATTGGGTAACCATGGGCCAGTCACAATCTCTGTCTAGCCTACCTCACGGGTTTATCGTGAGGATAAGCTGGGGGCACCTATGCTGCCCTGAGCTGCTTGGAAGAAGGTGGGGGTGTCAGTGTGGGGTAGTGGGCCAGGTTCGAATCCCCACTCTGCCATGGAAGTTTGCTGGCCCAGTTGCATATTCTCAGCCTAATCTACCTCAGAGGGTTGTCGTGAGGATAAAACGGAAGAGAAGGAGAACCACATGTAAGCAGCTTTGGGCTCTCATTGGGGAGAAAGGCAATGTATAAATTAAGCAAATAAATGCATAAATAAAGTGTCTGTTTAGTTCCTGTGTGTGTTAGTGTGTGATTGCCGCTGATTCCTTACCATCCACTCAGACCCCAACTTTGTTCCCTATTTTTTTTGGGGGGGGGGAGTTAACTTTCGCAGCCCCACAGTCACTTTATAACTTCTCCACCACAGCGCCTTATGATCTTTTCAGAAGCTTGACAATCCTATTAATGAGTCTTGGATCCGCTATCTGAGTTCAAAAAACAAGCAGGAGGGAAGATATTGTTCCCCCCCCCCCTTTTTTGTCCCTTGATACATGAGCAGGCCCTTGTCTAATGGTAGTAGGAACTGAAGTGTCCTAGGTACAGTGGCATGGAAGGAAGCATTTTGGAGGGACGCAACAGAGACCAAACTAACTTGTTAAAGCGCATTTTATTGAAGTATTTTGAGGGAAACTTTCATATCATAAGTAAAAATACTAGAATTGAATGTTGTAAAAAACAACAAAAAAAACAACGGGGTTTCATGTAGAGGGAAAAGTCTGAGGGTCTTTTAAATATGCTCCCTTTCAAATAAAAAAATGCTAAAGAACTGCAGTTTATTTAATCAACTTTATACAGATAAAAGAACAGAGAAAACAAACAAACAAAAAAGCATATCTAAAGGAACGTAAAAGTAAAAGCCACAACTGAATAAACTCCTTCGCCACACAAGCGGGAACTAGAAATCCCTGGCTGTAGCAAAGGCAAAATATGATCTTGTTATCATTTTTGGCAGAGTCTGAATGAAGTGGTTTTTACGAAAATGCAAGACAAAACCATAGAGGGAGTGGGGAGCAAAGAGTGAAAAAAGTACTAACAAAAAAAATCACTTTTTGAACACCTTTTTTTCCTTAACACATGAAGTTTCACCCTACTTCTTTTTCTTTTTACACACAAACCCAGCCGCCGCTAAAGGAGTCTCCTCCAAACACTCAGAGTGTTCCCCTCCCCACCAGTAACCTTTACAAACTGTACATTTCAAACAGCATGTTGCTGTTTTACCAGGGCCCCTTAAATGTGTGAAGAAAAATGGCTCCGGTGCCCAAGATTTGTCCATTGCTCCGTTAATGCGTTCAGTTAAAAGGCAACTTGGGAAAAGAAGCTTTCTGTGGTTTTTACAGAAAAGGGACTCCCCGGAGGTCAATTTTGCAGCTGTATAAGCATTTACAGATGAAACTGGGAGAGCGGCTCATTTGCCTCGGGCCCTCAGGAAAACTCCCTGGGACACGCACTCCTGAATAAACACATAGGGGGGCAGGAAGCAAAGCCGTGCTCCGGAGCCTCCTCCCCTGGTGTCAATGGGGCCTACAACTGCCCGTGGGTTGTTGCCACGATTTGACAAAGCCAATCTTAACAAGCACAAAAAAGTATATACACAAAAATGGGATCATTCAACGCTCCACCTCCAAAGGAACCCCTTCCCCGTGTCATGTCAAAAACGGAACAGGTCTCACACCCGGCTCCATCTGATATGTAATGTCTTGCGCCCGGGTTGCTGTGTTTTTCTTGCAATTTATTTCACCTCACTGAGGTCATCAATGCCATTCCTATAATTAATTTCCTACAGCGGCTGATATTTTCACTGCTGCCCGAATGGAAGTCAAACCGCTGCATCTCTGGAATTTCTTCATTTTTGCCGCTTGGATTCTTGCGCTCCCTCAGTCTTGTCCCTTGTATCGTAAGAATGCGGCTTGTCTACTTACATAACAAACTGCATGAAATAAATAAGAAATTGTTGTTTTTGAAATGGTCAAATGCAGCCGCCATGTTGGATCCCACAAACCTCTAGAAAGTGAATGGCTTTGGGGGTGCATATTCTTAAAAAACTTAAAAGGTCACTTCTTTCCAAGAAGAAAAAGCTTTTTTTTCCCTTTTAATTTTTAACAACATTTTAATTGATCATTTAAACAATAGATTCTTGTCTTGCTTCTCAAAAATGCATCGGAGATTCGGTCTCAAAATCGCGCCAGGATTGCTTTAAATATACAACCTGCAAGACTTTCTACAAATTCAGCTGAACCCAGGTACAAACATAGTTTGCAATTCATGTGTCGTAGAGAGTTCTCTAGTGTCCGTCATCGAAATAAATGTCCACCAAATGCGGTTGAACCACTTTCTCCGTGTGGACAAGCAAAACATTAAGCTGTCCCGCTGGCGGAATATGAGAATTGAGGGAAATGAGGTCGTCGCTCGCTGTCAATGCAATCCATACTGTCGTCTGGAAGCAGAAAAGAAAGAACAGGATTAACCATGTCCGTGATGCATGTGGTAAGATGTAGAGCAGTGGTTCCCAAACTTTTCAGGCCACTGCTCCCTTGGTTCCACAAACTCAACCCCAGCGCCCCCTACCCTATCGTCTAAAAAGCATGATTCAAAATAGGGGGTTGCATGACGCACTAAAGAAAAATAAAATTTCAAAACAGTAACAATTAATTGCACATCTATTCAAAATCAAATTAAAACTTTTTAGTTGAAATTTATTCAACAAAACTGATGAACTTGATCCAGTGGTACCAGCTCTCCAAAGTCTGGAAAAAAAAATCTGATAGTTTCCACCAAATTTGCCAGCATGGTGCCATAGCTTGATCTACTGTAAATTAGTGAACAACATAGTTGAAGGGGCCTCTTCTAGCGCCCCCGCTGCTGCCCCCTTGCCTCTTAGTGCCTCTTAGTTTAAGGCTGTTGAACCATAGAACCATAGAGTTGGAAGGGGCCATAAAGGCCATCTAGTCCAACACCCTGCTCAATGCAGGATCAGCCTAGAGCATCCCTGACAAGTGCTTATCCAGCCTCTGCTTAAAGACTGCCAATGAGGGGGAGCTCACCACTTCCCTAGGTAGCTGATTCCACTGCCGAACAACTCTTAGTGTAAAATTTCTTTCCCTATTATCCAGCCTGTGGTACCTTTCCACCCACAATTTAAACTCATTATTGTGTGTCCTATCCTCCGCTGCCAACAGGAACAGCTTCCTGCCCTCCTCTAAGTGATAGCCCTTCAAGAGAACGATCATGACCCCCCTCCCTCAACCTCCTCACAAAAGGAGAAACTGCTACACCTTGGTCTGGAGGGGTGATTGTGATCATCTGTGCCGTGAATTCTTCATCGAAGTAGCGGGTGTCCGTTTCAGACGTCACCTGTGGCTTAAATGGAGGTACCAGCTGGGAAGCAAACAAAAGCGAAATGCCTCAGTTTGCAGGATGCGCAAGAGCGGGCCCAAGAGTACAACTATGAACTAGAATGACGGGATCATACCCCAACCCTAGACCACATGGGGGGAAGTACCGAAATCTACGCACCTCTTCCACCCCTCCTGCGACATGCTCAAAATGACAATGGCATCTCCACCCTTTTATCTTTGAAATGTGAGAGAGGTTAAGCAGAAAGACAGAAATGGGTCCAAAGCCATCCAGTGAGCTTCATGATTTTAGACTAAATGTTGTGACTTATAATGATTTTAATGTATGATTGTATTAATTGCATGGTTTTTGTTGTGAGCTACCCTGAGCCCGGCCTTGGCTAGCGACCGAGGGCGGGGTATAAGACCAAATAAATAGATAGATAGATAGATAGATAGATAGATAGATAGATAGATAGATAGATAGATAGATAGATAGATAGATAGATAGATAGATAGAGGCACAGGTTTAAGAAGAGCCTCTTTAAAAACAAAAAACAAAACCCAAATTCCTAATCTGCCATTCTATTTCTGTTTCCGTATTAACTGTCCAAAACAGCGACGAGGGAAGGGTACTTTCTGTGCTCATAAAACGCTGGACAATTTCCCAAACCAGTCCGCGTTTGCAAGCAAAGTTAAATCCGCATTCCTAACGACAGGGCAGTGGCGGGCTGTGGGGTAAGAGTGCTAAAAACTCGGCCTGGGCCCAGACGGCCGGGGCTGCCGCGATTACAGAAAGGTGGTGGCAATCCAAGGCCCGCTTACTGGGGAATACGTTCCTCTGAAATCAGAGAGGTTTGCAGCCCAGTAAACATGCACAGAAGCAAGCTCTCCCCTATAGAATCAGAGTTGGAAGGGGTCATGCAGGCCATCTAGTCCAACCCCCTGCTCAATGCAGGATCAGCCTAGAGCATCCCTGACGAGTGCTTGTCCAGCCTCTGCTTGAAGGCTGCCAGTGAAGGGGAGCTCACCACCTCCCTAGGGAGCTGATTCCACTGCCGAACAACTCTTCCTGTAAAAAACTTTTTCCTAATATCCAGCCGGTACCTTTTCACCCGCAATTTAAACCCATTATTGAGAGTCCTATCTTCTGCTGCCAACAGGAACAGCTCCCTGCCCTCCTCTAAGTGACAGCCCTTCAAATACTTCAAGAGAGCGATCATGTCCCCCCCTCAACCTCCTCTTCTCCAGACTAAATATTTCCAAGTCCCTCATCCTTTCCTCGTAGGGCTTGGTCTCCAGGCCCCTGATCATCCTCATCACTCTCCTCTGCACCCGCTCGATTCTGTCAACATCCTTTTTGAAGTGACACGGGGGGGGGGTTCCCCCCCTCACAAACAATTGGAACAATATTCAAAAGAAGCTTTGCCAACAAAGAGAAGGTTGTAAAGCAGGGGACCCCAAACATTTTGAGCCTGTGGGCACATTTGGAATTCTGACATAGGGTGGTGGGAGCAGCCACAAAATTGGCTGCAGCAGCAGGTGACCCCAACCACAGAATGTCAGGTTTCAAGATGATATTACAAGTCTTAATAGTAACTCTTCAACATTTCAGGCAGGAAGCTCTGTTTAACAGGATGCCTTTTAACCCACACAGCCAATCAGAAACCATGCTGGGGGAAAGCCACACTTAGCCGCACCCACTTTCTAAAAGCACTTGGTGGGTGCCAAGAAAGGTGTCGACAGGCACCAGGGCACCTGCAGGTACCACGTTTGGGACTTGCATTGTAAATCATCGGCTTTGCAGGTAGTCATGGGGCATAGCAGAGATGACTCCAAATAACAGACATGTTTGGAACACTGTGACCCCCCCTTTCTTCTGTACTTTTACCTTTTATAACTTAATGCTGTGGAGAAGCGGATCAACAGGTAATAGTTAATGCAACAGTCTGTCCTACCTGATTTGAAGAAGAAGAGTTGGTTTTTATATGCCGACTTTCTCTTACCACTTAAGGAAGAATCAAACCGGCTGACAATCACCTTCCCCTCCCCACAACAGATACCCTGTGAGGTAGGTGGGGCTGAGAGAGTGTGACTAGCCCAAGGTCACCCAGCTGGCTTCGTGTGTAGGAGTGGGGAAACAAATCCAAATCACCAGATTAGCCTCTGCTGCTCATGTGGAGGAGTGGGGAATCAAACCCAGCTCTCCAAATCAGAGTCCACTGCTCCAAACCACTGCTCTTAACCACTACACCACACTGGCAAATAATTAATGGCAACGGGCTTGGGAAAAACTAGGCTGCCCCCTAAACTCAGGCCCTCCCTCGGAAAGAAAGAAAAACACAGCCTCAAACATCTGCTGGAGCCCAAAAGCTCACCTTTGGCTTAAGGACAGCATGCCCGTTATAAACAGGCGAGCACCACTAGAGGGCATCAGAGAGCTACACAGTGATAAACAGGAACTGGGAGAGCCGAGAGGGAAGAGAGAGGAAACGGGAGTCCGGCGACAAGGAACGTCTGCACATCCAGGTCAACCTCATGTAAGACACAGCATCAGGTGACAGCTTGCATGAGTGAATGGCAAACTCTAACCTGGGGATTATTAGGAAAGGGGTTGAAAATAAAACAGCCAATATTATAATGCCCCTGTACAGGTCTGTGTACAGACCCTAGAAGCTAAAATGACTGAACCGAGGCTATCATACTTTGGTCACATTATGAGAAGACCAGAGTCACTGCAAAAGACAATCATGCTAGGAAAACCTGAAGGCAGCTGGAAAAGAGGAAGACCCAACAAGAGATGGATTGACTCTATAAAGGAAGCCACGGCCCACAATTTGCAAGACCTGAGCAAGGCAGTTAAAGATAGGACGTTTTGGAGGACATTGATTCGTAGGGCCGCCATGAGTCGGAAGCGACTTGACGACACTTAACACATACACACAGATCATTTGGAAAACTGTAAAGTTCTGGTCACCGTATCTCCAAAAGGACATCACGGAGCCGGAAAACACAGAAGAAGGCAACCAAGATGATTAAGGGGTTGGAGCACTTTTCCTATGAGGAAAGGCTGAAGAGTCTGGGATTTTTCTGTTTAGAAAAGAGATGACTATTGGGGGGACGACATGACAGAGGTTTATAAAATTATGCACGGGGTAGAGTGAGTAGAGATAGATACTTTTTTCTCCCCCTCCCAAAATACTAGAACTCGAGAGCATCCAATGAAGCTGATGGGCAGTAGATTCAGGACAGACAAAAGGAAATACTTCTTTACTCAATGAGTCATTAAAACGTGCAATTTGCTGCCAGAGGATGTAGTGATGGCCACAGGCATAGACAGCTTTAAAAGGGGATTAGATAGATTCATGGGGGATAAAGCTGTTAGTGGCTACTAGCCATGGTGACTTAAGGGAACCTCCACGTTCAGAGGCAGTAGTAAACTTCTGAATACCAGCACCAGGAGGGTACATCAGGGGAAGGCCTCGGCCTCTACGCCCTGTTGTTGACCCTCTGGAGTAACTGGATGGCCACTGTGTGAGACAGGATGCTGGACTAGATGGACCACTGGTCTGATCCAGCAGGGCTCTTCTTATGTTTTTCATGTGCCATTGCAGACTGAGCAACCACAGAAGCACGCTTTCTGACACAATGCTTTCCTGTGTATCCAGTTCACTCCCCTCAGGGGCTGATATGGAACAAACCATACTCGATAAACAGCCAAACCATATCTGAGATACACAACAGCAGTGCAGTGTAGCAGTTATAGTGGTAGACCAAGACCAGAGAGAGCCAGGTTGAAATCCCTCACTGGCCCGTGAAGCTCGCTTGGTGACCGAGGGGTAGTCTCTTGGCCATAACCTACCTCACATGGTTGTTGTGTGGATAAAAAAATGATGAGATCTAAAAACACAGCTCTGAGTTTCGTAGAGGAAGGATGGGATTAAAACATACAACAGATTAAGATAAAATACCTTTTTTTCATATACATCTTGCCATACGATGCCGGCAAAAAATTTGTGTTGCATAATCTCCTTGGCGTCATCCGGTCCACCACCTAACCTGTGGGGAGAAAAGACACCAAGATCAGCACCGTCCAATTCTCTTTATTATTTGGATTTATTTTAGTTATTTATTTTAGTTATTTATTTTTTGTTGGAATATGTTTTACTCCTCTATATTCTCCTCTGTATGGTTCCCGCGACTGTTATACTGTTGTTAACGTATTGAGGCCCCCTGGAGTTTGAAGTCATCCGTAGTTTTAATTGTAAACTGTGGCTTGTTTTAATTGTGTTAAAATTGCTTGTGAGCCTGACCTGGTCAGGAAAGGGCGGCATAAAAGTCCAATAAGTAAGTAAGCAATAAATAAAAATGGAGAGGCACCAAAAATTATGGTTTTAATTCAAAAAGGGCATGCTTACTGTTTTTCAGTAAATTGGGAATACCGTTCTGTTATTTATTAAAACGGAATTTCCCCCCCAACACGATAACAATACTTCTGATATTTAATGAAAACGATAATGATGCCCTTTCCCAACTTTCTAATACGAAACTAAAACGATAACTTTTGAACCGCTCACCCCTAGAATTTACTTTGCCCTGACCTGGATAGCCCCAGGCTAGCCTGATCTCATCAGATCTCAGAAGCGAAGCATGGGTCGGCCCTGGCAAGTATTTGGATGGGAGACCTCCAAATCCAGGGTTGTGACGTAGAGTCAGGCAATGGCAAACCACCACAGAGCATCTCTTGCCTTGACAACCCAAGGGGTCACCCTAAGTATCTACGTTTCTGGGTGGTGTGACCCCATGTGTTAGGTGCCTGCCAAGGGGGCCGTCTGTAGGTGGCAAAATACTGCCTCATTCCAAGGACACAGAACGAGGGGAAGTACGAATTTCCGGAGTCCAGAAACCCAAAGGGGGCTCACCTTTGCTTCGGATCCTTCTTTAACAAGCCCGATAAAAGAGATTTTGCTTCTGGCGACAACGTGCGCGGAAACCTGATCTCTTCCATAAGAATGAGTTCAAAGAGCTTCTCGTGGTCCTGGTTGTAGAACGGGAGCCGCCCGCACATCATTTCGTACATGACGACTCCTAAACCCCACCAGTCCACCGCACGCCCGTAGTCATTGTCCTCCAGCACCTGGAGACGGTACAACATCAGAAGGTTAGGTTGTGTGTCATGTGAAGCTGCCTTATTTCGAGACAGACCATTGGCCCACCTAGCTCAGTATCTCCCACTCTGATTGGTGGCACCTCTCCAAAAGCCTCATGCCAAGAAATGCCTTTCCTATCGCCTACCTAACAAGGACCCTTTAACTAGAGATGCCAGGGACTGAACCTGGGACCCTCTGCATGCCAAGGAGGTGCTCCAACATTGTGGTCCAGCCTTTCCTTTGAGGGCAATGTCACGGCTGCCAATAATTCTCCCAACAGATCAGGATGCTGCCCGTATTTCAAGCAAGCACAAGTGTAGAATTTCTCACCTTCTTTTCAACCCGTTCGTCACCTTTGTTTTCCTGCCTGCCATCTGTACAGACCAAGGGGCTAAAACACAGACATGGTGGACAACGTAGAATGCTGCGCTCTCAAAATGGGCTATCTGACTCTTCCCTAAAAGCAGTTGGGATGAAGGGAAGTTGGGGTGACCTCCTCTCCCCAAATGTGTAACGTGACCCCGAAACGCAGCCTATTGCTCAGTAATGCTACATATTTAGGAAGGACAATTCTTTCTCTAAGGTAGCCAACGGAATCAAAACCAATTATAGTAACAGAACTCTTGGCATTGGCGATGTCTATAAAGAAGAGAAGACGACCCTGCAGGGGGCAGCAAGCAGGCAGTTAGATAGGATAGTGAGGACAGTCCCTTCCTTCCTTTTAAGTTTCATTCCTTGTCTGTCTCCAGACAGATATTCATAGAATCATAGAGTTGGAAGGGGCCATGCAGGCCATCTAGTCCAACCCCCTCCTTATTGCAGGATCAGCCTAGAGCATCACTGATGAGTGCTTGTCCAGCCTCTGCTTAAAGACTGCCAGTGAGGGGGAGCTCACCACCTTCCTAGGGAGCTGATTCCACTGTCGAACAGCTCTTACTGTAAAAAGTTTTTCCCTAATATCCAGCTGGTACTTTTCCACCTGCAATTTAAACCCATTATTGCGAGTCCTGTCCTCTGCTGCCAACAGGAACAGCTCCCTGACCTCCTCTAAGTGACAGCCCTTCAAATACTTCAAGAGAGTGATCTTGTCCCCCCTCAACCTCCTCTTCTCCAGACTAAACATTCCCAATTCCCTCAGCCTTTCCTCGTAGGGCTTGGTCTCCAGGCCCCTGATCAGCCTCATCACTCTCCTCTGCACCTGCTCTTGGGGCAATTCTTAGGGCAATATCCTCCTCCTTCTTAGGGCAATATCCTCCTGCTCCAAATGTTTGCATTAAAAGGAGTAAAGCCAGCGTGAGTGCAGGGCAGAGTCTTTTTGGTTGTGGTCCCCCCAGACTCTGGAATTCCAAAAGCTTCCTTATTCTGGAGGGTCGTTGGGACTTCTTCTCCCCAACAATTCCCATTTTCAAATTCGCATCGCTGTTTCTTACTTCTTTACAGCTGGCTTTTACAGAGTGTTGGTTTTTATGCTTTTAAATCCACCACAGTTTCATAGTGACCGCTTTTTAAAACTGCTGTTTTCACTTTCACTACGCTGCTGCCATTCAGATGCGCCTGTTCCCCATTCAGACTTCTTATAAAAAACACGATAACTCATTTTTAATAGCCTTAACAGATTAACTGTATTAAACCACCGTTGTCTTAATTAAGTCAATTAATTGGCGAAAAGCGAGACCATTTAAACAGGAAAATCTCCACGATGATGCTGCTATTTACGACAATAGCGTACCGCATTCTTCTACCCACTTTGTAAGAACGAGATCTGCAAGCTTTCCCTGAGCTGTTCAGGCAGAAGACACGCCGGAGCGTATTCGGCAAGCACCAGGACGGAGCTCACAAGCGCAGGGAACTAAATCCATCGAAAAGAGTCGAGCTACCCGAACACGCCAGCGAATTAGCATTTGCTCTTTTCTCTCCACTCCCCCCCCCCCCCGCTCCTTAGTGTCTGCTCGCTGCTTAGCCTGCTGCCTTGGGGGGTAAAATATTACTGGAACCTGGAAAAGGGCCTACAGCGAAAAGCTGGCGGCTGCCAGGTATTGGATTACCCCACGCAGGTCTATTTACAGCATCTCCCGCAGTACGATTCGCACCGAGCGACAGCTGGTTCTGCAGCTGCCCCATATATGTAGAAGACCAACACAGCTGCTTCGTCTGCCAGGATTCCAGGAGCCAGCCTCATCATCCTTTATGAGCGAGCGGGGCGAGGGGGTCGAGCCGGCGTACGCGGGATTGTGTGACAATGCAGTTCGCCCGCTTGCAGCCAGCCGTGCCCTTTCCCGGCAAGGGCCCTCTCTCTCTCTCATACTTGGACCTGGAGCGGTTTCAAACAAAACCAGACCGTCTGCTATTCTGGATTTACCAGTAAGTAAGAGGAGAGGGGGAAACAAACCGAGCTCACAACT
This sequence comes from Euleptes europaea, assembly GCF_029931775.1. Taxonomy (NCBI): domain Eukaryota; kingdom Metazoa; phylum Chordata; class Lepidosauria; order Squamata; family Sphaerodactylidae; genus Euleptes; species Euleptes europaea. Next base: position 13,717,094 of record NC_079317.1, read on the forward strand.
GATATTGTGAACTCCTGTTATTTATTCCCTGTAGGAACACACAAAGACCCTTGCTGGATCAGCTATCGACCCTACCTAAATTTCACATCCTGCTTTCCGCAAAAACCAAACAGAAGCTTTGGAGACGCCCGCAGATAGTAGCCCCCCCCCCCACACACACACACACTATTTTGTATTTTGCCTTAACACTCGGTCTCGGGGAAGTCAACATACTGTTCATCCAAAGGCTGACCAGAGTGAGACCCACTTAGCTTCAAGCAAGGGGTAAAACCAGCTTTGAGAGTTGGTTTTTATATGCTGATTTTTTCTACCTTTTTCAGGAGAATCAAACCGGCTTACAATCTCCTTCCCTTCCTCTCCCCACAACAGATACCTTATGAGGTAGGTGGGGTTGAGAGAGTTCGGAGAGAACTGCGACTAGCCCAAGGTCGCCCAGCTGGCTTCGTGTGTAGGAGTGGGGAAACCAACCCAGTTCGCCAGATTAGAGTCGGCCGCTCATGTGGAGGAGTGGGGAATCAAACCCGGTTCTCCAGATTAGAGTCTACCGCTCTACACCATGCTGGATACTGCTGGGAAAATTCCATATCTGAAGAACTGCCTGACCAGCTGACCAGCTAAGATCCACTAAAGGTGCTCAGTTGTATCAGCTCATGTGTCAAGGCAGGTCTTCAACCACGTGAGAATGCATAATCAAGGGTAGCTTCCAGATTAAACAACTCCCTTCTCTTGGAATCTTGACTGCCTCTAGGATGTGGTGAGGACCAGGAGAAGGCCTCAGTGTTTTGCTGAGACTGGCTACCAAAGGGAAAGTCGGTTTCAATGCTTTCATTGCCGCGTACAAAATTTACAGGTTTTGAGGGTATGATGGCAACAGCCAAGTTCTTCTGTCACGGCGCTCAATGGGCACGATTCCAGTCCTTGAGCCAGACCAGAGAGCCAACCCAACATGGGCAAAAGCTACTAACCAATATACCAAGGGAATTTCCTGGGTAGGGGTGGGAAGGTGGACAGAAAGAATGGGGCACGTTCAGAGTAAGGAAGGAGACCAACGAGTAAGGTTTCTAGTCCAGTAGCACTTTAAAGACCAACAAGACTAGTGAAAGTTACACTCCAAATATGATAGAATCGTAGAGTTGTAAGGGACCATCAGGGTCATCTAGTCCAACCCCCTGCACAATGCAGGAAATTCACAACTACCTCTCCCCCACACACACCCAGTGACCCCTACTCCATGCTCAGAAGATGGCCAAGATGCCATCCCTCTCATGAACTGCCTAAGTTCATAGAATCAGCATTGCTGACAGATGGCCATCTAGCCTCTGCTTAAAAACCTCCAGGGAAGGAGCACTTACCACCTCCCGAGGAAGCCTGTTCCACTGAGGAACCGCTCCAACTGTTATCTGGTCCAACCCCCTGCACAATGCAGCAAATTCACAACTACCTCCCTCTCCCACACCCCCAGTGCCTCCCCACTCCATGCCCAGAAGATGGCCAAGATGCCCTCCCTCTCATGAACTGCCTAAGTTCATAGAATCAGCATTGCTGACAGATGGCCATCCAACCTTTTCTTTAAAACCTCCAGGGAAGGAGCGCTTACCACCTCCCGAGGAAGCCTCTTCCACTGAGGAACTGCCCTAACTCTTAGAAAATTTTTCCTAATGTCTAGACGGAAACCCTTTTGATTTAATTGCAACCCGTTGGTTCTGGTCTGATCTTTTGGAGCAACAGAAAACAACTCGGCACCCTCCTCTATATGACAGCCCTTAGAGTACTTGAAGGTGTTTATCATATCCCCCCTCAGTCTTCTCCTCTTCAGGCTAAACATACCCAGCTCCTTCAACCTTTCCTCATAGGACCTGGTCTCCAGACCCCTCACCATCTTTGTTGCCCTCCTCTGGACATGTTCCAGCTTGCCTACATTTTTCTTAAATTGCGGTGCCCAAAACTGAACACAGTACTCTAGGTGAGGTCTAACCAGAGCAGAGTAAAATTCTGTGGATCTCTAAGGTGCTGCTGGACGCGAGTCCAACAAGAAAGGGTGCTTCCTACCACGAATACTGATATAAACACATCAGAATTTGGAATAAGTAAGCCAAAAATGCAAGGAGTGCTTTTATCTCTGTCTCTTTTTCCCTCTGCCTCAATACTGGCATTTAAGAGTTATCATCCAGCCGTGATTTATGGCAAAAGGTAGGGTGAGTGGAAGGTTAGAGGAGAAAAAGGTCATTTCGACTTAAAAATAAGTAGCCAGTCAGGTAGGAGAGCCAAGAGCCCCCGAACAGCTGCGCGGGCGGAATTTACAAGGGAAGGCGCAGCAGCTGTAAACACCTCGGTGACCGATGATGCGCCTGACACATCAAAGGCTGCGCCGGGCAGCCGCTGCCATCTATGTACCAAATTCCTGCATGGCCCTAAAACAACTATGCGGCAACTGTACAAACAGGCTTGGAGGCCGGGCTCCGATTACAAACAGATGACAGGACGGTAAGCCAGCCCCACTCCTTTCTCTCTCTCTCTCTCCCCCCCCCCCGCCTTAGGGTGAGTGACTTCATGTACCCAGGACATTCGCTCACATGCTGTCCGGATGGTTTGAATGCTGAACCGTCACCAGGGGCCTTTGGAACTTTTGGACGCGGACACTGCAAGCCATTCAGCAAGCTGGCCGACGGCAGGTTAGGTACGGAAGAACATAAGAAAAGCCAGGCTGGATCAGACCAAGGCCCATCCAGTCCAGCAGTCTGTTCACACAGTGGCCAGCCAGGTGCCTCTAGGAAGCCCCAAACAAGACGACTGCAGCAGCACCATCCTGCCTGTGTTAAGAACATAAGAACCTAAGAAAAGCCCTACTGGATCAGACCAAGTCCCATCAAGTCCAGCAGCCTGTTCACACAGTGGCCAACCAGGTGCCTCTAGGAAGCCCACAAACAAGATGTCTGCAGCAGCACCATCCTGCCTGTGTTCCACAGAACCTAATATAACGGGCATGCTCCTCTGATCCTGGAGAGAATAGAGATGCATTGTGACTAGTATTCATTTTGACTAGTAGCCATGGATAGCCCTCTCCTCTATAAACATGTCCACTCATAAGAACATAAGAAAAGCCATGCTGGGTCCATCAAGTCCAGAGGTCTGTTCACACAGTGGCCAACCAGGTGCCTCTAGGAATCCCACAACCAAGACGACTGCAGCAGCATTGTCCTGCCTGAGTTCCACAGCACCTCATATAATAGGCATGCTCCTCTGATCCTGGAGAGAACAGGTATGCATCAAGACTAGTATTCGTTTTCACTAGTAGCCATGGATAGCCCTCTCCTCCATGAACATGTCCACTTCCCTCTTAAAGCCTTCCAAGTTGGCAGCCATCACCACATTCTAGGGCAGGGAGTTCCACAATTTAAGGTATGGAAGAAGATTGGTCATAACATGGTTGGGGAAACTATCGGGGGGGGGGAGAGGTAAGGTTTGTGCCCAGTAGGACCTGAAAGACCAACAAAATATCCAGGGTATATGCTTGTATCTGATGAAGGGAGCTCTGACTCTAGAAAACATATACCCTGGCACTCCTGTTGGGTCTTTAAGGTGTTATTAGACTTAAATCCTGCTCTTCTACTGAAGACCAGTACTGCTGTCCACCTGAGATTATAAGGGGTGGGGAAACCCTTGTAATTTATAGAATTCACTGCCACATGATGTGGTGATAAACACGGGCTTAGATGGCTTTAAAAGTCAAGCCCAAGTCACGAAGGATAGATCTGTTAAACAACCATTATTATCCATGACAGTTCAAAGGAACCTGCATATTTTAGAGACAGTATGTAGGTTTTTATATCCGTTTTCTCTGCCTCAAACCGGCTTACGATCCTCTCCCCACAACAAGCACCTTGTGAGGTGGATGGGGGCTGAGGGAGTTCGGAGAGAACTGTGACTAGCCCAAGGTCACCCAGCTGGCTTCACGTGGAGAATTGAGGAAACCAGCCCAGTTCACCAGAATAGAGTCTGCTGTTCATGTGGAGGAGTGGGGAATCAAACCCGGTTCTCCAGAACAGAGTCCACAGCTCCTAACCCCTACACCATGCTGGCTCTCAGTGTAGTGACAGTATGACTATCGTGTGTGTGTGTGTGTGTACGAGAAAGATAGAGATAGATGGATGAGGGGGTGGCAACCAGGAGGTCTATTGCCTTTGCACCCCGCTTGTGAGTTTTCGGCTGAACCGTCGGAAACAAGATGTTGAACTAGACGCTGCCCTGCTCTGATCTAGCGGAACAAATTTTCTCATCCTGAAGTTGGTACTTCAGCTCCCTCTCTTAGCAGATCCTCCTATGCTGAAAGATCCATGAGCTCAGAGTCTTATGTTAGCTCGGACATTTGTTGCTAAGAGTGCCTGTAAGTGCGTACATCCATGGGAAAGTTACGTGGGAATCTGCAACTCTTTCACTGTTGAATCTGAACCCAAAAGGAAACGGCTCGTGGAAAAAGTCCAAGAGAAGGTACAGTTCAATTTGTGGGCCCTTCTGGAATCCCTTCAGAAAAAAGCAACTCTCTGAGCACAAGAACTGTAGCATGACCACAGGTCTGCTAATGAAAACCCACTTGTTACTAATAACGAAAAGATAAAGCCTCTAGCAGCTGTTCCATTATGAACACACACACACATGAAGCGACCTCATACTGAATCAGACCCTTGGTCCATAAAGTCAGCATTGTCTATTCTGACTTGCAGCAGCTCTCCAGGGTCTCAGGCGGAGGTCTTCCACATCACCATTCTGCCTGGTCCTTTCAACTGGAGATGTCGGGGATTGAACCTGGGGCCTTCTGCATGCCAAGCAGAGTATCCACCACTGAGCCACAGCCCCTTCCCCATGTTGTGCCTCAGAGAGACACCTCTGCATTCTAAGCTTATACCCCCCACTGAAAGGAAGGCTGACTCTTAAGACTATCTGACGAAGGGAGCTTCGACTCTCGAAAGCTCATGCCCCAAAAATCTTGTTGGTCTCTAAGATCCTCTCCAGGATCAGAGGAGCATGCCTATTACATTAAGTGCTGAGAGCAACCAGTAAATACAGTCAGGCTGGAGGAACCACAGAATAATTTCATGGATATTACACACCAGCAACAGGCACCCTTGCAATCCTTGGATTCCTGCCAAACGTCTACATCTACTCCCAGCATAAAGGGAACTACAATCACTAAAAGTTTTCTTGCCGAGGTCCACACCAATCAAGAAAGCACATCCGCTCCCCAGCTCATAGAGTGTGTATGGGATGCACCAAGCCTTGAGCATGGAACACTGCCCGTCAAGGACAATCTGACTATAGTCACTAATGGTTGTATTCAACGGGATACCCAGGGACTCCTGGAAAAGATAACCCCAGATTGACTATCAAAGTTATCCTTACATCGCTGTGACCCTAAAAGACAGGCGTATTCTCTGATATCGTGGAATGTTATGGGCTGGCGTAGTAAGTTAAGGGATGGTACTACTTTGAATTATATATCTAATTTCGATATAATTCTCATACAGGAAACATGGTGCCTGGAGGCTCCCAACCTGAATGGGTATAGAGTCTTTGCCCTGGCAGCTGAGGCTGCCACCCACGGTAGAGCTATGGGTGGTCTTGGTATTATGATTGCCACAACATTAAAGGTTAAGGTTATAGAGCTTCCCCCCTTTGATCATTTGGCTATGGCAGTGTTAATGGAATACGGGCGAACTATGTGTCTGATTATAAATGTGTATTTGCCTCCATCAAAGACCAAAATCCAAAGGGAAAAGAATTTGCTAGGGCTTGAATCATATCTATGCCAATTAATGTTAACCCATCCCTGGGCTTATGTTATTGTAGGTGGAGATTTTAACGCCAGGCTGGGCCCAGATGACACTAGTTTGTTTGCTAAATATAAATCCTGCCCCGCAGACGATGACAATATAGTTCTCCCATATCCTAGACAATCTAAAGACCGCAAAGCCAATCATGCTGGGTTTCTTCTGGCCCAGATAGCCCATCGTACCAATCTAGCTATATTAAATGGGTCTTATCCAAATGATCATCCGGCTGAATTCACCTACTGGTCAGCCCAGAGAATGAGTGTTATTGACTATATTATAGTTTCTGAAAATTTTGCCCAATTTGTGGAATCATTCGAGGTTTCCTCTTATAATGACAGTGATCATTTGCCTCTTAATGTGTTCTTTAATATTCCAACTTTTAATCCACGCATTGAAACGCACCATGGAGTGGTATTGGAAACAGAGGCAAATGCAACGCGGGTTAGGTGGAGCCCTCGACTAGATAAGATCATGTCTGATTTCCTTGCCTCTGGTGCCTTGGATGAACTTTTACAGGGTTTTCTAACAGCAGAAGGAATAGATAGTTGTTTAGGGCAATATGAACAAATGATTAGGGCCATACAGTCAGTTATGAGTACCACTAACACTAATCCTAAGAGAGCCTTAACTCATCATTCCAAACACTGATTTGACAAGGAGTGCCGGAGTCTTAAAAGAGCCCTTAGAGAGACATATGCTAGATATAGATGTAATTCTGAGGCAGTTTTGCTGACAGACTTGAAAAACTTAAAATCACAATACAAGCTGCTCATTAAACACAAAAAGAGGGCAGCCACCGTCTTAGCCTGGGAACAGATTAGACAGGCAGCTAAAATTAAAAATTCCACCCTATTCTGGTGCCTGATCTCAGCAGGTACAAAGCCCACCTCACCACCTGATTGCACTATTTTACCAGTTACGTGGGAAAATTATTTTAAGGCTCTATATAAGAATAATGACCACAATGACAATCATGCTGAGAGCATTAGAAATCTTCCAGAATGGCCAGCGGTGGAGACCTCAGAGATAAGGAAGCTCATTGAATCCCTGAAACTAGGGAAAGCCCCAGGTATTGATCAGATCCCCGCAGATTTACTGAAAAGGAATCTGGAATGGTGGGCCCCGGTGTTGGCATTCCTCTTCACTGCAATTGACAAAACTGGCAGAATTCCAAATGATTGGGGGGTGGCAATTATCGTCCCTATTTATAAAAAGGGTAACAGGGAAGACCCTTCCAACTACAGACCAATCAGCTTACTTAGTACCATAAGCAAGCTCTGTGCCAAGCATCTTCAGTGGAAACTTAGAGATTGGCTGGAACAAGGGAATTACCTAGCACAAGAGCAGGCGGGTTTCAGAAAAGGCCGCTCTACGATAGATCATTATGTGTTGCTAGACCATCTTATTGCAAAGTATGCGGCCAAATCTGCTGTCTCACTGTATGCAGCTTTTATTGATTTGAAATCAGCGTTTGACTCAATCCCAAGATCCATTCTCTGGGAAAAGCTAAGCGCCTCTACGATAGACAGACGGCTTCTGTTTCTGATTCGAGCCCTATATGAAAGAACCATAATACGGGTAAGATGTAACCATCAAGGGCAGCTAACTGATCCCATTGTAACAAGGAAGGGGGTCAAACAGGGCTGCATACTAGCGCCATTATTGTTCAATTTTTACATCAACGATATGGCAGCATATTTAAACAAGCAAGAGCTGCACCCCCCAAAACTGGTGGATAGGCACATTCCCCTGTTACTATATGCAGACGATGTCGTTCTTCTTTCTAGAACATCTATTGGCATCAGGAGGGCATTACGCCTGCTTGCGATCTATTGCACTGACAATCAACTAGAGGTTAATTACTCAAAAACTAAAGTAATGGTCTTTGCCAATAAACCAAAACTGCACTCCTGGAGTCTGAATGGGATTAAGATAGAGCAGGTACACTGCTATAAATAACTGGGTGTGGTCTTTCAGGCAACAGGATTAAGGAATTCTCATATAGCCCATGTCTCCGCCAATGCCCAAAAAAGTGCCGCAGCTATATTAAAATTTTTCTGGACAAAGGAAGGACGCTCGGTAACAGCTGCTGTTAAGTTATATAAAGCCAAAACCCTTTCCCAAATGTTATATGGGGGGCCGCTTATTAACACAGCAAATTACTCCAGGTTGGAGAAAATCCAATCCAAATTCCTGAAGGCTGTACTACAAGTCCCTCCCAGTGTATCTAATGCTGCAATTCGAATGGAGACAGGGGAAGTAACGATTGAAGCAAGGATGTGGATTGTCTCGATGTCCTATTGGCTCAAAATAGCTTCACGTCCCAAAGGTCTTGGTAACTTAATTTTATATGAGACTTTTATTTCCCCCTGGTTGAAAAATCTGATGAAAAAACTAGGCTACTATGGTCTCTCACAATATCTGCTCCTATCAATGGACTATCCACAGGCCAGAGCCCTGATCAGGCAAAGAGTTCTGGACGTGGAAAGGCAGCATGACCTAAGTAGAATCAAAAACATGTGCTACAATTGCAGCACTCTTACCAACGTGGTCCCGATGTCATACCTTTCCCACTTAGATAGTCCAGAATACAGGAGGGCTTTCACCCTGATGCGTTGTAACGCACTCCCTTCAGCCGTCTTGGAAGGGAGATACAAAAAGATACCATATGCAGGACGATTATGCCCCTGCGCTGATGGGAGTACTGAGACCTTCGAGCACATTGTGTTTGAATGCAAAATCTACAACAAGATACGAGAAGCCATTCTTTCTGTATTATCGGACCTCCCAGGGCAATCCAGAGCCTTTAGTCTTTCTAACATGCTCTCAGACAAAGATATGGAGATAACTTTTAAAGTGGCCAAATTTGAGTGGCAAGTAATGAGGACCAGGCGTGCATGGGTCGAACTTAATGGTTGAGCGATTTTATATTTATATTTATACTAATTCCAAATATGTAATATTTTTAATTAAGCGCTTAATGGCTTTTATGAGTGAGAGATTGTAAGAGGTTATAGGGGCTCACACTTGATGCACTTTTATATGTGATGTTATTTATGTATATCTGGTATGTTTTTATGCTGGTCTTGGACCGTATTAAACTCTCTTTGTACATTAAGTACTGTGGAACGCAGGCAAGACGGTGCTGCTGCAGTCGTCTTGTTTGGGGGCTTCATAGAGGCACCTGGTTGGCCACTGTGTGAACAGACTGCTGGACTTGATGGGCCTTGGTCTGATCCAGCAGGGCCTTTCTTACGTTCTTAGGTGCTACCGGACTTGAAATCTAGCTCTTTTACTGCAGACCAACACGGCCACCCTCTAAAATTATCTTAAGATGACATTAACTTACTCGTATAGAGTGTGAACACGTACGGGGAAGAGGAGGACCAAATGAACCGGCGCTGCCCACTTAACCAGGCACACTCACCCAAATGAGAGAACAGCATCATAAGAACATAAGAAAGGCCATGCTGGATCAGACCAAGGCCCTTGTTGTTGAGCTGCCGCTATATGTCAGGCTCCTGTGGCAGTCATTTTATCGCTGCACCCACACCCTGGGCCAGAATTCCAATGGTGCCCATGGGCTCAAAACTTTGGGGACCCCCCGGTCTAGTGCGAGCCTAAGTGTCTAGCTTCAGAAGAAGCAGGCTCTGTGGCCAAGGACAGCCTCTAAAATGCCTGGAGAGAAGCACTCGGGGCCAAGGTGCAGGATCCAAGCTGTTCCGTCCAGCTGCAACCGCTCCAGGCGGCCAAAAATTAAATTTACCTCTGGTGCGAGATACTCCGGCGTGCCGCAGAAAGTCTTCATTGTTGCTCCATCCTTGATCCCTTCTTTGCATAGCCCGAAATCCGTTATCTTTATGTGCCCGTCTTTATCCAGCATCAAGTTTTCCAACTTAAAAATAAAAAGTAAAAAAAAAAAAAATCACATTAAAGAAGGCTCATTATTAGATGGACAATGCAGAAATCGAGCGTTTTTTGCAACAGTCACTCTCCACATTTTCTTTTAATGCTCCCCTTCCTCGCAGCTATCCTCCTGTTGTGGTTAGGCCTCCCTTCAAGTTAACCACATAGTCTCACCCCTTTGTGAGGTGATTTCTTGAAGAGAATGAGTTCATAGGCATTGCTATTGCTGCAAACCTCAAAACAGTATCCTGAATACATGAAGTAGCCTTAAATCAAATCAGACCACGACCTTATATTGAATCAGACCACTGCCTTATATTGAATCAGACCACTGGTCTACGAAGGACAGTATTCTTTAAAGTAAATTTTTATTTTCAAAACAACACAAAACAAAGCACACAACATACACACATTTTACATACCTAAGACATTAATCAGCTATTTTTAGAGCGATTATATATCAGTCTATACCTTCTACTATTCTAGCAAATTATCTGTAAATCTGAAATATCAAATACAATATATAAACTATAAACATATCTTAAAAGGAGGGGGAATCTAAGCATATTCTCATATCTTCTTGCAGGATACATGAATTACAATATTTAATTATTATTGTTATATAATTCCACTTGTGTGTACTGAGCCTTTCAATCAGCCGAGGAAATGATTAGCAATGTATAATTGTACTTTATATTTTATAGATCTAGTAATAATAGCTTTAACCTACTCAAATATTATAATTATATTATGATACCATGTAATACCCATATGATATAATTCTAAACAATTATAACTGATCTGCTAGTCTAAAACCATAAAGATGTCTATTCCCATAATATCATGTACAATGGAATCGTTTAGATCAATTTATGCAAACCAAGAACGGTATTGTCTCCTCTGACCAGCAGTGGCTCTCCAGCCAGAAGTCTTTTACATCATCTGCTACCTGATCCTTACAATGGGAGATGCTGAGGCTTGAAGCTGGGACCCTCTTTATGCAAGCCAGAGGTTCTTCCACTGAGCCGAAGCCCCTTCCCAAAGAGCTCAGGGGTGGCAGGTAGACAAACACACATGTATACATGAAGCTGACATACTAAGTCAGACTATCGGTTTATCAAGGGGTGGGGCTGTGGCTCAGTGGCAGAGCCTCTGCTTGGCATGCAGAAGATCCCAGGTTCAATCCCCCGACATCACCAGTTAAAGGAACTAAGCAAGTAGGTGATGTGAACAGACCTCTGCCTGAGACCCTGGGGAGCCACTGCGGGTCTGAGTAGACAATACTGACTTTGATGGACCAAGGGTCTAATTCAGTATAAGGCAGCTTCATGTGTTCAAAGGTCAGTATTGTCTACCCAGACTGGCTCCAGGGTGTCTCAGGCAGAGGTCATTCACATCACTCACTGCCTGGTCGTTTTAACGAGATTCTGGGGTTTGAACCTGGGATTTTGTGCTTGCAAAGCAGATGCTCTCCCACTGAGCCAAGACCCCTAAAGTTAAATAGGACAGAACTGAAGACAGAACTATCCTCCAAAGAGCCTACCTCCAGATTAAGGAACCTTCCCTTCTACTTTAGCAGTTCTGACACTTGGGAGAAAGTGCCTCTTCCTAGCAGTTAAAGCCCTTTGACAATTGGGTTGAAACACACATACAAATTGCCCGTTTTGTTTGGAAGACATAAGAAGATTCCAGCTGATTACAGATTTTGTCCCCGTTTGGATAATTTGATTAAAACGCTGACACGTTGTAGCACATTTACAAAATAATACTGCACGAGATAAATACATCACTCCCTGGATAAAACAGCTAATGACACTTTCTGAGACATGGATGCTGTGTTATCTGCTATCTAGTAGATCGGTGAATTGTGTGAGAGACGTGGCAACTTTTCTCTTTATACTGTCAAGAAAAAAATCAATCTTCATTTCCCCCTTTAAAGTGTGAAATGGCAGACGAATAGCCAATGGCTGTTAAGTCTAGGGAAAGGAAAAAACTGGCATATGCATTGGTTCACTATCAATTTTACAGGCAAGCACATTTGGACTTTTTGGAACCCTTTATGGGAAGAAAAAATATTAGTTTTTTTCAGAGCCAAAGTTCTTGAAATGTCACTGGCTGGAGTAATCAAAGAGTTTACTGCGCAAGTTGCAAAAATTTCCCTCCATTGCCATAAAATTTGGGCAGGGATAAACTCTTGTGTACACGTTGTATGTTAATTTTAATTCTATCGCTATGTGTAAGAAGATTGTACAGTATAGGCGAGAGGGGTTTGTAGCATGAACGCTTCACTGGTTTTATTGTATACATGGCTTTGTGGACAACAATAAAGACTGACTGGCACACAAATTGTATTTGGGATGTATTTCTTAATTTAGTTTATTTTCCGCCCACTTTTTTCACTGAGACTCAAGGGCAGATGATAAAAATGGTATTCACTCCCTCAAGCCACGTTTCAACATATCTCAGGGTCGTGAAATGTCATTTGGTCCATCTGAAAAATAAAAATCTGGCTTTGGTGGAAGGATTTGATGTTTTCATAACACTGTTTCGCCCTGACCTGGATGGCCCAGGCTAGCCTGATCTCGTCAGATCTGAGAAGCTAAGCAAGGTCAGCCCTGGTTAGTATTTGGATGGGAGACCACCAAGGAATACCAGGGTTGCTGTGCAGAGGAAGGCACTGGCAAACCACCTCTGTTAGTCTCTTGCCATGAAAATCCAAAAAAGGGGTCGTCGTAAGTCGGCTGTGACTTGACGGCACTTTACACACACACACACACACACACACACACACACACACACACACACACACACACCCTGTTTCAAATGGAATGTTTCTCTGGCATAGATCCTCCCTCACACACACACATTTTTGCACACTGAATCACTCACACCAGTTCAGTGGAATGTTAATCAGGTGGTCTTTCTATAAAACGGGAGAGGGGTTTAAATCTTTCTGGGTACTTAGCAATGTTTGCTCCCATCAGTGTTTTCTGGAGAGGAAAAAAAACTCATGGGGTATTATGTTACTCCAAATAGGTTGCACTGAAATTGCCAGGAGGATAGCCACATAATTCCTCTGTAGATAAAACAACAAAAAGACATGTGACAACTTCAAGACTAACAAATCAGTCGTGGTATAAGCATCCCTGAGCCAGAATCCACTTAATCAAAGGCATCTCGAGGAGTTCTCGTAATACAGAGAGCTGAGTAAACACGCAGATCAAAATACTATCATTCTTCCCAGGATCTTAAAGGATTTAGCAACACAACCTGCTTCGAAATCACTTCAGAGAGAACAAAGCCAGGGGCGGCTTCCGAAAAACTCACCACCCTCTACGTACCTTTAAGTCTCTATAAACCACGTTCTTCTCTGAATGTAGGTAGTCCAGCGCCGATACAATCTCAGCTCCGTAAAAGCGGGCCCGGTCTTCAGAAAAGACACGTTCCCGCGATAGGTGGAAGAACAGCTACAAAGAACCACCATTTGTTAGCTTCACGCAATGCTGCGTGTGGCAAATTTAAACAACCGAAAAATTGGAGGCTGACTCAATGCCACATACTCTCTAGCACAACTCTCCGCTACCAAAAGACCACCACCATCCTTTACCATAATCTGTCCCAGGGCTCATTCTTTGTATACGCAAGTCTGGTATACGAGCAGGACTCCTAGATATTCTCTCCCTAAACTCAGAATGCATGCCTAGACCATGCCCCAGACTACATTGATGGTCCACTAAGCAAACCAGAAAAACAGATTTAGTTTCTAACCAGTTACTTGTTAAATCTCCCCTCTCAATTCCCTACTCTATAAGTCACGCACTAGAAAAAGAATACATGTATATGTGTAAAGTGCCATCAAATCAGTCGACTTATAGTGACCTAGGGTTGCCAACCTCCAGGTACTAGCTGGACATCTCCTGCTATTACATCTGATTTGCAGCCGATAAGAAAAATGGCCGCTTTGGCAACTGGACTCTATGGCATTGAAGTCCCTCCCCTCCCCAAACCCCACCCTCCTCGGGCTCTGCCCCAAAAACCTCCTGCTGGCGGACAAGAGGGACCTGGCAACCCTACAGTGATCCCAAATGATTTTCAAGGCAGGAGACAAGCAGGCGGTTCACCGCTGCCTGCCCCTGGGCAGTGATCCTGGACTTCCCTGGGGGGTCTCCCATCCAAGTACTGACCAGAACCGACCCTGCATAGCTTCCCAGATCTGACTGGGCTAGTCTGGGCCAGGGCAGAAAACAATATACTTCTTTTCCCAACAACCTTTGCTGGCTTTTCATTAGCACTTTCCATTCTTTTTTTCTTTTTTTGCAAAGACAGCCTGTACTATGAAGCAATTTGGAATTCCAGTGTACTAGTAAAGCTAAGCGCCAGCAGGGTGCATTGTACTGTCATATCCTGTCTTTTCAACTACCCCGAGTCTCAGTTTAGACTGGGAAGACGACACTGAATCATTTCGGAAGGTCAGGAGACCAGATCCTCTATCTTTTATGGTGACTCACAATTCTGGGTTGGGGGAGAGCATGGATTTTTGGCCACTTTCCTTTGGTCAAATACAAACTGTGGGTGTAAAGTGCCTTCAAGTTGCAGCCGACTTATGGCGACCCAATAGGGTTTTCAAGGCAAGAGACGTTCAGAGATGGATCGCCACCGCCTGCCTCTGCAACACAACCCCTGGTATTCTTTGGTGGCCTCCCATCCAAGAACTAACTAGGGCTGACCCAGCTTAGCTTCTGAGATCTGATGAGACTGGGCCAACCTGCGTCATTCTTTTGCTACAAGTCACCATTTCTTTTATCCATGAAAGGGGAAGAATAAATGACCAACTGGGTTGTGTTGTTTCGAGGGCAGGCACAGTAAAGATGGCTGATTGGCTCTAGGTGGGGGTTTATCACACCGCTTTGTTTACAGCTTTAGAAGGCAATGACTCCAATTCCATAGCTAGCCTAGTTGTAGATATCTCAGTGGCTTCTTTTGACCAGCCAAATTTCTAGTCCTTGTGATCATGGGACCAGATTCAGTGGGAAATGGAAGGGGGAGGAAATCTGGTGGTGGAAAGTGCCGTAAAGTCACAGCAGACTCATGGCAACCCTATAGGGTTTTCAAGGCAAGAGACGAGCAGAGGTGGTGCCTGCCTCTGCATAGCGACCCTGGACTTCCTTGGTGGCCTCCCATCTAAGTACTAACTTGGGCTGACCCAGCTTAGCTTCTGAGATCTGACGAGATCAGGCTAGCTTGGGACATCGAGGTCAGGGCCAAATGCAAACTACCATTCACCTTTCCATGTAATCCTGAACATGTTCCTCCCCAAAGTCAAAGGTTCTTGATTCACAGTGTGCACGCTCAGGAGGGCTACATCTGTCATAGAATCATAGAGTTGGAAGGGACCACCAGGGTCATCTAGTCCAACCCCCTGCACAACGCAGCAAATTCACAACTACCTCCCCTCCCACATCCCCACATCTCCATGCCCAGAAGATGGCCAAGATGCCCTCCCTCTCATCATCTGCTTAAGGTCATAGAATCAGCATTGCTGACAGATGGCCATCTAGCCTCTGCTTAAAAACGTCCAGGGAAGGAGAGCTCACCACCTCCCGAGGAAGCCTGTTCCACTGAGGAACCGCTCTGTTAGAAAATGGAAACTCTTTTGATTTAATTTCAACCCGTTGGTTCTGGTCCGACCTTCTGGGGCAACAGAAAACAACTCGGCACCCTCCTCTACATGACAGCCCTTCAAGTACTTGAAGGTGGTTATCATGTCCCCTCTCAGTCTTCTGCTCTTGAGGCTAAACATACCCAGCTCCTTCAACCTTTCCTCATAGGACTGTCACTACGCTTCAGTGACATTCACCTGTCTTTCTCATCAGAAGTTGCCTTACACCAAGTCGGGCCACTAGTATCACTGTCTATTGATCAGAAGTGGCTCTCCAGGGGGCCCGAGTCTTCCCTGGCCTTGCTACCCGATATCCTGCTAAACAGAAATGCTGGGGGATTGAACGAGGGACCCTCTGCATTTGAAGTGCGTGTTCTACCACTGAGGCTTGCTACGACACGCCCCGAGAACTTGCGAGCCACTAAAATAGTATGTGGAGGCCAAAGAACATTTGATGGAGATGAATGTCATCCTTACCTCCCCTCCGTTGGCGTACTCCATCACAAAGCACAACCGGTCATGAGTCTGAAAGGAATACTTTAAAGCCTGCAAAAGATGGATTTTAAAAATAGGGTGTGTTGTTTTCTTTAACACCAAGCAGTTTTAAAAAAAACCTAAATCTAGACTGAGCGCTCACAGCAAGCATCAGTACAATTATTTTCAGTACAATTCTTATGCTATTATTTTTACATTCCCAGCTGAAGAACTGTGGTCAAGCAACTTGGCTGAAGCAGCCCTCTGAATCTGTAATCCAGACTGGAATTTCGACACAAGTATCTCAGGTCCAAGCCCAATTTCCTACCTTCTCTCCAACTTCAGAAAGCCCCTCCTGCATTAGCTGACCTGCTGAAGAACCATGCTCTATCTGCTACATAGGGTTCTGTTCTTGGGTTCACTCTTTGCATACAAGAGACACTGGCGAAGCCTTTGAGACCTTCACCCATGAGCTGAGAACAACATAAAAATACCCTCTAATACCCTACAGTTGTGTATTATTATGGGGAAGCTGATAATAATAGGCAAGCTGTCTTCCAAGGAATAATAAATAAATGACTAAATAATAAATAACTAAATAACTATCCTGACTTAAACCTTTTATTTTTCACAAAATGCTTCCACGTAGGTGAGGTGAGCAAGGGGGAAGGATGGCTCTTCGGGTTTAAATGAAACAAAGCTAAAGCGTTTCCTGCCCCATTCCAACCTGGTAATTATCTTGTTGGCCACTGTGTGATCAGATTGCTGGACTTGATGGATCTTGGTCTGATTCAGCATGGCCTTTCTTAGGTTCTTATGACCAGGGATAAGATGAGAGGAGGGGGCAACGAGGCAGCAATATTTTACATGATTTCGTGTCTAAGATCATGAACCAAGAGCAGCTCTGCAGGATCAGATCAAGGGTCCATCTAGTTTGGCAACTTTTCCCCACAGCAACCAACCAGAAACATTTAGTAAGCCAACCTACGGAGTCTCTGCTTAACCTTTTCCTGCTTTTGAGATCTGATCGACATGGTTGCCACTTTTCAACCATGAGGGCTATAACCTTGACTTTTAAAGAAAACGCACGCACACACACACACGTCTGGCTTTTAAGTTGTTCAGTTCTGCAATGATTAAAGTTCTGTGCACGCATGTTACAATGGCAGATGTGCAGAAGACACCTGGCCAATATCTTAAAGGTTTTCTTAAACCTACAAATTTCAAAACAATTCCTATTAAGGGCTGCAAAAACTCAACTTTCAGATACTTCCTTCACCAGATACAAAAATACCCAGGCTTGGATCTTGCTAAGATTATTTTTGTGGGGGAGAGATATTTTTGCTGATTCTTCCTCCTTTCTGCAGCAGCCCCAAAAAACACATTCTGACATGTTGTTCCTAGGGGATGGGGAACTCCCAGAAATAGCTTGGGGGGAAATTAGGCCCCCCCATGGGGGGGTTGTCAAAATTACCCTCCCCTCTTTTGTGCCCAAAGAAATCCAGATGGGAGCTAAGTCAGGGTGTCAAACATAAGGCCCGCGGGCCAGATCCGGCCCCTTGAGAGCTCTTATCCGGCCAGTGAGCCAGCCGAGGCAGCCACACACCCCCATCCCAATCTGAGCTGGCAAGACGTGGCCCGGCCTGACTGAGTGACATCTATGTCATATCTTGCCCTTATAACAAATGAGATCGACACCCCTGGTCTAAGCTATAGTGTTGGATGCATCCTGAAGTACATTCTCGTGACGAAGAAGAAGAAGAGTTGGTTTTTATATGCCGACTTTCTCTACCACTTAAGGAAGAATCAAACCAGCTTACAATCTCTTTCCCTTCCCCTCCCCACAACAGACACCCTGTGAGGTAGGTGGGGCTGAAAGAGTGTGACTAGCCCAAGGTCACCCAGCTGGCTTCATGTGTAGGAGCAGGGAAACCAACCCGGCTCATCAGATTAGTGTCCGCCGCTCATGTGGAGGAATGGGGGAATCAAACCCGGTTCTCCAGATCAGACTCCACCATTCCCCCACTCCACCACTGCACCATGCTGGATCTCTCTATAGATTTGGGAACATCCACTTGAAGCATCTGAGTAAGCAAAGAATTATTCACACTGTGCAGTTTGGTAAGCTTAACCTTTAAACATTTGCATAGGGGCTCCTGATCCTTCCCTTATCAGTATTTCCAAGCCTTTGATAGGGTCAAGGGCAAAGCCACACACACAGGTGTCCCTTCAGGCATGATGAGAAACAGATTCGTTGGTCGCACTCCGGTATGCATTCCAGAGAAAAGTTTTGCCCATTCCCCTCCCTGCCCCAAATTCAAGCACAATAGCTGCACAAAGTTGCAGCACTGATCAACACAGACACGGATATACAGAGTTCCAAAGTTTAAATGCGATAGGAAGGGGCTAGAAGCACACAAAAGAAGCTCTCAAGACCATGCAAACTAGGGCGTTTGCATATTTCCAATCAGAAACAGAGCCTGAAATTCCCTGCTGAGTTTTGGATCGGAAATACCCGATATGAAACTAAACAGGGAATTTTGGGCATGGCTTTGGAATCATAGAGTTGGAAGGGACCGCCAGGGTCATCTAGTCCAGCCCCCTGAAAAATGCAGCAAATTCACAACTACCTCCCCCTCACACACACCCAGTGACCCCTACTCCATGGCCAGAAGATGGCCAAGATGCCCTCTCTCTCATCATCTGCTTAAGGTCATAGAATCAGCATTGCTGACAGATGGCCTTCTAGCCTCTTCTTAAAAACCTCCAGGGAAGGAGCGCTCACTACCTCCCGAGGAAGCCTGTTCCACTGAGGAACCGCTCTAACTGTTAGAAAATTCTTCCTAATGTCTAGACGGAAACTCTTTTGATTTAATTTCAACCCGTTGGTTCTGGTCCGACCTTCTGGGGCAACAGAAAACTCGGCACCCTGAACGCACACCCATGATGCAAACTCAAGCTACAAATGAGATCTGCCGCTCAGGATGGGTGTACTCAGGGGGCACGGGAGCCAGGGGCAATGGGGCTAGGGGGACCGAGGGGTGACTCACATAGCTGGGCACAGCAAGAGGGCAAGATCAGACACTGGGCCGGAAGTGGTGGTGGGTTCAGCTCCTGGGATAAGGCTATCACACACCGGCCAACAGTTCAGACTGAGAAAGATGGACATTCCTGGGGTAATCTTATGACATTCAGTTACTTCTTTGGCAATCACAAAACAATAATAATCACAAAATCACACAAGGTTGGAAGAGACTACAAGGGCCATCCAGTCCAACCTCCTGCCATGCAGGATCCCACAATCAAAGCGCTCCTGACAGATGGCCATCCAACCTCTGCTTAAAGACCTCCAAAGACGGGGACTCCACCCCCCCCACAGGGAGCGCATTCCACTGTCGAACCGCCCTCACTGTCAGAAAGTTCTTCCTAATGTTTAGGTGGAATCGTTTTTCTCTTAGTTTAAATCCATTACTCCGTGTCCTAGTCTCTGAAGCAACAGAGAACCAGCTAGTTCCATCATTAACATGGCATCCCTTCAAATATTTAGAATCATAGAGTTGGAAGGGACCACCAGGGTCATCTAGTCCAACCCCCTGCACAATACAGGAAATTCACTGTGCAGAGGGTTGGACTAGGTGACCCTGGTGGTCCCTTCCAAGTTGCAGGCTGCTAGACCCTTACAGACTGCTAGCAAAACATGCCCACCCTTTTTAGGCATCGTTATTCTCCCCCCCCCCAGCTCTTTTTGCTGCAACTCCTTGATGACAGCCGTGAAATCTCATCCGTATGAACCCACCCAGCCTCGAGTCACAAACACAGAACGTGCAAAAGGGGGGACATCCCCCCCACCTCCAATGCCGGTGCCTCCTTGCATCAGGCAAATTCCGACATCACGAGGACCACCAGCCTGGGTCGACACGCCCTCAAGTTTTGTTTTGCTTGGGCTGCAGCCCAGAAGCTACAGCTGGGGTTTCAGAGCCAGACAAGGCAATGCAGCTTACGCCGTAGATGATAAAAATAAAGATGTCCATAAATAATAGTGCATTTTAGCAGGCACCATTGTCGGGAGATATGGCACGGTTTCTTTCTTTCGGCAGGGTCCAATTTGGAATCTACTGGCTGCCGCCAATTAAGTACTGATAACTAATCGCGCTGGGATTGCTAGGAAAAGTTGAAGGCAGCAGGAAAAGAGGAAGACCCAACAAGAGATGGATTGGCTCTATAAAGGAAGCCTCGGACTGCAATTTGCAAGACAATGTAACTACGCATTTTGTGAAGAAATACTTCACACTTTTATAAATACTTTTATAAATTATACAGAGGCCCGAGGCGAGCCAGAGGTCCTATGCAGCCATGGTCAGCTCAAGGCAAGACCCTTCAGCGTCTCCACCATGCTCAATAGAGGGGGCAAGGCATCTTTCACTACCCAAAAGTCCCTGCGGCTTGATAAGCTCTGCAGAGAGAGTCGAAGAAATGTAATCTTGCAACTCACGATGAGTGGCCAGGAAGGACAGTGAGGGCATTATGTCATGTGTTCTAACTATCCTTACATCCAAAGGAGACCCAGAAAGATCTTTGTGAAACAGGAGTCCAGAAATAGACACTCCCGCACCCACCCGCACCCATTTGTTTTATGAAGATCTTACTCCCGGATTATGGGACTTCACAAATCGTTCCAAGGTGAACATAAGAACATAAGAAAGGGCTATGCTGGATCAGACCAACGTCCATCAAGTCCAGCAGTCTGTTCATACAGTGGCCAAACAGGTGCCTCTAGGAAGCCCCCAAACAAGACGACTGCAGCAGCATTATCCTGCCTGAGTTCCAAAGCACATAATATAATAGGCATGCTCCTTTGATCCTGGAGAGAATAGGCATGCCTCATGACTAGTATTCATTTTGACTAGTAGCCATGGATAGCCCTCTCCTCCATGAACATGTCCACTCCCCTTGTAAAGCCTTCCAAGTTGGCAGCCATCACCACACCCTGGGGCAGGGAGTTCCACAATGTAACTATGTGTTGTGTGAAGAAATACTTCCTATTATCAGTTTTGCATCTCTCACCCTCCAGCTTCAGCAGATGACCCCATGTTCTAGTATTATGAGAGAGGGAGAAAAGCTTCTCCCTGACCACTCTCTCCAAACCATGCCTAATTTTATAGACCTCTATCATGTCTCCCTTTAACTGCCTTCTTTCCAAGCTAAACAGCCCTAAGCGTTTTAACCGCTCCTCATAGGGCAGTTGCTCTAGCCCCCTGATCATTTTGGTTGCTCTTTTCTACACCTTCTCAAGCTTTGCAATATCCGTTTTTAGGAGTGGTGACCAGAGCAGCCTACTATCCCAGAACAGCCTGGCCGTCCCCAGAGTAATCAGTTGCCATTTGCCACGAAACATTCCCCTAATTACGAGATGCAGCCAGCAGATATGCAGATTATGCCCTTATAGGCAATTAACAATCATGGTTTTCAGATAAGGGTTTCTAAAATCAGGGGTGATGATTCAAAGCAGGGGGGCTGAAGTGGGGGAGAACAGAACAGTGATAACAATAGTGAGAGAGGAGACAGCCGGCTGTTTCGTCAATGTTAGTCCGAGCCAGCTTGGTGTAGCGGTTAAGAGTGGCGGACTCTAATCTGGTGAACAGGGTTGGTTTCCCCACTCCTACACACAAAGCCAGCTGGGTGACCTTGGGCTAGTCACAGCTCTCTTAGAGCTCTCTCAACCCCACCTACCTCACATGGTGCCTGTTGTGGGGAGAAGAAGGGAAGGTGATTGTAAGCCGCTTTGAGGCTCCTTAAAAGGTAGAGAAAGGTAAAGGTAGGTGCAAGCACCAAGTCATTCCTGACCCATGGGGTGAAGTCACATCCCAACGTTTACTAGGCAGACTTTTGTTTATGGGGTGGTTTGCCAGTGCCTTCCCCAGTCATCTTCCCTTTACCCCCAGCAAGCAGGCTACTCATTTTACCGACCTCGGAAGGATGGAAGGCTGAGTCAACCTTGAGCCGGCTACCTGAAATTGACTTTCGTCGGGATCGAACTCAGGTTGTGAGCAGAGCTTTTGACTGCAGTACTGCAGCTTACCTCTCTGCGCCTACGGTAGAGAAAAGCAGGGTATAAAAACCAACTCTTCTGCTCTTCTAGTACCAGTAATCGGGTGCTCTTTCCCGTCTATCACGTTCCACACACTGATCGGAGAAAGGAAGATAAGAGAACAAAGGTCTTTCTTGTGGACCAGGTTGGCACAGCCACCAAACCTGCCAACTGCTTAGACAACGCTGCCGATTCAAGCCTGTCAGCTTCGAAAACACTTGCTGAGAACCAGGGACTTTTCAAAAGGTAACTATGGATGGAGAGAGAGATTAGCTCAAGTCAGGGATGTCCCTGAAACATGCGGGGTGCATTAGTGAACTTTGGAACACTCCACTAGAAAGACATGTTTAAAAGGGGAGGGGGGGACATATACTGAGAAAGATGAGCAAAATTCGAGTGCAGCAGCACCTTAAAGATCAAAAAAAATTCCAGGGTATAAGCTTTTCAGAGTCACAGCTCTCTTTCTCAGATACAGAGAAAGATGGCGTGCATAAAAAGCTAGCACACCTTGTAATCATAGAATCACAGAGTTGGAAGGGACCACCAGGGTCATCTAGTCCAACCCCCGGCACAATGCAGCAAATTCACAACTACCTCCCCCCCACACCCCCAGTGACCCCAACTCGAAGCCCAGAAGATGGCCAAGATGCCCTCCCTCTCCTCATCTGCCTAAGGTCATAGATGTCAAATGGCCATCTAGCCTCTTAAAAACCTCCAGGGAAGCCTGTTCCACTGAGGAACCGCTCTAACCATTAGAAATTTCTTCCTACTGTCTAGAAGGAAACTCTTTTAATCCCATTTTACTGCCTACCCACAGCTGTGCCCTACTGTAAACACGTGTCCAGATGCAACATTCTCTATCCTCTAAACCAGGGATGTCAAACTCATTTGTTACAAGGGTTGGAAATGAGATAAATGTCACTTGGTCAGGCTGGGTCATGCCTCGCCAGCCCAGATCGGGACTGAGGGGGTGGCTGCCTCAGCTGGCTCCTGGCCGGATAAGAGTTCTCAAGGGGCTAGATCCAGCCCGCGGGTTGTATGTTTGACACCCATGCTCTCAACTGTGACACAGGCTCCTGCTTCCTCTTCATGCCTGTTGATCCATTCTCTCACTTTCTGTCTCTGGCAAACTGCATTGGCTGTTATGTACGACCTGGCAAACAACAGTTCAGGACTTGAGAAAAGCCCTGCTGGATCAGGCCAAGGTTTATCAAGTCCAGCAGTCTGTTCACACAGCGGCCAACCAGGTGCCTTCAGGAAGCCCACAAGCAAGATAACTGCAGCAGCAGCGTCCTGCCTGTGTTCCACAGCACCTAATATAATAGGCATGCTCCTCTGATCCTGGAGAGAATTAGGTATGCTTCATGACTAGTATCCATTTTGACTAGTAGCCATGGATAGCCCAATCCTCCATGAACATATCCACTCCCCTCTTAAAGCCTTCCAAGTTGGCACTCGCCCTCCAAATCCAGAGCTGCAAAGCGACTTTGATGCATATCCTGAAAGGCACAAGCCCAAGGCTTGAATGGAGCCATACAGAACAGCAGGCAAATGCCGGTCTCTAAAATGCAGCAGACAAAGGCTAGGCAGGTGTAGCTATGCTGGCCTCGGGCACCTCTCCGCTGGCTATTTTGCAAATGACGTCTTCCCTTTATGGACATGGAACATCATGGCTAACAAACCACTGTGTAAAATGCAAAGCCCCCCTGAACCCCATTTATATCAAGGGGTCACCAACGCATCCTCGAATCCACCGCCCTCCACTTTGGAACATGAATGCCTCTGAGACCTGCTTCTGTTAATGAAGATCTGTTGTCTCTCCCCCCCCCCCCCCATCTCTTCTCTTTCTTAAGGAAGAATACATGGAAGAACATGTGTGTTCATGATTATGTCCTTATGGAATTATTTTACTTTTTTTTTTTGCTGCTGAGTCACATCTGACTTACGGTGACCCCCGGTGATGTTTTCAAGGCAAGAGATGTTAGGAGGTGGCTTGCCACTTCCTGCCTCCCCATCACGCCCCTGGTAATTCCTTGGAGGTCTCCCATCCAAATACTTGCCATGGCCAAAGCTGAGAGTGTGTGACTGGCCTAAAGTCACCCAGGAAGTTTCCATGGCAGAGCGGGGATTCAAACCTGGATTTCCCAGATCCTAGTCCAACACCCTTACTACTACACCAAATTGGCTCTCACACCATGCTGGTTATTTTGTATATCTTATTTTAAATGCATTTTTTAGTGTTGAAATATTTTAATGTTTTGATGTTCACTGCCTTAGGAAGCCTGTTTGGGTGGAGAGGCGACGTAGAAATGTTTTGCGCTGATAAAATACTCACTGTTAAGAAAGGGTGCCTAGAGTTCTGTAAAACACGGTTTTCTGTCAGGGTATGAGCCACTTCATCCTGCAGTGAAACCCAATGAATAAACAACCATTAAAGATCATGTGTTTTTTTAATTAGGATTTTTTTACCCTACACAGAATAGTCAATATGACTCCAGACTAACCCCACCACCCATCCTCCCCTGTCCCTCTTCCCCAACATAGCAGCAGCAGCAGCAGAAGAAGAGTTGGTTTTTATGTGCCAACTTTCTCTACCACTTAAGGAAGAATCAAACCGGTCTACAATCACCTTCCCTTCCCCTCCCCACAACACACACCCTGTGAGGTAGGTGAGGCTGAGAGTGTGACTAGTCCAAGGTCACCCAGCTGGCTTCCTGTGTAGGAGTGGGGAAACAAACCCAGTTCACCAGATTAGCCTCCACCGCTCATGTGGAGGAGTGGGGAATCAAACTCGGTTCTCCAGATTCGAGTCTACCGCTCCAAACCACCGCTCTTAAGCACTACACCACACTGGCTCTCTACACCACGCATAGCCCATCAACAAGGGAAGGTAGCAAGAGAAACAGGAAAAAGAGGAAGGAAGAGGTGCACTCATAGGCAGCTGAGAGTATAAATGAAGAAGGGAGAGGGCAGGAGGCAGCAAAAATCGACCCAACAAAAACAACAAATAACATTTATACTTGTGGATATAACGGCAGTGGTACTGTCCGGCCTGCCACTTCAGATCCTCCTCAGAAGCTCCTTTCTCTTTGCCCCCACCTGCAGAGGCTAGGGATGTGGAACTAGAAACAAGGCTTTTTCGGTGGTGGCCCCTCACCTCTGAACACCCTCCTGCTTGAAGTTGCCCAGGCACCTACGTTGCTCTTTCAGCTATCAGGCCAAAGAATCTCTCCCCACCCAAGGCTCTTGAACTGAGCAGTTCCATTCTTTTAAAGCTGATTTTTATGGCCTGCTTCTAGCTCTAGTGCCATTTTATTGGTATCATGTTAGGCTGCCCAATGTTTTTTTTTTTTATGTTTTCAATGCCCCTAGCTTGTCTTTTTATGGCTTGTTTTAAAGCTGCAATCAAACCCCCAAAAACAAAAGCATGTGGCTAAGGGACAATACTCATAGATTTAAATATGTACCAACATTATAACGACCTAGATATACTGACTGAAATACATCTAAATAACATTAGACAATAATTCTACTGGCGTAGAATCAAGTCCATATGCAATCCTTGAGCTTGTTCTTCCATACGTTGTGGATATTTCTTCAATGATACAACACCAGTAGATCAGTTAATAAATAAATCATCTCTTCAGTATCAGTAGAAAAATGGGTACAAATAATCTCTTCAGTACTAGACGGAGTTTGTCAGATTATGTATCATTTTGAAGAAATAAGATTGATGTGAAGTTCTGATGAAGATTTTTACGAAATGGGATCAGGAGCCGGCAACCCGTCTAGTACTGAAGAGATTATTTATACTCATTTTTCTCCTGATACTGAAGAGATGATTTATTCATATAATTAAATAATTAATCGATCACATAATTAAATCTATGAGTATTGTCCCTTGGCCACATGCTTTTGTTTTTTTGGGGTTCGGTTGCCGTTTCGGTGTGGCGTGGCTACTATATTTTCTTGATTTGTTTTAAAGCTGATAACTCATATGTTGCTATTTTTATGATTTTAGAAGAAGAAGAAGAGTTGGTTTTTAGACCCCACTTTTCTCTACCATTAAGGAGTCTCAAAGCAGCTTACAATCGCCTTTCCTTCCTCTCTCCAGAGGAGGGAAAACCAATCCAGTTCACCAGATTAGAGTTCGCCGCTCATGAGGAGGAGTGGGGAATCGAACCCAGTTCTCCAGTTTAACCACTACACCACGCTGGCTTTGTATTAACTCATCTTGAGGAGGTCTCTGGAGAGGTGGCCTAGAGGCATTCTAAATTAATAAATAAATGCCTCTCTTCACGGTTTTGCAGAACTATATGAAAAGCCTTCAAAGGCCAAAGTGCCTCTTCACAAGAAAAACGAAAGACCCAAACTAACGGGAAAAGACTATCAGGAGTTGAGCCCGTAAGAGAGTCTTGAACTGGCGACCTTTGAAATGTTTGGTGGGGCCCATGCACCACTCTCCAGTTTGAGCCACAGCAAGAAACTGCAGGAAATCAGCCTCTTCGCATCAATTGGTCAGAGCAGATCAGGCGGATTGCCTCTCCTGGTATACCCCCCCCCCCAAGAGCATTACAATCTGCTGATAACAATCTACTGGTGGTTCCCAGCCCTAAGAGTGTGCAGCTGTCCTCGACAAGAGCCAGGGCCTTCTCAGCCCTGGCCCCAGCCTGGTGGAATGCTCTGTCTGGTCACATCAGGGCCCTGCGGGACCTTAAAGAGTTCCACAGGGCCTGTAAGACAGAGCTATTCTGCCAGGCCTATAGTTGAGGGCAGCCGCGGATACTATATCTACTACATCTGCTGGCCTCCCTATTCCCCCCCCCCTTTGTATTATATGCTGGAATCCATCTGGGGGGTGGCCTGCCTGTCTACTCGTTCAAGTCGGTAGAAATTGGAGCACCATCTTGAGACTTGCCTGGTTTTAACTAAAATGTTATTGTTTTACTGTTTTAAATTATTATGGTTGATGAATTTCTTAAATAATATGACCTGCCATGAGCCTGGCCTCGGCCAGGGAAGACGGACAAGAACTCGGAAAAACAAACAAACAAACAAAATACTGGTTCTTGTAGGTTATCCGGGCTGTGTGACCGTGGTCTTGGTATTTTCTTTCCTGACGTTTCGCCAGCAGCTGTGGCAGGCATCTTCAGAGGAGTAACACTGAAGGACAGTGTCTCTCCTTCAGTGTCACTGTCCTTCAGTGTTACTCCTCTGAAGATGCCTGCCACAGCTGCTGGCGAAACGTCAGGAAAGAAAATACCAAGACCACGGTCACACAGCCAGGATAACCTACAAGAACCAATGAACTCTGACCGTGAAAGCCTTCGACAAAATAAAATATCGTACTCTCTGACAACCTTGCCTGCTGGCCTCAACAACTAGAAAATACCGATCTTGCTGGCTACGGATTGCCTTGTTTCCTCTTCCCCATTCCTCTTCTTCCTGCTCAACAAGAACTGGGGCCAACGGAGAGGAAACTGGATTTTCCTATATCCTACCTTTGCTACAATTACTTCCTTCTTCAGGATTTTCATAGCGTAATATCGTCCCGTTGCTTTCTCTTTCACCAGAATAACCTTCCCAAATGTGCCTTTTCCCAGCAGCTTAAGATATTCGAATTCGTTCATAGTCTGTTGAGGACAGGGTTGAAGAAGGTTAGATTCTTGCAGGATAGCTTCCAAACACACATAAACGGAAGAAAATGACTGACAGCTTGGAAAGATCCTGTACTTTTACAGATCACAGGGGCACCTTTTCCAGTGGCCTTCCAGAATACACAAGTGAAATAAAAACCGCTCAGTCCTGCACCAGAGTTGTAAGATGATACACAACAAATAAAATTTATCAGAAATTCCATTCCCCCCCCCAATCCTTGAAATTCTTCTTGCAAATTCGTATTTGATTGTACTGCTCTCAGGCTCCTTGTTTTTATATTGATAGTTAACGATGCTTGCATGGTATTCTTTTTACTCGGCCTCCTCAAGTAGGACACTGGAGAGGTAGCATGCAAAGAACGCACCATTGAGTCACCACTGACTCATGGCAACCCCATCCATAGGGCAAGAGACAAGCAGAGGTGATTTGCCATTGCCTTCCTCTGCATAGCAACCCCAGGGTTACTTGGTGGTCTCCCTTCCAAGTTCTAACCATTGCCAACCCTGCTTAGCTGCAAAGCCCTGACAAGTCTGGGCCAATAAATCCTTAAACTATACCCCTTAAAATATACCCCAAAGTATTCAAAATAAAGTTTTCAAATTCATGAGGGCCCCCTCCCTCTAAACGTCAACTGAAGTTTCATGAAAAAATAGCTGAAGAACAGAAATTTTGCGGAGAGTTGACAAAACACTTTGGCGAGCTGCTCTCCTTTGATTAAGCCCCTACTCGCATATCTAACAGGGTCGATTTAAGGATTACAGGGAGAATGAATGTGAAGTGCTTTGAATGCACCTGGAGTATTGTGTGCAGTTCTGGAGGCCTCACTTCCAAAAGGATGTGGACAGAATGGAGCGGGTGCAGAAGACAGCGACGAGGATGATCAGGGGCCTGGAGACCAAGCCCTATCTTGAGAGGCTGAGGGAGTTGGGAATGTTTAGTCTGGAGAAGAAGAGGTTGAGGGGGGACATGATCGCTCTCTTGAAGTATCTGAAGGGCTGTCGCTTAGAGGAGGGCAGGGAGCTGTTCCTGTTGGCAGCAGAGGACTC
The DNA here is from genome assembly GCF_029931775.1 of Euleptes europaea. Taxonomy (NCBI): domain Eukaryota; kingdom Metazoa; phylum Chordata; class Lepidosauria; order Squamata; family Sphaerodactylidae; genus Euleptes; species Euleptes europaea. Next base: position 13,745,753 of record NC_079317.1, read on the forward strand.
GCAATAATGGGTTTAAATTGCGGGCAGAAAGGATATTAGGGGAAAATATTTTACAGCAACAGTTGTCCGACAGTGGAATCAGCTACCTAGGGAGGTGGTGAGCTCCCCCTCACTGGCAGTCTTTAAGCAGCGGCTGAACAAACACTTGTTAGGGATGCTCTAGGCTGATCCTGCATTAAGAAGGGGGGTCAGACTAGGTGGCCTGTATGGCCCCTTCCAACACTGTGATTCTGTGAATATTCAAAAGCTCACTTCATCACATATATTATCTCTGTAATCCTTACAACAGCTCAGTTAGATATGGGAGGAGAGGCTTCATTGAGAGCAGCTTGCCTAATCTTCCTGTTGCATAAACACAAACTTTTTGTTACTTTTTTTTTTACATAATTATGCAGAGAGAAGACAGTGCTGGGATGACAAAGTAAGACTAAGGCCAGGCTTAAACCCCAGGTGGCCATGAAGGTCACTGGGTGACCACGGGGCTGGCAGTCACTCTCACTCTCACCTACCTTACAGGAATGTGTCACATGAACACATGAAGCTGCCTTATACTGAATCAGATCCTCGGTCCATCAAAGTCAGTATTGTCTACTCAGACCAGCAGCGGATCTCCAGGGTCTCAGGCAGAGGTCTTTCACATCACCTGCTTGCCTAGTCCCTTTAACTGGAGATGCCTGGGGATTGAACCTGGGATCTTCTGCATGCCAAGCAGAGGCTCTACCACTGAGTCGCAGCCCCTCTTCAAAGATGAAATTTCCCACCATCACATGAACACATGAACCCACCTTATAATGAGTCAGACCCCTGGTCCATCAAAGTCAGTATTGTCTACGCAGACCAGCAGTGGCTCTCCAGGGTCTCAGACAGAGGTCTTTCACATCACCTACTTGCCTAGTCCCTTTAACTGGACATGCCAGGGATTGAACCTGGGACCTTCTGCATGCCAAGCAGAGGCTCTACCACTGAGCCACAGTCCTAATGCATAACCAAGACTCTCCCGCAGTTGCACATGGGGAAGGGGGAGCATCACTGGCAGCGAATGTGGCCATCATTCAGAGATGCTTGATCGCCATTACAGATATTCACTGGGGAACCCCTGATCAGTTCCACAGACTCCCCAAAACAATCTGAGCCTCTTTGTTACATTTTTATCCCGACTTTCCTTCAACCAATTCAAGATGTCATCGCACAGAGTTCTTCCCACCTCCATTTTACCTTCCCAATGACCCCATTAGATAGGTATGGGAAAGTATGCGGCTGGCCCGAGGTCACTCCATGAGCTTCATGGCAAAGCAGAGATTTGAAGCTCAGTTTCCCCAGTGCTAGTTTGACACTAACCAGCACTGTGAAAGCCACAACCGGAGCGTGTGTAGTCTCCAACCTAGCCTCTCCAGTCTCCAACCTAGCCTCTCCTGGTACTAAAATAAAGTTACTAATCGTTGGAAATGAAAAAAATATTCTACCACAACCCAACACTTACCACTTTATGTTTTGGTTTCATCATAGAAATTTCCATTTCTTCAGCTCCTGAATTATCACTGGGGGAACCAGATCGAAAATCCATTATTTCTTCCTCTTGTTTCTTAAGGCTGTCTGCTACCGTTTGGATGGCTTTTGTCCATTCTTCCCTAAGACAAATAAAAATGAAGCAGCAACACGCGTCACCCTCACGAAAAAAGCAGCACATAAGAAAGGCCATGCTGGATCAGACCAAGAGCCATCCAGTCCAGCAGTCTGTTCACACAGTGGCCAACCAGGTGCCTCTAGGAAGCCCACAAGCAAGACGGCTGCAGCAGCATTGTCCTGCCTGTGTTCCACAGCACCCAATATAATAGGCATGCTCCTCCGATCCTGGAGAGAACAGGTAGGCATCATGACTAGTATCCATTTTGACTAGTAGCCATGAATAGCCCTTTCCTCCATGAACATGTCCAGTCGCCTCTTAAAGCCTTCCAAGTTGGCAGCCATCACCGCATCATTCGCAGGTGGTTTGCCATTGCCTGCCTCCGCGTGGTCTGAGAGAGTTCTGAGAGAACTGTGACTGGCCCAGAGTCACCCACCAGGCTTCATGTGGAGGAGTGGGGAAACAAACCCGGTTCTCCAGACTGAAGTCTGAAGCTCTTATTCCACGCTGGCTCTACCTCTAAGGTGCTACTGGACTCAAATCTAGATGTTCTACTGCAAACGAACAAGGCTGCCTTCTGAAACTAGTTTTTTTACTATGTCTCTTTATCGCCACATTCTTTTGTAGACACTCTGAGCCTCCATGAATGAAGAGAAAGAGAGGATATTATTTTTTTAAAATACAAATAACAGAATCATAGAGCTGGAAGGGACCACCAGGGTCTTCTAGTCGAACCCCCTGCACAATGCAGGAAATTCACAACTACCTCTCCCCCACACACACCCAGTGCCCAGAAGATGGCCAAGGTGCCCTCCCTCTCATGATCTGCCTAAGGTCATAGAATCAGCATTGCTGATAGATGGCCATCTATCCTCTGCTTAAAAACCTCCAGGGAAGGAGAGCTCACCACCTCCCCAGGAAGCCTGTTCCACTGAGGAACTGCTCTAACCGTTAGAAAATTCTTCCTAATACCAAATACAAATGCCAAGTACTAGGTATGCAAAATTATTCCATGATAAAAAGATACAAATGTGTTTATCATTTACATATATCTATAAACATTTAAACAATAAGTACTCCCCCTCCCAGAATGAGCTGTACAGTCTGTTATTGAGAACCCAGTGACTCTGTAGGGTCAGCTCCCCTCCCTGTATCAGAGGCTATTTCTAATGACTATTTAAACAGCAGCTTTTAAAAACAATATTTATATCCCTAACTACTACTAAACACAAGAGTGTTGAACCACTAGAATTCCCTGCCAGAGGAGTGGGAGCCACCCTTGGGGGGGGGGGGGACCCAATCCATGACCCAACCTGTGAAAGACCAAACAAAGACCAAGAGTTCGGATCTGGAGGGTGCAGGGGAAATACATGGAAAAAGAAATAACCCAAGGTATGCAGGGCCCTGGACATCAAAATCTTTAAATTTCCTTCTTTCAAGGTTTTAAAGCAGAGGTTAGATGGCTATCTGGCAGCAATGCTGATTCTGTGAACTGGGGGGGGGGGCGCACCCAATCCATTACCCTCCCATGAGTGGGAGGGCAGGAAGGGTTGCTTCAGTGTTTGGCTCTCGTGGCCCTTTCTTACATCCCAGGGCAATGTCAATAGCCACTCTGGGGTCAGGAAACAGTTTACCTCCAGGCCAGATTGGCCAAGGATCCTGGAGGGGAGTGGGGGTTGGCCATCTTCTGGGCATGGAGTAGGGGTCACTGGGGGTGTGGAGGGGAGGTAGTTGTGAATTTCCTGCATTGTGCAGTGGGTTGGACTAGATGACCCTGGTGATCCAGCTCTATGATTCTATGAAGCGGGGATAACCAGTCCCATCATCTGGAATCAATCTGAATATTCGTAAACGATTTTAAATCCTAACCTGGAGACAACCCCTGTGGATTTCACACATTATGTTGGGCCACTGGATAATTTAATGCCCATCTCGAGCCTGTATGAGTAAGCCACGCACTTCTCCATGCATATGCACACGCAGAAGGTTGGATCCAAGCTAGAAGGTTCTGCAGATTCGAGGGTTTCTACCCACAAAGCGCAATTCTCCTGCCTCTCCGCTTCTGCAGCAGAAGAAATCCTGTTCCTGGGGCCAAAATAGGATTGGGGGGGGATTTCAGGCTGCTGTGGGAGGGGAGAAAACCATGCTCCATGGGCAGAAATACCGAAAATGTCTAACCTGGATCCAAGCCAAAGCCAGCAGTGAGCTCCTTATCCATCCCCTTCCACGCTACCCACCTCCCACCGGCATCTCCAGAAGTGAACTTCATAGGAAATGAGTCTCTAAAACCCACAACCCCAGCGCAATTATTTTTGTTAAAAAAAAAACAAGCTTCAAGAAGGTGGCTCGCACTAATAACGCTGAACATTTACATCTGCTTTCGCAAGTTGCTTCTGCATTCAAGTCAGAAGAGAACATACCGCTCCTCTGGAGTCTCCACATGAAACGTTCTTTCAATTACTGTGGTCCACTGGAGGCATCTGATGATGAATGTGTTCGGTTTGGGTCTCTCCGTCTTCATCAACTGGCACTCTAGCACAGACCGAGGGAGGAAAGTCATGGTATGTAAGCAGGTTTAAATAATCATTTGTCTTTATTCTTATCGAGCAAACTGTTGCGATTAATCAGGCACGGAAGTCTCGGAGGGAGGCGTTCTTTCGGAGAGCGGGGACGGACCCGGGTCAGCAAACCCGAAGCAGCAGCTGTGGGGATAGGACCTTTCGTTTTAAATCGATGAGACCTTTGGACACCTTTGTCCAGTCAGGGAGCAGAACAAAACACAACCGGTCCCCAATCCAAAAGTGCAGATAAACTAAAGGATGCGAGAGATCCGCAGCTTGCCTCGCAGCTTACAAGACAAAAACAATCCAACAAAACCCTTACAATTCTGCATGCCGCTGAAATCCTGCACCCGAGCTAAATTCCAAGGCTTGGAAAGATTATTCAAATGAGAGAAATTTGCATAATTTATCCTTGCAAGACCAGGGAGGAACATGGCGGTGCACTAAAGCACCATTCCCCCCCGCAAATAATTGGAAATCTTACTGTCAACCTCCCACCTCGGCTTCTGATATTTCAACAGGTATTTCAACCAAGGAACAAACTTTCAAGCATTTCTTTGTACTCTCAAGGGATAGAAATGTATTTAATATTCATTTGTTTCTTGCATTTCTACCCCGCCCTCGTTCCCAGAAATCCAGGCTCAGAGCGGGTCACAACATAGCAATAAAAACAGGAATTAAAACATACTTTAAAACTAATACTTCAGATTACATTAAAACAAGATGGCATGTCATTCCATTTGCAGCCACTAGACAGGCCTGGTCAGGAGGCGGCGGGTGAAAACGGCCGGGGAGAGGCGCCTGAGGAGGACGACGATGGCGGTGGCGGCCTGGAGCTGGACATTTGGGAGCCGCCTGAGGGGGACGAGGAGTCCAGCTCCAGGCAGCCGCCGCCGCCACTGTCATTCCCCGGGCTGGGCCTGGTGCTGCTGCCGCTGGTGGAATCCTTCGAGGGGGGTGGCAGGGAAGAGCGCCAACACACCACCTTCTCCACCCCACCCCACATGCGCGCGCCTGGGGCCCAGCAGGGTTGGAGGCTTTCTGCCTCGCGCGCGCGCGGCTGGCTTCTTCCTCTTTCCCTCTGACAGGCGGCGAGAGGAGGTTTAAAGGGTGCCGCAGCATTCCTGCACGCTGCGGCTTCCAGAACAGTTTTGGGAGGGCCGTGCTGGGCCCCATTTCAATGGCAGGGCCCTGGAGCTCCCGGGGGCCACTGAAAATGTCCTCGCGGGTCGTTTACGGCCCGGGGGCCTGAGGTTCCCCATCCCTGATGTAAACAGAGAGGCTGGCACCAACAGCAGCATCCACTGCTAAGCGAACAGGGAAGCCCATCAGCTGTACTCTGGCTATGAGGTGTGGTTAACTCCAAGTATCAAAATCTATAAGGGTCTGCATCGATGGAGACACACCGGTATCCCAGCCCTGACATTGTCACATCCTACCATCTCTCAAACCTGTGCTATGCTTCTGGTTGTGGCAAAGCAACGGCCTCATATCACACTACTGCCCCAGAAAGTCATGTCGAGGAGGTTCGCAGCACCAACACATTACAAAAATTGCGTAAGACCGGGGCTCTCTGAGGGCTGAACTAGAGACGAAGAAGAACACAGGGTTGCCACAGAAAATGGCAGCCACGTGTCCATCCCCCTCTTCTTCCTTATAACATTTGGTAATGGAAAGTCGTGCAAAGCCAGCGTGGTGTAGTGGTTAAGAGTGGTAGTTTGAAGCAGTGGGCTCTGATCTGGAGAACTGGGTTTGATTCCCCACTCCTCCACATGAGCGGTGGACGCTAATCTGGTGAACCGGGTTGGTTTCCCCAGTCCTCCACATGAAGCCATCTGGGTGACCTTGGGCTAGACACAGCTCTCTCAGCCCCACCCACCTCACAGGGTGCTTGTTGTGGGGAAAGGAGGGGAGGGGAAGGTGATTCTAAGCCAGTTTAATTCTTCCTTAAGTGGTAGAAAAAGTTAGCATATTAAAACCAACTCTTCTTCTTCTTCTTCAAGTCATGAGGTCATGCATTTCCCTGCCCTGTAGCAGCCAACAGTGTGGCTATTTTAACAATATTTCTGTTTCCATTTTAATACCAAGTTGCTAAACTAACTTGGTCCTAGGAAAGCAGCCCTGATTAAAAAAAACTCAGCATGTTAACAACAATGTACCTGTCATATTGTCAAGAGAATCTCATTCACTTAACGTGTCTTTTCCACACAGATATTCTGGCATCGCCGAGGCTCGTGGTAGTATTAGGAGTGTTATTAGGCAATGTTAAACGAAAACCTTTTAATTTAAATGCTTTTTTAAAAACGGAAACCTTTTAATTTGCACCCTCCCACACAGAATTAAATATTCATTGCGCTGGCGAGGTATTTCGCCCGCGCTCACTTGCCGAATTCAGGGCCCCAGCGCTTTACGCCTCATTTGCTGCTAAAACTGTGCAGCGTCTCAATGGATTCCCTTTTCTGCATTCTTCTCGTTTTTTTCATTGAGGGCATGCCAAAGTTCAGCCACCTCCTACTCGAGAACTGCAGTCAGATGTTAAAAGTGCAGTGGTGAATCACGATAAGAGGTTTTCCAGCGATAAGCTCACAATTCCTTCATTTCGAAAACTTAAAACAAAAATAAAAGAACACAGGAAAAGGGCTGAAGGGGCATTTAAATTCTGCAGAAGAGGGCGTGGTTTCACAAAAGCGAACAGGGGAGACATGATAGAGGTCTATATAATTATGCATGCTATGGAGAGAGGGGGCAGGAAGAAGCTTTTCTCCCTCTCTCATAATACTAGAATGCAGGGTCATCTGCTGAAGATGGAGGGTGAGAGATTCAAAACAGATACAACGAAGTATTTCTTCACACAACGCATAGTTAAATTGTGGAACTCCCTGCCCCAGGATGTGGTGATGGCTGCCAACTTGGAAGGCTTTAAGAGGGGAGTGGACAGGTTCATGGAGGACAGGGGTATTCATGGCTACTAGTCAAAATGGATACTAGTCATGATGCACACCTACTCCCTCCAGGATCAGAGGAGCATGCCCGTTAATTAGGTGCTTTGGAACACAGGCAGAATAATATGGCTGCAGCTGTCTTGTTTGGGGGCTTCCTAGAGGCACCTGGTTGGCCACTGTGTGAGCAGACTGGTGGACTTGATGGACCTTAGTCTGATCCAGCATGGCCTTTCTTATGTTCTTATAGCTGCTTTTCTTCTACATTCGTGTCCATTGTTCTCTGATATAACAGAGCTGCCCGTTATTGCTTCAGTCCAACCACTGGCGCACCCAACAATGTGGTTTTCAAAACCGCCTGCCCGTGCAGCACCTTTGCCACATTGGTTTGCTTGCCAAGGTAACCTAGTGCTTTGGCCGTAGGAATAACATTTCCTATCATGCCACATGGCTGGGCATGCCTTCCAGCATCCATTCTCCTACAGACTTCCACCGGCTCAGCCCGATGATCCGGTAGGAATTCTGCCCTTGGATTCAGAGGGACAAAACCCCAGATCCACTGCCAAATTCTATTTCGGCAGGAATTCGTTTCCTTCCTTTATTGCTAAGCTCATATGACCAAAGATCTTGAGCAAAAAGAATACATAAAAGATAAAACAACATTAAAACATGATAAAACCTTAAAGGACTTAAAACATAATATTACAAATATAAACAATAAAATAGATAATACCTCCCGTTAGCACATAAGAAACTAAATACATAGACTCATCCAATTTATATACCATCAGCAATAAAATCATTTTAACATAACTTTACAGAAACTATTATTGCCAGATATTTTGCAACACATCAGAGTCTGCTAGTGATACCACCCATGGCTCAACAGGAAGCCAATATCTAGATAAAATAGGAGCAATCCAGATAGCCCTGGGTGCAATCCACTGATCACAGAATAGAATCATAGAGTTGGAAGGGACCACAAGGGTAATCTAGTCCAACACCCTGCACAATGCAGGAAATTCACAACTACCTCCCCACCCCACCCCCAGTGACCCCCTACTCCATGCCCAGAAGATGGCCAAGGTGCCCTCCCTCTCATGATCTGCTTAAGGTCATAGAATCAGCATTGCTGACAGATGGCCATCTAGCCTCTGCTTAAAAACCTCCAGGGAAGAAGAGCTCACCACCTCCCCAGGATGCCCGTTCCACTGAGGAACTGCTCTAACTGTTAGAAAATTCTTCCTAATGTCTAGACAGAAACTCTTTGGATTTAATTTCAACCCGTTGGTTCTGGTCCGACCAGATAGGTGATCTATCGTCTCTGTTATCCCTGATATGCAACCACAGGAGCGATCTGAGAATGGAATCCTAACAAATTGTTCAGCAGGAATTCAGGGGACAACACCCCACGGGACAAATCCTCTGCCCCTGACTCTTGCCTGGACTGGCGGAAGAAATCAAGAGCCAGCCATTTCCCAGGACCTCGGCTTGGCTGGGGTGCAATCCCAGGGCACCTACCTCCTCCCACAAGCCTAAGGTCAAAGATTAATCCCCCAACGCCTCCTGAACCCGGACTCAGTCCACCTGCTGCCTTTTTCCTCCCGCAGCCACAATGAGCTCTGACGACATCAGCGGGGCAACAAAAAGCGGCGGCTGCGTGAACGGTTGGCTATTCTGACCTCACGTCAAACGTCCCCATTATTGCTTTCCGATACGAGGGAAGGAACGAAGACCAATTAAAATCGACGTGTTTCCTCTAAATCAGCGCTGCCCGGTTGATATTTGTTCAGCTTGCTGATCCAGCAATCTTTAAAGCACACAAGCAAGATGAATAATAGAGATTTGTCAGTTAATAACCACTATAATTCAAGTATGTCACACAGAAATGTTTTGTTTAGTGAACAATATGCTGTCTAATTACCCTGCTCAATCATTACGGCACACATCAAGAAGGGAAGAAAAAGCTTCCTCGGAAAACTTGTGCGGCACTTCTGAGTACGCGCTGCGCTGCCAGAGTCGCTTCCCGCACCACCTCCTTACTCCCATTACAGTAGCGAAAAACTCAGAAATATTAAAATGGGGAACTTCAGGGAAGATTGGGGGGGGACCCTTTCGCATGTAGCCACAGAGGCACAGGATACAAGGATACGATTTTCTGTAATGTTAACCCACAAGGTTGGGGGTTAGGCACAAATTATGCAACAAAGCTCAGCAACACAAAAGGGGAACAAGCTCTTTGGGCAACCTCAGCCACATGCACAATATAAGGGTATTAACTCAGAGATATCAACGATAGGCAGTGTTGAATAGCGGTTAGAGTGTCATACTGGCATCTGGGAGGCCCAGTTCCGAATCCGGATGGTGCCGAGTTGTTTTCTGTTGCCCCAGAAGGTCGGACCAGAACCAACGGGTTGAAATTAAATCCAAAGAGTTTCCATCTAGACATTAGGAAGAATTTTTTAACAGTTAGAGCGGTTCCTCAGTAGAACAGGCTTCCTCGGGAGGTGGTGAGCTCTTCTTCCCTGGAGGTTTTTAAGCAGAGGCTAGATGGCCAACTGGCAGCGATGCTGATTCTGTGACCTTAGGCAGATCATGAGAGGGAGGGCACCTTGGCCATCTTCTGGGCACTGGGTGTGTGTGGGGGAGGTAGTTGTGAATTTCCTGCATTGTGCAGCGGGTTGGACTAGATGACCCTTGGGGGTATCTTCCAACTCTATGATTCTATGAATCCCCACTCTGCCATGAAAGCTCTCACTGGGCAAACTAGGACCAGTCACTCCCTCATAGCCCTAGCTACGTCACAGGGTTGTTGCTGTGAGGATAAAAACAGAAGAGGGGAGAACGAGGCTTTTAGTTGATTTGTGTCCCTCCCCCAATAATGGGGAGAAAAATAAAGCATAAATATTTAATTGTTTTTTAAAGGCTAAAAGGAACATGGGGGTAATCCATGTGTGGAGAGAAAGGTCGTTCTTGAATCTACAGGATACAAAATAGTCCTCCAAACCCAGACCCTATGGGGTGTAGTGGTTAAGAACAGCAGACTCTAATCTGGAGAACCGGGTTCGATTCCCCACTCCTCCACATGAAGCCTGCTGGGTGGCCCTGGGCCAGTCACAGTTCTCTCAGAACTCTCTCAGCCCCACCTACCTCACAAGGTGTCTGTTGTGGGGAGAGGAAGAGAATGTGATCGTAAGCTGCTTCAAGACTTCTTAAGGTAGAGAAAGCTGGGTATAAAAACCAACTCTTCTTCCCTACAAAAACTTGTACTACCCAGTCAACTTGGTCTATTGCCCTTTGTGTAAAACAAGACAGACCCCAGTACAAACTATCAGTATTTCTATTTGTCATTTCCCCCATTTCCCCATCAAAAGGAAGACGTGTTCAAGGGAGAGAAATTTTAAACTACTCGAAAGAACCTTTCAATTTTTCTTACCGGTTGGCCTTTTATAGATAAGTAGGACAGGGCAGGAATTTCTAACACGAATAGACACCAAGGTATTGAGATGCAAATTACCGCTTTGTGGCTTCAAGACGCCCTCCGTTATCCGAGCGACTTCCTAGACCGTCAAAATATTTACTCCCCTCAGAGCACTTAAAAGCAGGAAAAAAGGCAAATTTCTTGCCAATGAAGGTGTCAAACTCCGCTCCCCTTTTAATGGCATCGCACCATGAACTGATAGCGCCAAGAAAGATGCTTTCAATCTTCATTTTGTCACTAGAGGATTTTCAAGGAGATTGAAGGGGGGGGGACAAGGGGAAGGCCGATGGAAGAACTTTCCAGAAAGACAAGCAAATTGTGGACCTGTAAAGTCTGCTGAACTGTGAGCAAAGACAGGTTTCAAAGCTTGTCCACAGTCAGCTGTAACCATGTGGAAAGATGACCGTCTGCAGCCTATGACAGTGTGACAAACTGGGTGTTCCCAGGATCCCTCCAATCACTTGAAAATCCACAGAAGCAGGGCAGAAACAGACACCTTGTGAGGTAGGTGCGGCTGAGAGAGTTTGGAGATATCTGTGACTAGCCTAAGATCACCCAGTTGGCTTCATGTGTAGGGGCGGGGAAACCAACCCGGTTCACCATATTAGAGTCCGCTGCTCTTAACCACTACACCAAACTGGCCCTTGCCTTGCCTGTCTGCCAAAGGCTTTTCACGTATGTACGTAAATGCCCTCAAAGTCACAATCGACTTATGGCAACCCCAGCAAGGGGCTTTCAAGGCAAGTGAGAAGCAGAGGGGGGTTAGCCATTGCCTTTTTTTGTAGAGTCTTCCCTAGTGGTCTCCCATCCAAGTAACGACCCTGCTTAGCTTCCGAGATAGGGCTATACCAGACTGTTCAATATTCTATCAGGAATATTTAACCATGAGATTCAAACCAATCTCAAAAAAGTTTAAAAGAGATACCCCATTTTTAGTACTGTATATACTCTGGTATAAGCCGACCCGAGTATAAGCCGACCCCCCAAATTTGAGGCCACAAAAGGGAATTTCTTATTGACCCGCGTATAAGCCGAGGGTCAATAAGAAATTCCCTTTACCGGCAATGCTGCGCTCTAAAATGGCGGCCGCCATTTTAGAGCGCAGGGCCCCTGCCTCAGGTCGCCCTCCCGCCGGCCTCCCAGGCCCTCCCGACCCATCCCAACCCACCCCGACCCCAGTGCCATTCAAGGGAGGGGGAGGGGGAAGAGCCCTTGAACCCCCTACTCACCCGGAGAGGCGGCGAAGCGGCGGCGGCGCAGCCTTCCTGGGCCGGCAGGAGGCCCCTCCAGGCCGCTGCCAGCCGGAGGAAGGCACCTGGGCGCGTGGGCGGAGGCGGCGCGGCCGGCAGGGGCCTCCTGCTGGCCCAGGAAGGCCCCTGCCGGCCGGAGGAAGGCGCCCAGGCCGGGCGGTGGCGCGGCCGGCAGGGGCCTCCTGCCGGCGCAAGAAGGCCGCTGGCGGCCGGAGGAAGGTGCCTAGGCGCGTGGGCGGAGGCAGCGCGGCCTGCAGGGGCCTCCTGCTGGCCCAGGAAGGCCACTGCCGGCCGAAGGAAGGCGCCTGGGTTCGGCGGAGGTGCGGCCTGCAGGGGCCTCCTGCCGGCCCAGGAAGGCCCCTGCCGGCTGAAGGAAGGCGCCTGGGCCCGGCGGCGGCGGCGGCGATGATGGCGGTAAGTTCCCCCCTCCCTCCTCCACCGTATTGACCCACGTATAAGCCGAGTTCGGCTTTTTCAGCCCTTTTTTTGGGCTGAAAAACTCGGCTTATATGCGAGTATATACGGTACGTAAAGTAGCTGCTGGGTTGGAGCCCCGGTTGGAACCTTCTACCAACCTTTCCTGTTGGTAGAAGAAGTCCCCACAGTATCCATGCTGTGGGTCATGGGACCTGCACTGACAAAAAACTATGTGGGGCAGGGGCTGTAGTAAGGAGAAAAAATGGGCAAGACTGAACAAAACAAAATGTATGGCTGGATCTGACCTACAGTCATTATATGGTACAAGAAAACACCTTTGTGCCCAAGATGAAGAAAGCCAAGATGCTGAGAACAAGTTTTGTCCGAAGATGAGATTCTGTTGAGTTTTACTAACCATGCAGTAGGCAAAGCAGTTTAAATTCCAGTAATGTCTGTGACAGCTTTGGAGAAGTTAGTCTGTGAAACACCCAACAGAAAGATAGTCCGGGAAATACTTACGAGCCACAGAGAAGTTATTTAAGGGGGACTCCCGTTGGTCCACGTCTTGCGGCCGCTCTTTGTAGCCTATAAACGTCCCATCGTTCTTCAACAGAAAATACCTCGGCCTCCATGTTTTAATATACTCTCCTGCAAGAATGAAAAAAATGGGGGGATTCGTAAACATGGAATATTTTTACCGCAGCTAATACAGTCGCTGCAAGATAATGATTCAACAGTAAGGCATCCGTTATTGCTAGAGTGGCTACCCAAAGCTCGGAGAATCGCCGAAATGGCAAAGTTCACACAAAGTATCTGAAGAAGAGAAAGCACAGAACGAATGCATGGAATGTTTCCGAAGGAGTACCATCTCCCGTTAACTATTAGAAATCTAATTATAATTTGTATCTACAGAAAGCTCAGCCTGTCTCCGCTCTAGCATGACCAGAGAGACAGAAGTCAGGATGGAGCTGAGCAGAAGGGCACGGGATAACTGGGGCCGCCCAGGGGCAGGAGAAGGATTTAAGTATCCACTCCAGTAGTGATCATGAGTAAACCTTTACTTTCCCCATGCAAGTGAAGAGTTTGTACTAACTCTCTCATATAAAGCCGAGAGGTGGCCTTGGCTCAATGGTAGAGCATCTGCTTTGCCTGTAGAAGGTCCCAGGTTCAATCCCCAGCACGTCCACTTAAAAGGATCAGGTAGCAGGTAATGTGAAAGACCCCTACCTGAGACCCTGGAGAGCTGCTGCCAATCAGAGTAGACTAGGGGTGTCGAACTCATTTGTTACGAGGGCAAGATATGACATGAATGTCACTTGGTCAGGGAGAGAAGAGGAATGTAGATATGGTGAAATATCAAGATATGCTAAATGAGCAAGGCGAAATAAAAACATGGAATGAGATTAAGGAGAGCAGAAACAACAGTTGGTTGACCTACAATCAAATGATTATGAAAATGCGACAAGATTGCTTACAACAGGGCAAGATAAGAAAGAATACTGAGTTTGAAGACTTAATTAGTAAAGAAACGGATCATAATTTGGGAAAAATCTATAAACTCTTACTTAAATTTTAAACATGAATGTCACTTGGTCGTTCCAGGCCATGTGTACCATAAAATTTAAGGCCAGGTACCAGAGATACAAACTTTACAGAAGACACAGGCAAAGCAAATTAATCCTATTATTTTTACTTTATTTTTTACTTAAAATACAAACATGCTTAAAACAATAACACTCTTACAGTATTTACTTTTATTTAACAGTCTTTGATCACTGAAACCTGTGGGGGGGGGGGCTGTCTCGGCGGCCAGATAAGAGCTCTCAAGGGGTTGGATTCAGCCCCCAGGCCTTACGTTTGACACCCCGGAGTAGACAATACTGACCTTATAAGAAACCCAACAGCTTTCCAGAAGACCACCTAGTTAAATCCTGCTACTAGCATTATTGAGAGGGAGGTGGGTGGATTAACATACTGTCCCAGATGTTACAAATGTATTCTGTACCCTCTGTAAAGGAGGGTAAATTATGGGATACAAAAAAAATCCGCGTCTGGCTCTATGACCATGATGCCAGCCGAGATGCTGCCCTGGTTCAGCACCGGAGGTTCTCTCTTCTTCTTTTCAGAAAGCCGCTGCAGGAGCATTTTTACTGATGCCTTTCTGCTTTTCACATGTGCAGTACAGCCGAAATCAGACATGCCACATCTCACATCACTGCTGTACTGCACATGTGAAAAGCAGAAAGGCGTCAGTAAAAATGCTCCTGCAGCGGCTTTCTGAGTGAAGTAGAAGAGTTGGCTTTTCTATGCCGACTTTCTCTACCTTTTTAAGGAGAATCAAACAGGCTTACAATCTCCTTCCCTTCCTCTCCCCACAACAGGCACCTTGTGAGGTAGGTGGAGCTGAGAGAGTTCAGAGAAAACTGTGACTGGCCCAAGGTCACCCAGCAGGCTTCATGTGGAGGAGTGGGGAAACCAACCTGGTTCACCAGATTAGAGTCTGCCGCTCAGGTGAAGGAGTGGGGAATCAAACCCAGTGCAACGGATTTAAACAATCAGGAATTGGTTACTGTTTCTGTATTGCTCTAAGCATTTGCCATTGGCCATGGTTCACTGGTAGAGCCTCTGCTTGGCATGCAGAAGGTCCCAGGTTCAATCCCCGGGCTCTCCAGTTAAAGGGACTAGACAGGTAGGTGATGTGAAAGACCTCTGCCTGAGACCCTGGAGAGCTGCTGCCTGTCTAAGTAGACAATACTGACTTTGATGGACCAAGGGTCTGATTCAACAGAAGGCAGCTTCATGTGTTCATGACCACCGCTCTCAACCACTACACCCTGCTGATGGATGGTTTTCCAGGAAGGCAGATTTGTGGGCCCAGGCCAATGGGGGATCCAGAGGCCCGGGCCCCCCACAGGGTAGCTCTCCCCCCACCCATAACACCCAACATTGCCTGGAAACCCCGACCAAATGCGAATACAAGTTAAGCAGCACAAATTACAAATACAAGCACGGCTGGATTGAAACAGGCCACAACTTTATTAGTTACAGCATTAGGCATTGGCAAGCATGGAGGCGGGATCCTGACATCAGGTGACCTGATGCCAGCTGATGTATCCTGCGCAGCCTGAGATGCTGCTGGGCGCAGCCTAAGATGGCACTATCCAGGACCCACTTGGACGGCAGCCGCTGTGTGGTCCCCTGCCACTTGAGAGGAGGCCATCCCCACAGCCACCTACTGGGCATGTCCAACTCCAGGCCTCCCCCAAAACCCCTTATTGGGGTCCCCAGCATGGGAAAAGGGGGCACACAGGCCGGCTTTTCCCCCAACAGGATCCGGGCCCCATGCCCAAACCTCCAACCTTAAAGTTGGGACAGAATTATAAACATTAATTAAAACCGTAAATATAGGGAGGGAGGGAGGGACAAAGTCAGCACAGGACTGGCCAGGCCAGGAAGGGGTTGCCAATAAATACCCGGCCGTTTGTTGCCGGCCAGGGAGGAACCAGGTGCAAGGGCCCTGACTAGCCCATTCAAACAGTGGGTGGCGCCGACTCCAGCGCGTGGCTGGCTACCCAGCCAGCTACCGCCATTTCCTCCGCATGGGCACAAAGTGAAGCGGGCCCCTCCCAGCACGCCGCCACCACTGCTTCCAGCCCAGGAGGCAGCTATAGCTGCCAGGAGCCAGGGAGGAGAGGTGTGCCGCCAGCGGCCCTCTCCAGAACTCACCCCCCACCCGAAACGGACCAGGCCAAATCAGGCCAGACCTCTGAATCCTGGCGCGGACCCACAACCCCGGCTCCAGGTGAGCAGGAGCCGTCGTTTCCAGTCGAATTTCAACCTTTCTGCAGGATTTAGATGAAAACTTAAGTATGTGTAATTGACATGAAGACATTCTCCGTTCATCCCTACTGCGTGTCAAATATGATCTATTGATTCAGATTTCTGTAATCCTAGTCCATTGCTTATTAGATGTCTCTCCGTATTGACTGTATCGATTTACACTGTGTAATCTGCTCTGCCAACATGAGCTGGATTGACTGTATAAAGGAAGCCACGGCCCTCAGTTTTGCAGGGTTCATAAATCGGAAGCAACTTGACAGCACATAACACACTCAATCCGCTTTGAGTCTCAGAAAGAAAGAGAGACGATAAATACAGTAAATAAAATAAGATCTCTTTTCCTTTTGCTGGCCCTCTTATGTCACGTGATTGATTGCAGCCTCCTCAGGGCCGAGCCCTTCATGGGTACTATAAAGAAATAAGTCTTCCTTCTGACAAAAGTCAATTATGACTCAATCTCAAATGGCCTTTTGAACCCGGGGGATTTTGGAGCATTTGGGAAAGTACCTTGTGAACTGAGGGGAAAGCGGGTGTGAAGGGTATGCAAGAATATCCACTTGTACACACTTTTGTGACTCGACCTCAGATTCTGAAACACCCCTCACCAGCCTATGGTATACTAGGAGACACCTTGCATCAAATTTACAACGTTTAATTTCAAGAGAGAGAATGATTTCCCCCGAGGTTCTTCCTTTACATAGGAAAAAAACCAGCCTTTTACTTCAATGTACTTGACTATGGGCCAAATTTGCACTACAAATTTAAGTTTGTTTTTAAAAAGGTTAAAAGCATTTTCTGGTAACCACATAAAAAGCACTGTACAAAGGAGAGCCAGCCAGTACACATGAACACATGAAGCTGCCTTGTACTGAATCAAACGCTTGGTCCATCAAAGTCAGTATTGTCTACTCAGACCGGCAGCGGCTCTCCAGGGTCTCAGGCAGGGGTCTTTCACATCACCTACTTGCCTAGTCCCTTTAACTGGAGAGGCCGGGGATTGAACCTGGGACCTTCTGCATGCCAAGCAGAGGCTCTACCACTGAGCCACAGCCCCTCCCCATTTCAAAAATTACCATTTCAATAAATACCTGATTTAGAAAATCTAGAAAGCCAACTTTTCAAATTAAAAAAATTACTTTTGTAACCAACCTGGATTCCAAGCACTGAACCAGATTAAATTACTTTTGTAACCAATCTGGACTCCAAGCACTGAACCAGATTAAGTAGAATTCTGGGTTTGGATCAAGACTAAATCTGGAAATCCCCCTTCCTTCTGCGGAACTCTCTCAGGTCAATGCTTGGGGTTCCCTATCTCCCAGGAGCGGCCTTTTGTGGAGATCAGTGGGCCTTAAATATACAGCTGATCAATTAAAAGAATATATAAAAATAGTTGCTAATTTTCCAACATAGTTGATGAAAAAAATTAATGTAAATGACCAATAAATAACACAAACGTGTTTTGGCCTATGTGGCCTTCTTCAGTGGTCATATATACATTCACATATTTCAGAAACACATTCAGAAATACATATAAAGGTATGCTGTAAAATAATAACCTTTTATATTGTGTGGCCCGTTATCACACAGAGGTCTTATAATGTATTTCCAATGTCGTATGGATGAGTGTATCATCAATCAGTGATAAACCGTATTGGCCAAGCGTATTGAGTTTTTTCCCCCTTTCTTCCCTTTTAGTTAGTTACACAAACCAGGCTGCCCATGCATTTCCAGGCTAACCCAGAAGTCCACCAGGAAATCAGTTAGGGGGACTGAAATCAAGGGAATAAATTTATCCCTTCCTCCTGCCACCTGCTGATTACGGTTACTGGAAGTTGCACGGCAGAGGCTAAATAAATATACCAGGGGCGGGGGGGACTAACAGTGACGCCATATTGTTCCCAAAGTGCCAATAGAGAACCTGAGTGTTTATTCTGAATTTGAAGTGTTTTACTTTTAGAACTGCTGGTTGCAGGCATCTCCCCACCCCACCCCCGAATTACAAGATGATGGATGGGAAGAAAAATCACTCCACACCAGAAAAAACATTTACAACAGCGTTAACTAGCAAGCGACTCTTGTAAAAAAAGTAACATAGCTCCTGTTAACTTCTTTATCTGCTCGCGCTTCCTTTTAAATTCTAGATTACGTGCCCGGAACGCATTTGAAAATCCTGTCTAATCTCCGCAACAACAACAAAAATCACAGCAGATGTCCTACATATTATTTTTTCTGCTACTGCCATTTTTCATACTGACAAGTGGAGAGTTTCCCCCCCTTACATTTACATTTTGCAGTGCATGTGTTTTAAAACAATGGTTTATTTCGCTAATTAGCTGGCTGCTTTCTCAAACCGAGAGTCACACGTAAGTAAAGAGACACAAGCCTGACTTTTCGGTTGCAGGGCCCTCTCTACTGCCCCCTTCAGGGCCCAACCAGATGTGCACCAGGAGTTCCGGGTCTGGAGCTCTTAGTGAGTTAGTAATGTGAATTCTCAACCATGCGGGACTCTGATGCAACCCCCAAAAATGGGATTCTGTAAAAATTGCTTGGAGTTCAATACACAGGACGCTCAGACGATATCTGGTTTGATCCTCAAAGTTTCTGATGGAGGGAGCATGTCTTAAATGTGAACCAAAACGCAGGGGGATCTACTTAAACTGGTGGGTGAAAGATTCAAAACAGATAAAAGGAAGTATTTCTTCACACAACACATGGTTAAATTGTGGAACTCCCTGCCCCAGGATGTGGGGATGGCTGCCAACTTAGAAGGCTTTAAGAGGGGAGTGGACATGTTCATGGAGGAGAGGGCTATCAATGGCTACTAGTCAAAATGAACACTAGTCATGATGCATACCTATTCTCTCCAGGATCAGAGGAGCATGCCTTTTATATTGGGTGCTATGGAACACAGGCAGGATAATGCTGCTGCAGTCATCTTGTTTGTGGGCTTCCTAGAGGCACCTGGTTGGCCACTGTGTGATCAGACTGCTGGACGTGATGGGCCTTGGTCTGATCCAGCATGGCTTTTCTTATGTTCTTAACCTGGGGAGAAGTTCCTAATGAACAGGGGACCAGTCCATAGCCATGAATAGCAACAGTAACTTGCTGAATTCAGCGGGCTGGAAACAGCGTCCAATGTATCTGACTTGTAAAAGCTTGTGTTGGAATAAAATGTCATTTGTCTTGAAGGGGCCACTGGACACCTGTTTACTTTTGCTGCTGCAGATTTACATGCTACCTGGAGCACATGAGCCTGCCTTATATCAGACCATCAGTCCACCAAGGTCAGTATTATCTACTCAGACTGGTAATGGCTGTCCAGGGTCTCAGGCTCAGGTCTCTCACATCATTTACTACCTGGTCCTTTAACTGGAGGCGTCGGGGATTGAACCTAGGAGGGGTGTATGGTTTGGAAGGTTGCCTTAATCACCAGGGCCTTCTCGGCTGTGGCACCAAAACTCTGGAACTCTCTCCCCAGGGACATTAATCTGTTCCTTTCTGCTGCCATCTTCCACCAGAAGGTAAAGACTGTTTTGTTTAGTTTGGCGAAAAATTATCCATGTAACATTTCATTTTTAATACTTTGAATTATGTCAGCTACTATATCAACTGCTATGAAGTCTAGCAAACAATTAACAATACATATACAGTATTCTACAATCCGAAAAAACCCATATCACTGCTTTACATCATTGATGAACTACAACTAATAGACTACTTAATGTTCCAGTATAGTAACAAGAGCTTCCCTTCTACAGATTTATTTGACAATATTTAATTGGACACGTATTCGTAACATAAGAGAACCTTTTCTTATGAAAGTACCCAAATCCACTTCCAACCCCAAATTTTTCTCAGTTCCTCTCCTGGGAAACCTGATCAAGGAGGAAAAAACAGGTTTGGGAACAAAAAGAGGTAGAAAAAACTTGGTTTATCAGGGAACCAACAGAGAACCAGAACTTTAGGTACTTTTTGAGGTAAGAGTCTATTCCTTGTGCGGCAAAGGGGGGGGGGAAAGAGAAGTGCATGAATCACAAATGTAGCACTCCTGCTTTTTATTAACTATATATTTTAGGCCATTAGTTAATTGCTTCTCCAAATGTTACGGTTGACGTCGCTTACGCTTAAAAAAAAAATCGATGCTTCGTTTTAATATCTCTCTGACCACTTCGCCCATTAACAGGCACTCTCGGCAGCAATAACTTACCGCACCGTGCTGGCAAGATTTCCCACTACGCCATACTGTGCGCAATTCCAGTTTTACCTTTCAACCAAACAGGAAAAGGATGCTACAAACCAGAGCTAGATTCCAGTCCAGCAGCACATTAGAAACCAGCAAGATTTTCGGGGTATAAACTTTCGAGAGGCAACGCTCCCTTTGTCAAATATGAGTGGGAACGGAGATCCCAGAGTCTTGAACATATGAAACTGCCTTCTACTGAATCAGACCCTTGGTCAGTATTACCTACTCAGACTGGCAGCGGCTCTCCAGGGTCTCAGGCAGAGGTCTAGTCACATCACCTACTTGCCTAGTCCCTTTAACTGGAGATACTGGAGATTGAACCTGGGGCCTTCCGCATGCCAAGCAGATGCTCTACCACTGAGCCACAGCTCATCCCTCATATCCCAATCTCAGGGATTCTCCATTCCTGCACGTATCTGACAAAGGAAGCTTTGGCTCTCAAAAGTTCATACCCTGAAAATCTTGCAGGTCCCTAAGGTGTTACTAGTCTCGAATTTAACTGTTCTATTGCAGACCGACACGGCTACCCTCTGAAACTACAAACCAGAGTGACAGGGTCTGTTCTCTCAGGTGTTGAATGGCGACCGTGAACACATGAACATATGAAGCTGCCTTCTACTGAATCAGACCCTTAGTCCATCAAAGTCAGTCTTGTCTACTCAGACCGGCAGCGGCTCTCCAGGGTCTCAGGCAGAGGTCTTTCACATCACCTATTTGCCTGGTCCCTTTAACTGGAGATGCCGGGGATTGACCCTGGGACCTTCTGCATGCCAACTAGATGCTCCACCACTGAGCCACGGCCCCTCCCCAGCATGACCATGGATTTACAGAAAAAAACATACACACAAAGATGCTTGAAGCTTCACAGGCAGAATTTCCCTCTCCACACACACACACACATCGATTCCTTCTCACCCGGCTTCACCTATCCCACCCCCCCACTCTGGCTGTTCCATCATCTTCCTAGAAACGTCTCCCCCGAGAACATGGACCCTGCCCTGAACACTCCCCCACAGATGGCCCTCCTCCTTCCCCCCTTCCCCTGGACGTCCCCTCCCTCTGTGGTGCAGCCTGCCACCAATTCTCCCACCTGCTTTTAGGCTGTTTTGCTTTTCAACCGTGCTGGCCTCCCCCCCCCCCCCCACCAACCAGATGGCTCCCCCAAGCTCACTCTGCGCATCACAAAAATCACTTGGGCTTGTATTTTATTTTTCAAGCCAGGAGTTACACAGAGAAAGGATTTTCTAACCATTTAAATGTTAAGAACATAAGAAAGGCCCTACTGGATCAGACCAAGGCCCATCAAGTCCAGCAGTCTGTTCACACAGTGGCCAACCAGGTGCCTCTAGGAAGCCCCCAAACAAGACGGCTGCAGCAGCAGCACCGTCCTGCTTGTGTTCCACAGTACCTAATATAATAGGCATGCTCCTCTGATACTAGAGAGAATAGGTATGCATCATGACTAGTATTAATTTTTGACTAGTAGCCATGAATAGCCCTCTCCTCCATGAACATGTCCACTCCCCTCTTAAAGCCTTCCAAGTTGGCAACCATCACTGCACCCTGGGGCAGGGAGTTCCACAATTTAACTATGCGTTGTGTGAAGAAATACCTTTATCAGTTTTGAATCTCACCCTCCAGCTTCAGCAGATGACCCCGCTTTCTGGCATTATGAGAGAGGGAGAAAAGCTTCTCCCTGTCCACTCTCTCCAAACCATGCACAATTTTATAGACCTCTATCATGTCTCCCCTGAACCGCCTTCTTTCCAAGCTAAACAGCCCTAAGCGTTTTAACCACTCCTCATAGGGCAGTTGCTCTAGTCCCCTGATCACTTTGGTTGCTCTTTTCTGAGCTCTTCCTTTTTAATGTTCAGAAACTAAGTGCGTACAGCACTGAAAAACAGGCACTCCTGCAAAGAGAAGAAAGGGGGAAACACACACGCCGCATCTGTGTCTGGGTTTGTTTGCTTAAAAAAAAATGTTAGTCCCCACTGCAGGAAAATGTGCTGCAGCCGGAGAATCTCAGGCTGGGTCCGCAGGTAAGCAGAATACCTTAAACTACACGTCAGCACAGCTTTGTTTGCCGACAAAGAACAGCAGCCCTCGATGGAAAAGATCTTTGCCGTCAAAGACAATGGTTCTTAGCTGGATTGGGGGTGGGGGGGAATGGGGAGTCTTATAAAGGAACAAGTAGCAGGTAAGTAACAGATTGAGACAAAAGGAATTAAAAATTAAAAAGGAAGAGTGAACACGGAAGGCCCATCAAGGTCCAGCAGTCTTGGAAGGTCCAAGGCCCATCAAGTCCAGCAGTCTGTTCACACAGTGGCCAACCAGGTGACTCTAGGAAGCCCCCAAACAAGACGACTGCAGCAGCACCATCCTGCCTGCATTTTACGGTGCCCAGTATAACAGGCATGCTCCTCTGATCCTGGAGAGAATAAGTATGCATCATGACTTTGGAAAGGGGTACTCCCCAAATTTCAATCCTCTGCCTTTTTCAAGGAAAACGTGAGAAGAGAGAGTGTATCAAGGTTGTAAGGTTGCACTGGGATCTGGGAGACCCTGGTTCAAATCCCCACTTTGCTGTGGAAAGTCAGCCTAGCGTACATTACAGGGTTGTTGTGCCCCCAGCTGAACCCACCTCACAGGGTTGTTGTGAAGATAAAATGAATAGATTTCTTTAAGCCAGTTTGGTTCCCCCACTGGGGAGAAAAATGGGGTATAAATGAACAAAACAAACAAACAAATACCACTTTTTAAACCCTGCCCTTCCTCCAAGCAGTTCATGGTTTTCCCCTCCTTTTATCCTCACAACAGCCCTGCGAGGCAGGGCAAGTGGGGCCTGGTCCAATGTCATCCAGTGAACTTCATGGCTGAGCCGGGATTTGAATCTGGGACCTTCTGCATGAAAAGCAGATACTCAACCACTGAGCCACGGAATTCATCTTGTAAGCCAACAGCCACGAATTGACTCCCTTGTTTCTAAGCCCTTCTTAGTTCTGGTCCATTTGCAGCAAAAGGAATTAGCATGTGGAAGCTTCTCTTAACCAAACACAACCTACTACCACATTTTCCACCTGAAAACGTGCAGCACCTCTCACGACGACACTGCAGTCGTCTCCTATAGAGTGTCGCGCTTTGCGAAAGAAGCCAAGAAAATCCAGGCTAAAGCTGTGTTTAATCAGGGTGTTTAATGCATTTATCGACTAGCATTTTGGTCAGACTGTTTTAATGTTATTATTTATCACTAGGTTTTAATGTTATTATATATGACTAGGTTTTATGATCGATTGTAATGGCCTTCGGCCGCAAACAATAAACTTTATCATATCGTATAAACACAAAGAAATAAACTTCCCCGAAACAAAAAGCCAGAAAGAGGAACAGACATATAAAAGGGGGGGGGGGAACCACGGCTTTGTTTTGAGATTATGGTACATGCGCTCCTAAACTGGAACAGTAGCACAATTATCAGTAAGTGCCATTTTGTGTGTGTTATCTGCCATTAAGCATGGCGACCCTATGAACCAATGACCTCCAAAATGTCCTATCTTTAACAGCCTTGCTCAGGTCTTGCAAATGGAGGGTCGGGGCTTCCTTTATTGAGTCAATTCATCTCATGTTGGGTCTTCCTCTTTTCCTGCTGCCTTCCACTTTTCCTAGCATTATTACTTTTCCAGCGACTCTAGTCTTCTCATAACATGACCAAAGTACGATAGTCTCAGTTTACAAAAAGGGCAAGAGTCCAGTAGCACCTTAAAGACTAACAAAAATATTTTCTGGTAGGGTATGAGCTTTCATACCCTCAGTCTCAGTTTAGTCATTTTAGCTTTTTGGGAGAATTCAGGCTTGATTCGGCAAGTGTCATTTTAGGGGACATAAAAAAGAAATCTGGCGGATCCGCTCGCAAAGACACTTCCAGAGTCCACAAAGGGAAAAACCAAAATTTACAATCACTGTGTGATTACAGGGGCAAAAACCCCAAATGCTACTGCAGCCTACCACCTTTCCACTAGAATCAACCAAAACATCACGAAGAAGAGTTGGTTTTTATATGCCAACTTTCTCTACCTTTTAAGGAGAATCAAACCGGCTACAATCCCTTCCTCTCCCCACAACAGACATCTTGTGAGGTAGGTGAGACTGAGAGAGCTCTAAGAGAACTGTGACCAGCCCAAAGTCACCCAGCTGGCTTCATGTGTAGAAGTGGGGAAACCAACCTGGTTCACCAGATTAGCATCCGCTGCTTATGTGGAGGAGTGGGGAATCAAACCCGGTTCTCCAGAGAGCCAACTGCTCCTAACCACTACACCACACTAGCTCTCAAAATAATGAGCGCAAGCTGTCAAGTTCCCCAGGGCTCTTCATCAGGCTGGATATTGACCACAAAAGAAAGGGGGGAAACGGGGTGTTTCAGGGCCTTCTGGTTGATCCCCAACATCTTCCATTGGTAGCTCTCTTAAACTGGAGCCCAGAAGGGTGCCAAGTGGAAATCAAAATATCCTGGGATGAAGAAGGGAGCCTCTCCCTTTGCAAACAGAGACACCAGCAGCATTAACAGGGAATGAAAAACGAGCCCGTAAAAAGCTTTCTTGTTATCATTACAGCTATTCTCCAACGAGTTTCTTTTCTCACAAAGTGCAACCCAAGTTCTGGTCCGCATCTCAAGTTCTGGAGCTTACGGTCGGTTCCTTTGCAACACAAGTTCTCTGCGACAGCAGCTAAAAATATAGCCAGGTCTCTAGAGCTAAGCAGGATTGCCGAGTCTTTAATTCAGAAGCATTCTGATCGGATCATCCGGGACTCGCACACTCCAAATTGCCTGTATCCAAGATAAACCTATTGACCAGGATGGCTTAATCCTGCTGAGTTGCCAACCGCTCGGCAGGCAGGAAACCTGCTGTCCGCATTCTTTCCCGCCACTGTCAGCTCAGAAACGTGGGGTAACCTAGAAAGGGTCAGCGTCCGCCTTTCAAATGAATTCACTGAAGTCTGAGAGGATGGATTTGAACAGCTACGAGAGCATTGCTTTGTTGGGAATTTCCTGACCGAGATCTGCTTCCCGGTTTTCTTTCGTAAGAACAGTGCACTACTCAAGAGGTGCAAGAGGTTAGGACTGAGGCAGGCAACCCCTGGCACGTGGGCCAAACGGCAGCAAGAAAGCCTGGGCTGCTGACCCCATTCCCCAAGGCCTTAGCTGGACCACTGGGACTCTGCTTGAATCCCCTTGATCTGGCCAAGTGCAGTTCTCGCCTCTGATGCAGCCCTCCAATTTTTTGCCAGCTCATCTTCAGACTGATCTTGCAAGGGTTTCAGTACCCAGGTCAAAAGGTTTGTCAACCTCTAGTTTACACAGATTAGAAATAAGACCCTCTTGAACAGGGGTGTCAAACATACAGCTCGTGGTCCAGATCCGGCCCCTTGAGAGCTCTTATCCGGCCGGCGAGCCAGCTACAGCAGCCACCACCACCCAGGTCCGATATGGGCTAGTGAGGCATAGTTCGGCCCAACCAAGTGACATTTATGTCATACCCAGCCCTCGTAACAAATGAGTTTGACACCCCTGCTCTCGAATCTCACACATCTGAGTATTACGCTGGTTCAAAACCAGTCATTGTCTAGGGTCACATTAAAAGACTCTCAACCCACACATTATGCACTGCTCCCATGGCTATGGGTATACAGCCCCAAGAATAGCTATGCTGACGTGCAAACACTGCATGAGCAGTGACCAGCACCTTCTAAATGCAACAACAGACCGAGTGGAGCACTCCAGGGAAGAGGCTTTGTGCAAGCCCAGTGTCTTCCTTATTCTGGGCCTAGAAATTATTACAACTAGCAGCAGTCTTACTGTGGTAGGACTGGAGGGGAGTGTTGGCATTTGCCTTTATGTATTTCTATCCTGCTTTTCCCCACAGCTGGGACTCAACACCACTTAGAACACCATTCTCTCACCTCCAGTTACTCACAACAAACCTGTGAGGTACGCCAAGCCAAGAGTTTGTGAGGGACTACCATGGTAACAGTGGAGATTCGAACCCAGGCCTCCCAAGTCCTGGTCTAATGCTCTACCCACAACACCACGCCGGCTCTCTTAGCTTTAAGGAGGAAGACAGAGGGGTTCAAAAACAGGGCACTTCCCACGCTCGCTAGAGAAGTCACACACACAGCAAACGTAAGGAGAGGATTTTAAGAAAACCAAAAAAAGAGCTTGTTATGTGGTAAGGACCGCTCCAGAAACAGCCTTTACCCAAAGCTTAAAACATTTATGCGCATTCTACAAAGCAGGGACAGACAGCCAAATCAGCACAACTGTCAACGTAACTACAGAGGGGGACCGGGGTTTAGCCAACCTTGCAAAACAAAGCGCTTTTCTTGCAGTCAGCAGCGACGGAGTATTTATTATTATTTTTTAAGACGAAGGAACACATGCAGGTGGCGCGAAGGGTTAAAACCGGCCACCTGCCCAGCGGCATCACACCAATCCCACCTTTTACACCCCGCTGGCCGATCGTCGACTCCCCGAGGGCAAAAAACAGGGAGCGCATCGCGGGTCCTGCTGAGCCTTCGGCGTTCAGGGCTCCTGGCAGTTCAGTACCGTTTGGATGACAGGACAAGGGCCTGAGTTCAACAGTCCTGGAGAGGCCGAGCAAAAGTGGAACCCATGCTAAGGTTAACTCACAAAAGTCCACAAAGTTCTGAACAAGACTTGTGATCATTTGTAGGTCTGAAAGGGAAACCATTGCCGACACAGAGGAAAAAGAAGCCAGAGTGGTGTAGTGGTTGTTTGTGGGCTTCCTAGAGGCACCTGGTTGGCCACTGTGTGTACAGACAGCTGGACTTGATGGACCTTGGTCTGATCCAGCAGGGCCTTTCTTACGTTCTTATGTTCATGCCTATTCTCTCCAGTATCAGAGAGTAAAAATGGATACTAGTCATGATGCATACCTATTCTCTCTAGGATCAGAGGAGTGTGCCTATTAGGTGCTGGGGAACACAGGCAGGATGGTGCTGCTGCAGCTGTCTTGTTTGTGGGCTTCCTAGAGGCACTTGGTTGGCCACTGTGTGAACAGACGGCTGGACTTGATGGACCTTGGTCTGATCCAGCATGGATCATGTTCTTATAATCTGAAGAACCGGGTTTGATTCCCCACTCCTCCACCTGAAGCCTGCTGGGTGACCTTGGGCTAGTCACAGTTCTCTCTGAACTCTCTCAGCGCCACCTACCCCACAGCATGTCTGATGTGGGGAGGGGAAGGGGATTGTAAGTCGCTTTGAGACGCCTTAAAAAAGTAGAGAAAAACGAGATATAAAAACCAATTATTCTTCTTTTTCACTATCTCTCAACCTAACCTACCTTCCAGGGTTGTTTGTGAGGATAAAATGGAAGAGAGAGAAGATGATGTAAGCAACTTTGGGTCCCCCATTGGGGGGGAAAGTGGGATATAAAAGAAGTAAATAAAGAGAAGAAGAGGGCCCAACAGAATGGGTGAGGGAAGAAATTGAAGGGAGGCCTAGCAGAACTTGTGTGCATATTTCATTTGCTTCATGGGCGCCACTAGATGAAAAACTTGTTTCTCCAGTTCAAGAACAGGAGAAACTGCTTAACGGGTAAGAACAGCTCAAATGAATGAACCAGTTTCCTGAGGGGGGGGGGAGTTTTCAAGGGGAGGCCGGACAACCTTTTCTTTTGGGAATGTTCTAGTTTTGAATTCCCTGCATTGATTAATTATAAAAAGCAATAAAAAAATTAAATTAAAAAAAAAAATCCCCTGCATTGAGAGGGGTTGTGTGCCAGAGGAGACCGCCTACCCCTTGCCAACTCTACGACCCCCATGACGGTCAGGCACCAAAACTTGCGCCACAAGCCACCCATGCGCTTGCCTGTGGGTAGCTCCTAATAAAAAGAGCACGGGTCTGTCCATGTGACTGAGACATGAGGCGATTTTTCAATACCCACGAGAAAAGGGTTTTCGGTTTCAGCAGGGTGGGAAGTACCTGGGGTGGAGTGGGTGTTACCCCCCTTTCCTACGGTTGAGCAAAGCCAAAACATAAACATGCCCTGAAGTTCCTCTTCGAGTCATAAGTATTCTCAGGAAAGGGGAAGTGGGAAGGCCTTCCAACAGTGTCGCCTTCGCGAGAAAACCCACGCTTTAATTTTAACCGGCCAAGAGGACAGAATTCTTAATATACTGCAACCTGAAAACAAGCCAAGCTACAGCAAGCCGGGGCCGCCGCGCTTCTCTCTTCTTTCGCAGAGTTGTCAACAAAGGCAAAACTGTATGGGTATTTCCGCCGCCTCTCGAAAACCTGAAATTTGGCCGGTGCCCCAAACAAGGCACCCGAGTGACAAGAAAAAAGTCTGAAAAGAGAGGTGTATTTTTTCTGTGCCTCTCGCCCCAAATGCACCATAGAAAGTCAGCAAGCGCCCCAGCGAACGAGCCCTGCGCGGTACGGTACGGGAGAGGCGTGGGAGTCCTCTCGACATACGGTTCGACGTTCCGCAAAAATGGGATCTACTGCAGTGGCTGGAAACAGATCTGTATTTGCAAGCTGCAGAACAAGTGGCGTTGTGTACTTCATGACCACTTGTCTCCCCAGCACGGAACGCAAATTGTTGCATTTCCCGCACACATTCTCTCCCCTGGCCAATTAAACACCGCACCTAATACTAAGGTAGCATTTTGTAGTTTTTATCCCAGGGTGCAGAGATTTATAGCCTTGCGCAATTTACTTCTGAAGCCTCTATGCTATAACTTGCTATTCCGTTCAGCTTTTCTGCTTCAGCGAGTTTTTACTCTCTGATCATCTTCCTCCACTCCTGTGCCCTTTTAACGAAAATAATCGGATACACCTAACTGGATAATGCAAAGCCAAGGCATCCCACAGGAGACAGCGCCGGATTCCAGAACCGTGCCGCTGGGGCTAGACCTGCACTGCAGGTCCCCTCAATTCTAACCGATGCAGTATTCTGCGTGTGCTTTCGATGCTGCAAGCCAGGATCCGAAGATGCGGCAGCGCGCCAGGGGACGCAGGCCGTCAGTTGCTTTGCTCGCTCTGTTCAATGCAGCACTTCTTGTTGCTGACGAAACAAAACCCAGCTGTTGATCCTTTTAAAGCCAACAGTTACAGGCCGAACCACACATGATGTTTAAGTTTTGTTCATTAGGACTCCGGGTCTTAAAAAGCAGGCCGTGGGGGTTCTGATCTGGAATTTTATGCTTGTTTTACTTCATTCATACCCCACCTTCATACCCAATGGGGATTCAAAGTAGCTTATGTCTCCTCCATTTTATCCCCACGATAACCCTGTGAGGGAGCTTAGGTCGTGAGTGTGCAACTGGCCCAAGTTCACCCAGCAAGCTTCCACAGCAGAGCGAGGATTCGAACCTGGGTCTCCCACATCCTAGTCTGACACTACACCATGCTGGCTTTGACACTGAGGAAGGAAGAAGTTTGATATGCTGTTGATATTTATTACATATTGCATTTATTACATTATGTTCTTCTACTAGAACAATGCCAACTGTTTTCTCCATGGGGGGGGAAGGAGGAGGAGGAGGAGAAGAAGAAGAAGAAGAAGGAGAAGAAGAGTTGTTTTTTATATGCCGACTTTCTCTACCACTTCAGGCAGAATCAAACCGGCTTACAATCACCTTCCCCTCCCCACAACAGACACCCTGTGAGGTAGGTGGGGCTGAGAGAGCTCTAAGAGAGCTGTGACTAGCCCGTACTGCAGCCTGACACAAGGTCACCCAGCTGGCTTCGTGTGTAGGAGTGGGGAAACAAATCCAGTTCACTAGATTAGTCTCTGACTCTCATGTAGAGGAGTGGGGAATCAAACCCGGTTCTCCAGATCAGACGCCACCGCTCCAAACCACCGCTCTTAACCACTGCACCACGCTGGCTGGTGGGGTATAAATGTCTAAATAAATTTATCATTTCATTCATTTACCATTTACTTCATTTATATCCCATCTTTCTCCCCAACGGGGCCCAGAAGTGACTTACTTTGTTCTCCTCTCCTGTATTTTATCCCCACAAGAACCCTGTGAAGTACATTAGGCTGAGAGTGCGTGACTGGCCCAGCAATAAATTATTTTATTTATTATTTAACTCGTTTATATCCCGCCCTTTTCTCCACGGGGGCCCTAAAGCTCTCCTCCATGTTATCCTCACAACAGCCCTGTGAGGAAGTTTAAGCTGCGAATGTGTGCCTGGAAATTAAAGTTGCACTTTTAAGAGGGAAATTATGTCAATAATACTGACAGACTGCCCTGAGTTGCCGAGCACTTCAGGCAGTAAAACACATTCTCCTGGGTTTGTTTAATGCGCTCGGTCTCAGTAGCAAAACGCTAAACCGTGCGAGTCAAGGAAAGGAAGGGAAGGGGGAAAGAAGAGGGGACCTATTTAAGACTTCCAAATGCTCCTTGGAAAACAAAAGCATCCTTCCAACCTGCCTGGTTTTTAAACAGAAGATTTAAGATGGCCATCATCTGCAGGCCATTTTCAAAACAACTGAACTGCTCCGAAACGGCACGTTTCCGTGAATACGCGCCCACACTAAATTACCACGGCGCTGGGTTCACTCTTGCATCTTACCCCATACGCGGGGCACATTAAAACCCTAAATTCATGCTTATCGCGAGCCGTGCCGTGCCAGAGAGAACACGCCCAGTAAAGCATTCTACAAAAACAGCGTGCGGTGTCCCCACGCACGTCGATATTTTAGGAAGTTTAAACAGGCAGCTCCTTTGGTTCAGGAAAAGTTTACTCTGCAGAGAGCCGAGCGGCGAGGCCGGGGTTGTCGTGCGTCTTCCCTCCCACCCCACCTTCCCCGCAGCATATTAACCAAATCAGGGAGCTGTCTACCCCTGATAGAGTGCTGAACCTCACAAACAGATGCCACTCCCTGGGAAGTAAGTGGAGAATAATGAACAGCAAAGCGCCAGCCGAACAAAAGGAAATCCATCTTTATTTACCAACTGCTGTAGCCTCGTTGCTGCGTCGAGGGCTTTTGCAAAGCCGAAACCGCAACCCTCTGAAGTCAAAGAACGGGAAATTTCACAATTTTACTACTATCTTTCACACGGGGGTGGGGTGGGTGTTGTTCTGTTTTTCCTGAAGAACGCACAGGTAGAAGAATAAATCTGATAAATAATTCTTCTGTTCTACGGTTAGCAAAGGAAACTGTTCGCTGCCTTGGGGACTCTATCTGGGGGTCGCATAACTGAATGTGGGGGTCACAAAAGACAGTAAAAGGTTTCTTTATGATTTACTATCAGTAAATGTTTGATTTGTGTGCCTATTTTATATACCTATATACCCGGGGTCACGTAAAAATTTCTTGGGCGAAAAGGGGTCACGAGTGAAAAAAGTTTAAGAAGCCCTGATGTAGATGACTGGGGAAGGCAATGGCAAACCACCCCATAAACAAAGTCTGCCTAGTAAACATTGGGATGTGATGTCACTCCATGGGTCAGTAATGACCCAGTGCTTGCACAGGGGACTACCTTTACCCTTTTGAATAAATAAAAACAGTTTGCCCAGTGTGGTCCGGTGCAGCTGTTGACCAGTTCAGTGGTTAAGAGCAGGAAGTATTATTCGGAAGACCCCCTGGGAACCTCAGTTTGGCTGAGAAGCTCAATGAATAAGCCTCTCTTTCTGGATCTCTACTGCTAACTGTAACATGAGAGTATCAAGCATGATCTACCTTGTAGAGTTGTTGTTAAGGAATACTTAGAGAAAACTTGAGAACGTGCTTTGAACACTGATTTATTTCCTTCATTTATACTCCACTCTTCTCCCCAAGGGGGACCCAAAGGGGCTTACAACATTCCCTCCTCCTCCCTTTTATCATCACCACAACCCTGTGAGGTAGGTTAGGTTGAGAGTATTTGTGATTAGCCCAAGGTCACCCAGTTTCCATGGCAGAGCAGGGAATTTGAACCAGGCCTGCCAGATCCTAGTTTGACACTGGAACTACTACACCACATTGGCCATGCCAGTTTTCCTGAAGTAGCTATCTACAAGAGGAATCCTTATTCAAATTAGACCTCAGGACTAGGCGTTTGTAACCCTAAATTCAAATTAATCTCCAGTTCTGAAGATCTATTCATAGAACCATTGAGTTGGAAAAGGCCATACAGGCCATCTGGTCCAACCCCCTGCTCAATGCAGGATCAGCCTGGAGCATCCCTGAGTAAAAGGCAAATGGTATCTTGAAAAATCCAAAGCTTCATGGTCCCCCTTCCCCCTGGGCCCATCTTGGAGACGGAAGGCTTCCCTGCGGGTTTGTTCTTTCGCTTACAAAACCAGGACTGCAAACCAGAGTTATTCCCAGTTTGAGAGCAAAAGACCAAGCCACTAAGACATGGCAGTTCAGACATATCACCAAACTGTGACTTGTCTCCAGCCTGTGAACTGCACAAGGGCTGAGGAATTCCTAAGCTCGTTCCTGCTATATGGTTTGTTACCGTGATTGATGCAAACTGACCAAATAGGATCTTCGTAAACAGGCCACCTGCTAAGTTGTACACACATTAATTTACTGCATTTTTTAAAAAAAAATCCTGCCATTCCGCCAAGGAGCTCAGGGAAGCATACATCCTCCTCCTTGCCTCCATTTTGTCCTCACTACGACCCTGCAAGGTAGGCTAGTCTAAGAAAGGTGACTAGCCCAAGGTCACCTAGTAACATTTGAAACTGGGTCTTCCAGATCCTAGTCCAATATTGCAACCACTACACCATACTGGTGAGTGGAAGGGAAGTATTAGATCCAACCCTGTATTTTCAGTAATCTTTACAGACAATACTGTAAGGTAGGCATGAATTGCGGTTAGGTTGCCAAAGCTGAGAGAGGAGCAGCCCGCACAAAAGAACCTGCTTGGTTCACAACAGAGGTAATCCAACGCGTTGCTCTCACAATCATAAGAAGACAGTAATACCAGCTTCAAAATTATTACTTAGGTCGTTTATGCCTAGGAGTTTTACCTGAGGTTCGTTGCTCGCTGGACCCACACTTTCCTGTCGGGAATCTATGCACCTGCAGTCTCCAAGCTCAAATCAAGTCCTCGCCCCTTTAAATGCTGCTTTGTAATTGGCTTACTTTGTAGAGCTTACTGTGAGAGAAAATAAACCCCCCAAACCCAAATGCTGCATAAAAAAAGCATTTTAAGAACAAAAAATAAAAACCGGAGCAACTTGATGGGGGGGGGGGGGGAATCCAAGCCTCAGTTTTAAAAAGCCTTTCTTCTGCTCAGAAAGAGTTTCAAGGAAGCAGGAAGTAACTGAATCCCCACTTCTGGACATGCTGCTTTGTAATTGGCTGTGAGAGAAAGCAAGCTTCCGTGTCCCGCACTTTGCCTTATGCACAGGGATTTCACCCATGCTGAGTTCAGGGGAGAGGGAAGAATCGGGCTAGCAAAGGAACGGGAAGTCCTGGGATTTGTGAGGGGTGGCAGCAAGGTCATCTCTAATGGATGGAAAACTCATGCCTCACTCCAAGAAACAACTGATTCAGACCAGGGGTGAATGTAAGTGAAAGTACCCATGCATAAATGACTTTGGTTTCCGATTGTGGCCTTGTTGGTCTGCAGTAGAACAGCTGGATTCGAATCCAGTAGCACCTTAGAGACCACCACAATTTTCAGGCCATAAGCTTTCAAGAGCCATAGCTTCGTATCTGACAAAGGGAGCTCTGACCCTCTAAGGTGCTGCCAAACTTGTATCTAGCAAACATTACAAACTTGTCACCCACCACTGATGTGGGGCAGAAAACTTTCCAAAATGGAACATCTTCCAGAAAATTTTGCAATACTATACTATTCCGCAGAAACTTTTCCGCCCCACATATGTAAATATACTCTGATTATCTACAGCTGTCAGGGCTGTCGGGCTGAAAATCCACCTTGTTAGATCGGCTAAACGTGGGATGTGAAGCATGGGCAAACCCCAGCCCTTGTATATGGCGCCGTTGCCTTCTTTTGCTAAACTTATTTAAATGTTGCTCACCTCATTCAAAATAATTCATTTCCATTTGAACTGGAACATTCCCCCCCAAGAAACCCACAGTGCCGCTTGTCACTGCTTTGGCATTTCTGGGTCTTATTTCCTGAAAATGCAGAAGCGTGGGGGGAAAACATTCCCTGGACGCTGCGGGACCAGCTAGGGGGGGCCGGCTCCCCCTACTATCAAGTCACAGCCAGTGATTTTGTTCCAGGCAGCTGCAAAGGGGAAGAGAAGCAAGGACGAAAGCGTGCAAAAACGTCTCCCCAAAGATGTTTCGGAAGAGCCGAAGAGTCCCGGTTCGCCTATTCGCGACCACACGCGCAGAAGTGATAATTCTGTTCTTTTTTCAAAAATTCAGGCCCCGGTCACTCTTCGGATGCGCGTTTCAGACTTTGCCTCCAGCGGACAGCTGCGGACGCCCCGGGCTGTGCTCTGCATTTCAATGAGCCCGTCCAGACTGCAGCCGAGGGCGCTCCCCAATAGGAGAGGTCAACCCTGAGTCAGCAGACTGTCTGCGCCCGAAGCCCACCCCCCTCCCGCTTATCCCCCCCTTTGCCTTTGACCGACTGCATGTGGGAGAACCGCCTGCCGCCACAACAGGCCGCTAATTCACCTCAAGGCGAAAAGAAAGTCGCTCGCCTTCTACGGGTCTCTCAACCTCCCCCCCCCCCCCACTTCCACGCAGCTGGATGGAGTTGGAAGACTTCTCTCCCCCTTCCCCGATTCGACCCCACACGGCACTCTGACTGGCAGGGACGTCAACAGGTTACAAAGGACGGGCCCCGCCTCGCGCGCCGCTCCGGGTACGCTGAACCGACTGCCGTTTCTCACGGCCCTGGGAAGCCAACAATGCCTGCAGCACCTGCTTCATTATCATATCTTCAGGGAATTTGAAAGGGGAGGGGAGAGAGAGAGAGACCGGAGTAGGGCAGAGGGAGATGATTAACTGGTCTCGTGTTCGGAGTAACATCTATAAAAGGGAGCGTGGATTAACCTCACACACACACACACACACACACACACACACACACACAAACCCAGCCCGTTCACCAGATGACACAACCCATCTGGCATCAAGGCACATCTGCAATTCAAGGACATGAGAACTGCCCGGACCGACATCTAGGGCTACCGTTTTTCTGCTGCCAGTAAGAGAACCCCCTGACGGCACATAAAGGGGGGTGGGCCCTAACAGCGATCATCTAACGCCGCTATGTAGCTGGAAATGACGACATTGTGTTGTGGGACCCTCTCTATGGGAACCTCTATGGGACGACATTGTGTTGTGGGACCCTCACCCCACTCTATGGTTTTACCACGCATTTTGGGGGGTGACTCCTATAGTGTCCCACAGTAGTAGAAGAAGAAGAGTTGGTTTTTATACGCCAACTTTCTCCACCACTTAAGGGAGACTCAAACCGGCTTACAATCACCTTCCCTTCCCTTCCCCACAACAGACACCCTGTGAGGTAGGTGGGGCTGAGAGAGCTCTAAGAGAGCTGCGACTAGCCCAAGGTCACCCAGCTGGCTTCATGTGTAGGAGTGGGGAAACAAATCCAGTTCACCAGATTAACCTCCGCCGCTCATGTGGAGGAGTGGGGAATCAAACCTGGTTCTCCAGATTAAAGCCCACTGCTGCAAACCACACCTCTTAACCACTACACCACATTGACTCTCATAGAGTCTGCTGCTCATGTGGAAGAGTGGGAAATCAAACCCGGTTCTCCAGATTAGAGTCCACCGCTCCAAACCACCGCTCTTAACCACTACACCACTAGAAGTGATGTCACTTCTAGCTATGTAGCCAGAAGTGATGTCACGGCGCTGGAATATGGCCCTAATGGTAAGCCCTGCCCCCACCAGTCTTCCCCAAGGGCTGGCAATCCTACTTGGATCTGACCCAATAGGTAGTCTCTTGCCCCTCTGCCAAGTCACCCATGGTAACTACCTGATTTTGCCCATTGGGAATCCACTACTATCAGACTTGGTCTGAGCAGCCAGATCTAGGGATGGAAGTAACCCTGGTTGTTTTTGTTGACTCTTAATTCGAATGTGGCTCACCGCAAACTGCAGGTGGAGTAACGCTGCTTTAAATGTTTTCAAAGGCTTGGACAATTGGCAAATGTTTAGAGCACTATAGAAACAGTAAACAATTCCAGATTGTTTAAATCTGGAGAACCGGGTTTGATTCCCCGCTCCTCCGCATGAGCGGCAGACTCTAATCTGGAGAACCAGGTTGAATTCGCCACTCCTCCACATGAAGCCAGCTGGCTGACCCTGGGTTAGTCACAGTTCTTTCTGAACTCTCTCAGCCTCACCTACCTCACAAGGTGTCTGTTGTGGGGAGAGGAAGGGAAGGAGATTGTAATCCGGTTTTATTCTCCTTTTAAAAAGGTAGAGAAAGTTGGCATATAAAAACCAACTCTTCTATCTTTGTAGCTTCCTGCCAGCAGTAAAGGGGAGGAGAGATACTGTGTCCTACATTAAAAGGAGTATAGATTACTGAGATAATAAACATGAAACACTTGAAAATACTACCAGAAGGGGACGTGGTCGAGTGGCAGAGCGCCTGCGTCATATTCGGAAGGTCCCAGACTGAATCCTCAGCATTTTCAATTAAAAAGATCTCTGGCAGGTGAAAAGTCCTCGCTCTGCCCGAGACCCTGCAAACCCGTTGCCAGCCACAGTAGACAAAACAGAGCTAGATGTACCAAGTGCCTGACTCAGGTTAAAGCAGCTTCGTGGATTCAAATGCACTGTATACATTCTAACAATGGGTTCAGATCCACAAGAGTGGTTCTGTCAAGAATCATAGAGCTGGAAGGGGCCATACAGGCCATCTAGTCTGACCCCCTGCTTAATGCAGGATCAGCCTAGAGCATCCCTGACAAGTGCTTGTCCAGCCTCTGCTTGAAGACTGCCAGTGAGGGGGAGCCCACCACCTCCCTAGGGAGCCCATTCCACTGTTGAACAACTCTTACAGTAAAAAAAAATTTCTAATATCCAGCCAATACCTCTCTGCCTGCAATTTAAACCCATTCTCACGAGTCCTATCCTCTGCTGCCAACAGGAACAGCTCCCTGCCCTCCTCTAAGTGGCAGCCCTTCAAATACTTAAAGAGAGCAATCATGGCCCCCTTCAACCTCTTCTCCAGACTAAACATTCCCAAGTCCCTCAGCCTCTCCTCAAAGGGCTTGGTCTCCAGGCCCCTCATCATCCTCGCCGTTCTCCTCTGCACCCGCTTAATTCTGTCCACATCCAAAGACCCAAGAAGCTCTGTATGTGTCCGCCCACAGAGTGCAACATCCCCACTTCCTGCCTCGCACTGCAGCTCAAAATGCTCCCCTGAAAGGAGGAGGGGAAAATTTAGGGCTGCAACGTGGTTTGCCAGCTCCAGGTCGGGAAACACCTGGAGATTTTGGGGGTGGAGCGTGAGGAGGGCGGGGTCTGGAGAGGGGAGGGACTTCAATGCCATAGAGTCCAATTGCCAAAGCGGTCACTTTCTCCAGGGGAACTGATCTCCGTCGCCTGGAGATCAGTGGTAACAGTGGGAGATCTCCAGCCACCACCTGGAGGTTGGCACCCCTAGCTGCAACTGAAGGGAGGAGGCACGAAAGTCGTGTTCTGCGAGTGGAAATCCTATCCATGGAATTGCTCCAGTGGATCCAACACATGATTGTGAAAGCTCACATACACAAACAATAAATTCATGCTCAAGCACACCGTGCAGTTCTTCAGAAGATGACAAGCAAGATTGCTCTAGAAGAACTGAAAGGCAGAAACAAAATTTAAAGGGCTCGTATCAATGCACGCTTTCAGTCAAGAGTTTATACTGGGAGGGAGAGGGAAAGCAAAAGCGTTCACACCATCTGAAGTCACCTGCTTTTCAAGGCAAATCGTTCTATTTACAGCTAACCGAAAAGACAAATTTGGGAGGATTTTGTGAGCGTCTGTGTTTTTTTGCTGTGTTTTGGTTTAGAAGGTCAAAGGAAAAAACAAAAGAAAAGAGAAACCGCTGCCATATTGCTTACAGCAATCAATTTCCACCAATGCCAGATATTCCCAAAGGAGCGAAAGAGAATTAATCAGCATCCAAAACCCCTTACGCCTTCCCTTTGGCACCGCTTACGTAGCCCGGTCCTTCACCTACAGCTGCCTCCGGTGGGAAAAGATGCAAATGAAGCCTCATTAAGCATTGAAATTTTATGAGCAGCTCACTTTTGTTTTAAAAAAGGAGAGACGGCAGCTCTTCAAAACTCTGCCTGTTGTCCTTTTAAAACTACGTTTGGGTGTTAATTTAACCTCCAATAGATGGGAGGCCCAGAGGAAGGGGGCGGAATTACAAAGGTTTCAGGCCTACTCTGGAGGAGGAGGAAGAGGAGGAGAAAGTTAGTTTTTATATGCCAACTTTCTCTACCACTTAAGGAAGAATCAAACAGGCTTACAATCACCTTCTCTTCCTCCCCCCCCCAACAGACACCTTGTGAGGTAGGTGGGGCTGAGAGAGTTCAGAGAGAACTGTGACTAGGCCAAGGTCACCCAGCTGGCTTCATGTGTAGGAGTGGGGAAACCAACCCGGTTCACCAGATTAGAGTCCACCACTCTTAACCACTATACCACGCTAACGTTTGAGCCGATTCCAACACAAGAAGAACAAGGGTTGGTTTTTATACCCTGATGTTCTCTACCTTTAAGGAGTCTCCTTAAATACAATTGTCTTCCCTTCCTCTCCCCACAACAGACACCCTGTGTGGTAGGTGGGGCTGAGAGAGTTCTCAGAAAACTGTGACTAGGCCAAGGTCGCCCACCTGGCTTCATGTATAGGGGTGGGGAAACCAACCCAGTTCACCAGATTAGAGTCTGCCGCTCATGGGGAGGAGTGGGGCATCAAACCCAGTTCTCCAGATTAGAGTCCACCACTCTTAACCACTACAGCACGTTGTCTGAATATTGCATTTCTATTTTGTTTTTAAACGGGAAGAGATTCGTAAGAATATACGAAGAGCCCTGCTGGATCAAACCGGTGGTCCACCTAGTCCAGCATCCTGTCTAACATTATGGCCAACCAGTTCCTCTGGAAGGCTAACAACAGGGCACAGAGGCCGAGGCCTTCCCCTAATGCTGCCTCCTGGCACTGGAATTCAGAGGCTGACTGCCTCTGGATGTGGAGGTTCCCCTTTAGTCACCAAGGCTAGAAGCCACTCCCACCATTTTAATCTCACAACAATCCTGAGGGGGACAGTTCCGCTGAGAAAAAGGGACTGCCCCCAAATCACACTTTCTGTAATAAAGCAGCAACTACAAAAATATAGTAATTAAATAAGCAAACAAATAATCAAATGAATAAATAAATAATCTCTGTGAGGGTATCTACCTCCCACTCACTTCTCCTGTTCACTGTTTACCCCACTGTATTCCTGCCATTATTGTTGTGTTGTTGTTGTTACTGTTGGCCAATGGCCAATGTCACAGGTGCCAAACACCTGGACGGCACTACAGAAAACATGTGACATTTTAACAGTTCAACCCTTGCTTTGATCCTGCTTTTAATCAGAGCTCACCTTTTCGAAAAGGGGTCGGCATGTTCCGATTGGTTCTGGAGACACATTCAACCAACCATTTTATATTTTCAAAAGAAGGCCTCTTGTCGTCCCAGAATGATCCAGTGTGATCCAGTAGTTAGAGTGCTGGACTAAGATTTGAGAGACCCAGATTCGAATCCCCACCTGGCCATGGAAATTTGCTGGGTGACCTTGGGCCCAGTCACTTCATCTCTCAGCCTAACCGCCAGGATTACACACATGAAGCTACTGTATACTGAACCAGACCCTTGGTCCATCAAAGTCAGTATTGTCTACTCAGACCGGCAGCAGCTCTCCAGGGTCTCAGGCAGAGGGCTTTCACATCGCCTACTCGCCTAGTCCCTTTAACTCAGTGGTTCCCAACCTTTTTTTGACCAGGGACCACTAGGACTTTTTTGTTCGGTGCAGGGACCCCAAGGTTCAAAATAAAAATTCTGAGAATTTGAAAATAAACTTTAATCATAACTGTTAATTAAACATTAAACTTAGAATAATATTTGAATATATATTTTTATAATAGAGAACTTTTAATTGAAAATATTAATTTATTATGGGTTTATAACTTTGTTTCGCGGACCTTAATTTAGTTCTTGCGGACCCCTGGGGGTCCACGGGCCCCTGGTTGGGAACCAGTGCTTTAACTGGAGATGCCAGGGATTGAACCGGGGACCTTCTGCATGCCAAGCCGAGGCTCCACCACTGAGCCGCGGCTCCTCCCCAAAAATTGGAAAGAAGAGTGAGACGTCATGAGAATGAAATGAGGGAGTAGAGAACAGTGATGTACAGTAAGCTACTTTGGATCCCCACTGGGGGGGGGGGAAGCGGGATATGATGATCTAAATAAATAAATAAAGCCACAACTTACCAGCTTCCCCTAATCTAAAAGTCCCCAACCTTTTTGAGACTGTGGGTACACTGGGAATTTTGGCACGGCATGGTGGCAGCAGGAACAAACTGGGTGCCACAAACCGGCTGCTGCAGGAGGCGGAACCAGCCACAAAACGGTTGCCACGGCTTAACTCCAGCAACACGGTCCAGATCCTTGCGCTGCATTGGCCGCTGCTGCCAAAGCAGCATCCTAAAAAACCTGCACAGCCAATCAAATCTCCAACAGTCAAACAGAAGCCTTGCTTGGGCAAAAGCCCTACCTGGCCCCACCCACTTCCTGAAAGCGCTTGGTGGACACCAGAAAAGGTGTCAGCAGGCACCGCGGCGCCCATGTTGGGGACCGCTGCCCTAACCTAACCAAGCCTCCAGCGCACAAAAGCACACAAGAGGCCTTCATATCTGCCCTGAAAACGTTTTCTTCCTCCGTCACCTTTAAACGTTTTTTTAAATATATATATATATATATATATCTGTCCTTATGAAGAGTTCTGTCGCCCTCAAAACCTTGCACTCCATTTTGGGCTGGTCCTAATGACCACAGCTGCAAGATACAGCTTACCGCGTAAGCCTCAGCGACTGGCTTGATGCCGTAGCAACAGCGCATTTCGAGAAATCTGGAGCCACATGCTGGAAATTTTGCAGAGGAAAAGGAAGGGGGGGAACGGCGTGAATTGCTGCTATGCAGCTCGGCTGTTCGGACACTAAGCATTCTCCGCCTGTCGCTCCCGAGCTCGTCCCTCCCCGGCTGCAGCTGCCGGAGGTTTTGCCGTCGCTGCAGAAGGGGTCAAGGCAGCAGAGGCCACCCTGAAGAATCTTGCTGCAGCCAGCGACTTTGAGGAGGTGGAAGGAAGGGGGGGCAGGAGAATATGCATCGAACAGGCTCCCTACGACATTCCTCCTGCTGTTTGTCTAGCCAGAATCAGCTGCGTCGGAGGCCCGTTCAAGCACTGACCAGGACCCAGAACACTTTAGCGTGGGCACGTTTTGCTGCATCGTTACCTTCGAAATGTATCATGGCATCGCTATGGACTCCACTTTCTTACCCTCCTTGAAACTCCAGCTCTCAGTTGGTAGCGGAAAGTGCCATCGAGTTGCATGGTTTGGAGAGAGTGGACAGGGAGAAGCTTTTCTTGCTCTCTCATAATACCAGAATGTGGGGTCATCTGCTGAAGCTGGAGGATGACAGATTCAAAACTAATAAAAGGAAGTCTTTCTTCACACAACGCAGAGTTGAAATTGAAAAGAGAGTTTAATACGGTCCAAGACCAGCATAGACAACGCAGAGTTAAATTGTGGAACTCCCTGCCCCAGGATCTGGTGATGGCTGCCAACTTGGAAGACTTTAAGAGGGAAGACGACATGTTCATGGAGGAGATACTGGGGGCGTGGGGGTAGTTGTGAATTTCCTGCATTGGGCAGGGGGTTGGACTAGATGGCCCTAGAGGTCACTTCCAACTCTATGTTTCTATGAGGTTGATGTTACATAAAAACAGGACCTGAAAGGTAGCTGTGAATTTCCTGCATTATGCAGGGGGTTGGACTAGATGACCCTGGTGGTCCCTTCCAATTCTATGAATCTATGTGTTACACAATACCCTTCTTTAGGATAGGCATTTAAAAATCACTCACGGAATCATGCACAGTTCCATGCCAAAGTGGGTGTTGTTGTTTTTTTGTACTCAACTATTCTATGTTAAGAGACTTAGAAGTCTTTAGATGAGAGAAAGCAGAGCAGCCACACAGAGCCATTTCGCACCTTATGCAGTGGCAAACAAACACTCAGTGAGGGCAAGGAAGTCAATCTCATGCCCAGCTTGGGGTTAAACACCAAAACTACTCTCAGCAGGGATCCTCAGCCAGACCTGGCTCCCCAGTGAATAGCTACGCATGCTTGCAAACAAAGCTTGCTTACCTATGCGTCAGATGTGCAAGTATACGCTTAGCACATCTTTCGGTGCATACTTCAGAAAAACGGATAAGCGAAGCAGCAGCTAGTTAGGCTGTAAATAGGTTACGCTGCTAAAGTTGC
Organism: Euleptes europaea; assembly: GCF_029931775.1. NCBI lineage: Eukaryota > Metazoa > Chordata > Lepidosauria > Squamata > Sphaerodactylidae > Euleptes > Euleptes europaea. The sequence continues at coordinate 13,788,617 of NC_079317.1, forward strand.
ACAAAAACCATCTACTAAGTGTAAGGATGTGTCACTGGCAACCAAGATCAAATTAATTCATGCCATTGTATTCCCTATTACTATGTCTGTGTGTGAAAGCTGGACAATGAAGAAAGCTGATAGGCAGAAAGACTCCTCTGAAATGTGGTCTTGGAGGAGTGAGTTACGAATACCGTGGACTGCCAAAAAAACCCAAATCAGTGGGTTATAGATCAAATGAAGCCTGAACTGACCCTAGAAGCTAAAATGACTAAACTGAGTCTATTGTATTTTGGTCATATTATGAGAAGACAAGAGTCACTGGAAAAGACAATCATGCTAGGAAAAGTGGAAGGGAGCAGGAAAAGAGGAAGACCCAACAAGAGATGGATTGACTCTATAAGGGAAGCCACGGCCCTCAATTTGCAAGACCTGAGCAAGGCTGTTAAAGAATAGGATGTTTTGGAGGACTTTGATTCATAGGGTCGCCATGAGTCGGAAGTGACTTGACGGCATTCAACAAACACACAATGAGGTTTTTAGAGACTGGAAATAGAAAAGACAGTTGCAAGGACTCTCTAGCACCGATCGAGACGGTCCTTGCAAACTGAGATATCGAGAGGGAAAAAGAAGAGGAAGAAGAAGAGGAGGAGTAGGAGTTGGTTTTTATATGCCAGCTTTCTCTACCACTCAAGGGAGAATCAACTCGACTTACAAGCACCTTCCCTTCCCCACAGCAGAGACCCTGTGAGATAGGTGGGGCTGAGAGAGCTCTAACAGAGCTGTGACTAGCCCAGGGTCATCCAGCTAGCTTCATGTGTCGGAGTGGGGAAACCAACTGGGGAGGCAAGCGACAGCAGTTGTTCCGTGAGCAGAGGTGCATGCTTAACTTCAGAAGGGTGCTAAAATGCAGAATCTACCAGAAGAACTACATTGAAAAAGTATACATTGGAAAAGTTATTACCAAGCTGCTCACAGCACTTGGTGTTGTGTCACTCGAGAATAAGGCCTCGTCTGCTCCGAAGCCTGGGGAAGGAAAAGTCATGCCCATCTGGCAAGGGCATTTTTATTGGACAATCAGGCAGCGGAGGTGGCCCTTTTCCTACTCGGTGCTGTTTATCTACACAAGCAGGTCAGCTTTCTATGAATCATATCATCAGTATTCAGAAGGAGGAAATGTGACGAGGAAGAAAAAACTAGCGTTGCAATCTGTTAAGGGTTTGGCAGTAAAGACGCGGGGTGGGGAGAAGGGGAAAAAAGCGGATGCGTCGCTACGATCTTGAATTGCTCTTTTTCTTAATGGATAGAACACAAACACAACAACAAACAAAAAAGCACCCCGAACACCCCCTCGCTCTAATTTCCTCCTTCGCCTTATTGAAGTTCAATACGCATTATCTTGGAGCTACCAGTGTTAAGAAAATTGCTGGATAAACACTTGTGTTAAACCCGGCGCAATGGCTCCACGCCAAGCATAATGCCAAGCTTCCCCCAGTTGTGAAATGAGCTGTTTTTACACACCGAAGTAACCACGCAGCAGGCCTGTGGAGCCGGGAGACAGCCGACAGAGATGACTGGGGCCGTCCCCCTACTTGTACAGACATCCATCCAAATACCAACATCTGCTGCGCCACAATTTACTTTTTACACCACATTTAGCAAAACAGCGCCTCTTGACTGCCGATGTCGTTAAAAGGCACGGAACAACAAATAAATCCCACGACGGCGGGGTCCCATCAGACAATCGCAAAATTAAAGAGCAGTTCTTTCCCCTCCTCTTACGCGAGCTTGAGCTTTAGTTTCAGATTTATTTGGCTTCTCCAGGCGTTAAAAGGCAAGATAAGCCGTTTATTATTAAAAGAAAGAAAAGGAATGAGACGGGAAGGGAGGGGGAGAGAAGGAGAGGAGAGAAAAAAAGGACACGTAAGCCAGATTCCTATCAAGTATGACAAACATAATCCATCATTACAGTGAAAATTACAGTCGAGAAGAGAGCAGAGCCGATACAATACGCAGGGATGTCAATGAGACATCGCAGTCGAGATCCGAATTCTCTCTCTGTAGAAACTAAGAAAGATTATATGATGGCCTGAAGATCTTTGTGGGGTGGGGGGAGAGTAACATTTTAATGCCTACTCCCCTTCTGGACAATTCAAAGGCTGGCTTCTTTTCTGTTTTGATAAAATAAATGAACCTGGTTACCCAGCTGGCATCTCCATCGAAACGTACAAAGAAACCCCGGAGTGAGATCAAGGATTAAGGTGTTGGGACACTCCAGGAGGATCCAGAAAGACCTTCCCCACCCCTCCGTGGGGGGGGGGAGAGAGAGGAGAGAGAGGAGAGAGAGAGAGGAGAGAGAGAGAGAGGAGAGAGAGAGAGAGAGAGAGAGAGAGAGAGAGAGAGAGAGAGAGAGAGAGAGAGAGAGAGAGAGAGAGAGAGAGAGAGAGAGAGAGATCTTCCTAAAAAGCCATTGCAACTCCATTTCCAAATTCTGCAAGAAATTAAAACTCATCTATAAACCCCTCACCCACCCACTTCGGACAGCAACTCACTCTGTGTCTCGGAGTAAGCATTCAGAAAACACAACTGCAAACAACTTACCGCTTCCTATTGCACTCAAAACAGTATCAGAAGATTTCTCCAGCCACTCTCCAGATGTATGAGTAGCTTTCAATACTTAGGGTGTAAGCATTCAGAAAACACAACTGCAAACAACTCACCGCTTCCTATTGCACTCAAAACAGTATCAGAAGAATTCAGATGTATGAGTAGCTTTCAATACTCAGGGGAATGGGAAAACAGAATTATTGTGAAAATGGTCCTCTCCAAAATAGAGTTTAAAAATATTACAATTAAAAAGTGTTTTTGTCCTCTTTCTCTCCGAAACAGAACATTTTTCACTTGCTTCTAATCACCTCTCCTTTCTCCAACAGGATCTGGGAATCCATGGGCATCGCCTGTACTCCGTCCCAGCGCAAGACATTTTTAAAAATCTCTTCTGTGATTGCCTTCCCTGGTCTGTTCCCCCACCCCAAACTCCTGCAGCTTCCACCCCTTCCTTTCCTCGGATCCCAACTACTCCCACTCTTTCTCCCAATGGCAGTCTGATCCTTTTAAATCAGGGATGTCAAACTCATTTGTTAGGAGGGATGGATATGACATAAATGACACTTGGTCAGGCCAAGCCATGTGTACCATAAAATGTAGCGCCAAGTACTGGAGATACGGGAGCCCCATGGCGCAGAGTGGTAAGCGGCAGTACTGCAGTCAAAAGCTCTGCTCACAACCGGAGTTCAATCCCGACAGAAGTCGGACGCAGGTAGACGGCTCAAAGTTGACTCAGCCTTCCATCCTTCCAAGGTCAGTGAAATGAGCGCCCAGCTTGCTGAGGGTAAAGTGTCGACGAGTGGGGGAGGCAATGGCAAACCACCCCGTAAACATAGTCTGCCTAGTGAACGTTGGGATGTGATGTCACCCCATGGGTCAGTAATGACCCGGTGCTTGCACAGGGGACTACCTTTCCCTTTTAATGGAGATGCAAACCTTATAGAAGACACAGAAAAAGCCAATTATAGGTGTTCTTTATTTCCATAGGGAGAAACACATGCGCCTGAAGCCTGATCAAGACAGGGTAAGTAAGAGACTGGGGGGAGGGAGAGAGAAGAAGCGGAAGCCCTGCTCCAGAATGTCTAGCACTAGTTAAGAATCTGTTGATGGGGAGGGAACTGAAAATGGCCAGCTTGACCTTAGCCAGGCAACCAACCTGTGGTTCTTCAATCAGCTAAGCACCTGCTCACGCAGCAGCGACAGCAGATGTGCTATAGAGCAGAGTCTGCAGGAGTCATTGTGATTACAATTTAAAACAAGGGTGTCAAAGTTAAGGCCTATGGGCCGGCATTGTGGGACAATATGGGACATTGTGGGGCACTGTGGGAACAATGGGAGGCATTGTGATTGGGGAGGGGCTGTGGCTCAGTGGTAGAGCATCTGCTTGGCATGCAGAGGTCCCAGGTTCAATCCCGGGGGTCTCCAGTTAAAGGGATTCTATGGCTTAAACTAAACTTCAGCCCTCAAGGTCTACTACCCTCGGTTCTACAAGATAAATTCCAGTCAACATGGCTAAAGATGGTCCTGAATACAATGGCCTGCTTGGGCCTTTCTCCGCCTACCCTGTTAGCTATGGGCATAGACCGAGAATCAAGTTACTCGAAGCAAAGGCTGGAAGATACTGAACGCCAGACAGATCTTGGAAAATCACAATTTTTTCTAGAACCTGAAAAATCTAGAAACTTAGTCTCACCTACGGCTTATTTTTCTAATCCTGAGCCTATTAATTATAGGAAGGGATTGGGATTTTATACACATCCTTGATTCTAGACTAGGTTTTAGTTAGGGCACAATTTTTGAAGTTTATTTAAGACTACACATGCTTGCTAGGTCACCAACAGGTAGTTAACTAACAGGTGAAGTTTTCTCACAATGGGTAGTGTTTTTTGCAAGAGGTAGGAATGTATCTTTAATTAGGTCTCATTAAGGACCTTCTACGCCAGTGAATAAAAGTCTCTTTCCTGTCTCTACTGGTAAATGCATCTCTAAAGCTGTTAATTTACACTGTGAATTCCAGGGAAGATGTTTCATGCATACACATCTCCGTTCTAGTGGTAAGATCCATTATTATTTAGTTGTGTACAGTTATCTTATGTTTATAATTTATGAATATATTATGTATTGCCTGATTGTATTTTAAGGATACAGTTGGAATTGAGGAAGTTAAGCAAAACGACTGAATACCGGGGTGTCGTCTTCAGCTTGTCTTCAGCCTGTGACCTTCATCTACAATTCTATCTACAATTTTCAATCATGCACATTGGACTTGAATTCTGAATGGCATCTGCAATGTTATTCTTTATAGTATTTTATAGGAAGCCCACAAACAGGACTACTGCAGCAGTACTATCCTGCCTGTATTCCAAAGCACCTAATATAATAAGCATGTTCCTCTGATCCTGGAGACAACAGGTATGCATCATGACTAGTATCCATTTTTACTAGTAGCCATGAATACCCCTGTCCTCCATGAACATGTCCACTCCCCTCTTAAAGCCTTCCACGCTGGGAGCCATGAATTCCACATGGGTCCTCCCCGCCCTCGCGTCTATCCTAACCACAAAAAAATTAGGCAGGAAATGGCAGCGGAGAGCTCAGTGCTGTAAGAGATCTCTACAGACGCTCAAGGGCAACCGTGTGCTTCTAAACCACTGAGTCCCACTGTGGGTCATTCTACTTTTAAAACCGAGCATGGAAATTTAAAAAAAAAAAAAGTCTCCGGCACTGCATGGTCCTTCCCTGGTCACACCCTGACTAGCCTGGGTACTAAACAGACCTCTCTCCAGGCTGAGATACACAAAGGGCGATCACGTGAGTGCGCCCGGCTTTTCCAGTCGTGCACGTTGGCAAAGAGAGAGAGAAAAGTCACTACCCCTGGTCAGTGTGGCGACTCCAGTGCACACAGTCACGATCATCGGGCTCCATTTAGAAGCTCCCTTATGCCTCCTGTCACGAGACGGAATGGGGCCCGAGGGTTTTTTGTTGTGGGCTCTTCCAGGTAGCCCTCCAGCCCCGGCACATACTGCCCCTTCTCTCTTATGCCCTTCTGCCCCACAGACTGGGTATGGGCCGTAACTGGCTGCCACCACCCTGGTTCTGGGGCTGAACTGGAGAGGGGCCACAGTACCCTTCTCGCCCCTCCCAGGGCAAATCCCTCTTCGGTCAGGGCGTGCCCCACTGTACAGCCACGTATGAGGAGCAAAGGCCCCAGTCACAGCGAACAAAACGGTCAGTTTATTAACCAAATACAGATTGAGTATCCCTTATCCGGACTGCTTGAGACCAGAAGCGGTCCATATTTCGGATCTTTCCGTGAATTGGAATGGTTTGGAATTTTTGCAGATACATAATGAGATATCTTGGGGGTGGGACCCAGAGGGCATTCCAGCATTAATGTGCTAGAAGGGTGAAAGACAGTTTTCAAAAATTAAACCGCTATTGCAAAGTATCCACTGCCCCCGAAGTAGGAGACACTGTCCAGACCCAATTCCTCCTTTCCCACCCATGTCTGAGCGGTGACATTACCCCGAGAAATCCCAGAAGCATTACTATTGTGCAGAAAGCACAACCCCATCCTTGGGACTTCACTAACTGAGGAAAGAGGATGGTGGGGTGCTAAGTGACTTGGACTATCCGGCAGTTGCAAAGAACTCCGGAAGCTGATTGGAAAATATGTAGAATGGTAGATCTCAGTGTGCGTCCAGCTTTAATCCAGGAAAGCGTACGCGCATGCATGCATTCACTCACACATCCTGTGCATTAGATAGAAAAAAGTCTGAACGGAAATAATTGCTTTTAATATGCAAACCCCCTTGAGTGCTATGCTGAAGAGAAAGCAGTGTTTGCGTATCTATGTGCGCGCGTGTGTATAAAATAAACAGCCCTGTCCACCGTTCACAATTCCAAAGGGCCAACAATGTTGCAACACTTGGCGCTAAGTTTCGGCAGGAAAAGAACGGCGAGCCAACAGCTTGGGTGAAACGCAACACGGGAAGGGAATGAAGCACAAGATTCAACCAACGTTTGCTTTCACAGCAATCAGGAATGCCGCTAAACAAGAGTCACTTTATATGTGCGCCTTACAGTGGGGTTAGTGTCTCATGAAAACACACACGCACACATATGTATATATGTATAGTGCCCCTGTCTTCTTTTTTTAATTGTTTTTTAAATTTTTAAATATTACAAATAGAGAAGCGGAAGAAAATTTGAAAAAATAATACACAATACATTCTTTTCTTTTTCTTCCATGGCACCCAAAACATATTATAGTAGACTCAATAAAAACTACCTTATTAAAAATAGTAATCAGATATTTTCAATGTTTCTTCTCCAATCTTTTTTTCTCTTTATGTCTTAATTTCTTCTCTTAATACACAAACTCGATACCCAAATTAGATTATACTGAACATAATAACACAATGCGACCTACCTAAGCAAGTGGGTATTTACAATACGATTTGGAATATGACTTATTGTATATATTACTATATATTTCTATAAGCTCTAGTATCTAATATAATTTTAAGATAAAGATAGTAAAATCAATAATATTGGTAAAACAGCTTCCATCTCTCTTGAAATAAATCAAAAGGTTTCATGGTTACTTGATTGGTGAGCTTGGCCATTAAGAAGAAGAAGAAGAGTTGGTTTTTATATGCCAACTTTCTCCACCACTTAAGGAAGAATCAAACCGGCTTACAATCACCTTCCCTTACCCTCCCCACTACGGACACCCTGTGAGGTAGGTGAGGCTGAGAGAGCTGTGACTAGCCCAGGGTCACCCAGCTGGCTTCATGTGCAGGAGTGGGGAAACCAACCTAGTTCACCAGATTAGCCTCCGCCGCTCATGTGGAGGAGTGGGGAATCGAACCCAGTTCTCCCGATCAGAATCCACCGCTCCGAACCACCACTCCTTCCACTCTGATAATTTTGGGGGCCCGTCTTCTTTCCTTCTGAATCACACTATTTTGTTCCCTCCTCGTGGCTCCTTCTCACTTCCTATTTGTTGGGGCATCCCAGAGTCCCTAGAAAATGCCTGGCTTCTGGGGGGGGGGTGCCTTACTGAGACTTTGCTGTAGAACACTGGTTCCCAACCGGGGGTCCGTGGACCCCCAGGGGTCCGCGAGAACTAAATTAAGGTCCACGAAACAAAGTTATAAACCCATAATAAATTAATATTTTCGATTAAAAGTTCTCTATTATAAAAACATATATTCAAATATTATTCTAAGTTTAATGTTTAACTAACAGTTATGATTAAAGTTTATTTTCAAATTCTCTGAATTTTTATTTTGAACCTTGGGGTCCCTGCTCCGAACAAAAAAGTCCTAGTGGTCCCTGGCCAAAAAAAGGTTGGGAACCACTGCTGTAGAAGGACAGAAGTATCCACAATTGCCCAATCGAGCTGTTTCCTCTTCTGTTCGGCCACATTTTTTTCTTCCCCCACGGGTTGCAACGACAGAGGGCGGTATCGGCAAGGTAGCTTTCCCGGGAACGTTTCAGCCCAAGGGACCCGAATCCCACGCTCCAAAAGCAACCGCAGTAGGTAAAGAACAAATGATAACACATCGCACGGGAGCCAACGTTTCCCACACATCCAGTCCCAGGCAGGGCACCCTGAGGGGGAGAGAGAGACATCCACAGATATCTCAACCCCAGTTTAATACGGCAATAAATTTCACGGGGTAAGGCTTTTATAGAAGACAGTTTTACCATGTGAAAACGAGCAGGTTTGCAGAACAGCGTGGCTATGAAAAGTGACTCCAACCTCTTGACCGAAAAGTGTGTTTGGGATGTAGTACATGGAGGAGAATGAGGAGGACCCCCACGTAGGTGGGCAGGGAGGAAATTTCAGGCAGGGTTTCAGGGAGGGGCTGCGGCTCAGCGGCAGAGCGCCCGCTCTGCATAAAGAAAGCCCCGGGTTCAATCTTTGGCACCTCTGGTTAAAAGGCTCTCAATCCTCTGGGGCGAAGTCTCAGTTCTGCCCATCCATTAAATTTTTCATCCCAGCCCTCTTTGAGGCCCTCAGGGCGGCTGAAGCGGTTCTTCCCTCCCCACTTTATCCTCACAACCAGAAAGAGAATGACTGGCCCACCCAGAGTTTCACAGAAGAGTCAGGATTTGAACGCAGGACTCCTAGGTGTGGCACTCCAAACACCACACTGCGTTGGCCTGAAAACTCTGGAGAGGCACTGCCAGTGAGAGTAGATGTAGAGGTTAAGAGCAGTGGAGTGTGTAAGAGCAGTGGTTTGGAGCAGTGGACTCTGGTCTGGAGAACAGGGTTCGATTCCCCACTCCTCCGCATGAGTGGCAGACGCTAATCGGGTGAACCGGGTTGGTTTCCCCACTCCTATACATGAAGCCAGCTGGGCGACCTTGGGCTAGTCTCTTAGAGCTCTCTCAGCCCCACCTCCCTCACACGGTGTCCGTTGTGGGGAGGGGAAGGTGATTGTAAGTCGTTTGATTCTTCTTTAAGTGGCAGAGAAAGATGGCATATAAAAATCAACTTCTTCTACAAGGCATGGAGCTAAATGTTCAATCACCATGACTCAAGTCACCTTAGTTTACGGGCCCTGTTCTCCCCTGCTGCCGAGAGAACTGGAGACCATGAGCTGGTTGAAGATGATAAAGCAGAAGAAGCAAGGCCACAGTCAGGAATACATGAGACCTGTGGAGGTGTATAGGAAGTAGCCCTACTGGTGAAATGGAAAGAAACAGGTATAAATCCTTGCTTATCCTGGACGTTCAACTGGGATTACCTTGGATCAGTCACCGCTTCTCATGCTGGGAGGTAGGCTAGGGCCGTCTTGAGGATCCAGTGTCGAAGAAAAAACATTATATATGCATTGAACCTAGCTCCATGGAGGAGGAGGGGAGAAGACAGGCCATAGTTATCAACACAATGACTTCCTTTGCCTGTCAGAACTGCTGGTTCCAGAATCAGCCACACCTGGGACACAGTGATGGCCACCAGCAATAGGCAGCTTTAAAAGGGGCTTAGAGCCCCGTGGCACAGAGTGGTAAGCCGCAGTACTGCAGTCCAACCTCTGCTCACGACCTGAGTTCGATCCCGACGGGAGTCGGTTTCAGGTAGCCGGCTCAAGGTTGACTCACCCTTCCGTCCTTCAGAGGTCGGTGAAATGAGCGGCCAGCTTGCTGGGGGTAAAGTGTAGACAACTGGGGGAGGCAGTGGCAAACCACCCCACAAACACAGTCTGCCTAGAAAACATCGGGATGTGCTGTCACCCCGTGGGTTAGTAATGACCCGATGTTTGCACCTTTACCTTTACAGAGGAGAAGTCCATCAATGGCTATTAGCCATGGTGACTGAAAGGAACCTCCGTATTCAGAAGCAGCAAAACTCTGAATACCAGTGCTGGGCAATAACACCTAGGAAAGCCAGCATGGTGTAGTGATTAACAGCCGTGGTTTGGAGCGGTGGACTCTAACTTGGAGAACCAGGTTTGATCCCCCCACTCCTTCACATGAGCAGCGGACACTAAGCCAGTAAACAGGGTTGGTTTCCCCACTTCTCCACGTGAAGCCAACTGAGTGACCTTGAGCTATTCACAGCTCTCTTACAGCTCTCTCAGCCCCGCCTACCTCACAGGGTGTCTGTTGTGGGAAGGGGAAAGGAGGATGATTGTAAGCTGGTTTGACTCTTTCTTAAGTTGTAGAGAAAAAGGAAAAGGTTCCCTGCGCAAAGCACCGGGTCATTCCTGACCCATGGGGTGACGTCACATCCCAACATTTACTAGGCAGACTTGGTTTGCGGGGTGGTTTGCCAGTGCCTTCCCCAGTCATCTTCCCTTTACCCCCAGCAAGCTGGGTACTCATTTTACCGACCTTGGAAGAACGGAAGGCTGAGTCAACCTTGAGCCGGCTACCTGAAACCGACTTCCGTCGGGATCGAACTCAGGTCGTGAGCAGTTTGGACTGCAGTATTGCAGCTTACCACTCTGCACCACAGGGCTCTTCACAAGTAGTAGAGAAAGTCGGCACATAAAAACCAATTCTTCTTCTTCTGTGCCCTATTTGGTGGGCCTCCAGGGTAGCCGGCTGGCCACGGGGGGGGGGGGGGGGGTAACAGGATGTCCGACCAGATGGACCACTGGTCTGCTCTATGAGGGCTCTTCTTATGGGGCTTATTTAAAACAGGCTAGCGGCTCAAGGTAGCTTGAGCGAAAGGAGGCATTCAAGCGTGGGCCCCCAGCCAGCGTGCCCAGGGACCACGCTTACGCAGGCTCTCCCGTTTAATTGTGCAGGAAGTCCAACGAATTATTCCACAAGGCGGACAGCGTGTTTATGTTCAACCGGGCAGCGTCACGTGAATGGCTGGTTTCATTTCAGAAATGAATGTTTGCATTGTCGGTTGTTTGGGAGACTTTCTTTATTATGAAAAGAAAAGAAAAGAAAAACAAGCTATTCTACTCTTGTGTGTTTTAACGCTGGAAAAACTTGTAACAGAGGAAGGAACTGTTCCAGCAGCCAGAAAACCTACAAAAAATTCTTACCATAACTTTGGCACAGTACTCTTTTTCTAGTGTCACAAAAGCCCATTATGATGGCATTATGTCGTCTCTTCCCCCCCTCCCAAAAGTCATGTTGCATTTGCTTACTAAATGTAATGGCTGAATGTGCATTGGGGTGGGTGGGGGGAAACTACAGTTAAATCCCTGCAGAACTGTGACACTGGATCATAGGATCATAGTTAAAAAGGGACCAGGTAATAGGTTATGTGAAAGACCTCTACTGGAGATCCTGGAGAGCCACTGCCAATCTGAGTAGAAGAAGAGTTGGTTTTTATATGCTGACTTTCACTACCTTTTAAGGAGAATCAAACTGGGCTACAATCTCCTTCCCTTCCTCTCCCCACAACAGAAACCTGGTTGAGGTAGGTGAGGCTCAGAGAGTTCGGAGAGAACTGTGACTAGCCCAAGGTCACCCGGCAGGCTTCATGTGGAGGAGTGGGGAAACCAACCCGGTTCACCAGATCAGAGTCCACTACACCATGCTGGCTTCATATGTCCACATGTTCTCGATCCAATGAGTAGGAGTGGGAAAGTCTCCCCAAAAGGAATTGTCTATGTCTCTACTGGGCTCCTCCTGCATCACATAACCCACCGGATGTCTGAAGGCGCAGGGGGAGGGACACAGTAATGCTGAATAAACCTAAACTATTTCTCAGTTGAACCAAAGAGACTGCAGAACATGGCGAAGAACCCTCTGCAAATTCAAGGGTGTTGGTGGCAGTTGCAGCCAACAAACGAAGGCAGCCGTTATCTTCAACGCCCCCACTCCAAGGCGCTGTTGGTGAGGACACCGCTGCCCCAACATTAGCAACAGGAAACCTTCTGGGGTGCTCGAGCAGAGGACAGGAGGGCTAACTGCACCATAAGGACGGCACAACCAAGGAACAGAAGGCTCAAAACTAGCTATATAGACACCTAATTTTTAAAAAGGGTATGATAGCTCTATAATCCTGCGGAGGGGAAGAGGCAAGATCAAATGACTCAAAGGGTACATTTTCCAACTATGACTGAACAAAGTGTCAGAAGCTCAGAAACTAAAAGTACTTTTTTCCGACTTAACCTACATTCCAAATTAGGGTGGGAATGAGGTCAACTGTAGGCATCGACGCCTGTCCCTCCCCGCTCACGTCCATTATTAGAATGATATATTCAGCGTCAAACACTTCAGCAGGAAGAGCCGGCATTCAACTCGAAACCCTAAAAGGTGGATAGAGGCTGCTTCCCCATGCAGGTTTTGCTCTGGTGGTGTAGCGGTTAGGAGTGGTGGACTCTACTCTGGAGAAGCGGGTTTGATTCCCCGCTCCTCCACATAAGTGGCGGAGGCTAATCTGGGTTGGTTTCCTCACTCCTCCACATGAAGCCTGCTGCGTGACCTTGGGCCAGTCACAGTTCTCTCTGAACTCTCTCAGCCCCACCTACCTCACAAAGTGTCTATGGTGGGGAGAGGAAGGGAACTTTTGAGACTCCTTAAGCCGGTTTGAGACTCCTTAAAGGTAGAGAAAATCAGGGTATTAAAACCAACTTTTCTTCTTCTTCCATTCTTTTGAGAATCCACACAATGTCATCCCCAAATAGTCCACTTCCTGTGATTTCCCCTGCTTCGCTATGATCTTTCCTAAACCTGGTTTTGGGAAAGAGCATAGTCAAAGCTTCTTTGCATACTATAAGGACAGGACGGTGCATGGTTTAACATATCCTGCCCACATCAATGTGAGTTTCCTCGCCTCAATGTCACACTACTGCCACCCACATACACCATAGGAGGGCTAAAAAAAAAAACAACCCAGTAATTTGGCATCTCTCAACAGAGAAATGCCAGGCTTACACTATTGAAATAGGTCAATTACTGATTTTATGCTATCATGGGCTACCAGTTAAAAGGTAAAGGTAGTCCCCTGAGCAAGCACCGAGTCCTTACTGACCCATGGGGTGATGTCACATCATGAGGTTTACTAGGCAGACTATGTTTACGGGGTGGTTTGCAATTGCCTTCCCCAGTTGTCGACGCGTCTGCCTCATGGGGCAGAGTGGTAAACTGCAGTACTGAAGTCAAAGCTCTGCTCACGACCTGAGTTCAATCCTGACAGTAGTCGGTTTCAGATAGCTGGCTCAAGGTTGACTCAGCCTTTCATCCTTCTGAGGTTGGTAAAATGAGTGACCAGCTTGCTGGGGGTAAAGGGAAGATGACTGGTATGTCAGTTACCAGACTTAGAGGGATTTCAGTGGGGTATAATGCCATAGAGTCCATCCTCCAAAGGAGCCATTTTCTCCAGGGGAACTGATATTGGTCATCTGGAGGTCAATTGTAATAGCAGAATATCTGCAGGTGTCACCTGGATATTGGCAACCCTCGTCAACCCTGTGCTAACACAATAATCTTTTTTTTAAAGCTTTTTTGCCTGGTCACCTGTAGAGGATTCACGTTTCTTGAGTCAGGCAGGCAAGAGGTAATTTACAAACCTGGATTCCAGACAATATCACAGAATTCCTATAATGCGGCATCATTAGAACAAATAACATTAGGATAAAAAGGATACTGATGCATTTAGTTATTTATGATATCCATCAGTTGCATCAGCAGTTTCCAAACACCACTTAAAATAATAAAATACAGTGGAAAGCCATAACGTGGGAGGTGGGAGGGACATCTCATAAAAAATCAATACAGTGGGTCAGAGAACAAGAATTATTTTAAAATTGGTGACAGAAAAAATGGGTAATTAAGGCTTTTAAAAGAAATTGAAAATGGAATTTGAAAAAAAAAAAACACCAGGACCATAGCATAAAGTTCAACCAGAGGGCAAGAACAAAACAATTAACTAAAAAGCCTGGGGGAAACAAAAAATGTTTTCCCCGGGCACCCAAAAATCAACAGGGCTCTGCACCGCATGTATCGCTGTGAGGACAGAGTTCCATAATTGAGGAGCCACCACTGGAAAGTCTCTGTCTCCAAGCCTCACCCACCTCATCTCTGAAGGTAACACCATACAGAATAGGCTCTTTTGAGCTAAATCTCAACTGATGGGCAGGCTCATACGGGAACCAGCAATCCCTTCCAGTGAAATTCACACCTATACACCCCGTCACACCACCCCTCTGTGATAAATTTGGTAACAGGAATGCGACACCAATTATTATGCCCCATGGCCTCCAATCAACTCGTGCTTAGCAGTCACAAGAATGCTGCTCATCCCTGTATCAAGATAAAGTATTGCTTCAATAGTCTGAAAAGTAGTGGAAATAAAGGATTTAGATAGAGTACTGATTAAATAAATGTCCAGTATGATACGAAAGATTAATTCAAATCGAACTCCCTTGGTTCCCAAAGTGGGCAGTACCACCCCCTGGGGGGCGGTGGGATTACCTAGGGGGGCACTAAGAGGCAAGGGGGCAGCATGGGGATGCTAGAGGTGGGCCCCTTCAACTGTGCTGCTGGATAGGGTAGGGGGAGCTGGGGTTGAGTTTGTGGAGCCAAGGGGGCAGTGGCCCGAAAAGTTTGGCAACCACTGGTTTACACTGTATGTATGTGAATGACTGAGAATGTTATGTATGATTTTTTGAAAACTTTTAATAAAAAATATTTTTTTTTAAAAAAAGAATGCCGCTCGTCCCTGAAAATGTTCTTTCCTTCCATGTGCTACAGCTGCTGCTGTGTGCTTTCATGCGCTCTGCAGAAGAAATAGAGGAAGCGATCTGTAAGTACTGCTCCTGCATCTTCATGTGACTACGCCACAGGCCTTTGCCACGCGGGTCACAGGGCTACTCGACGCCCCGTTCGGAGCTGAAGAGTTCATTCATGAGATCCCCGAGCCAAATGTTTGAGGTCAGGGGATGTGACCAGCCTTTTCTACAAACCGACATCTGCTGTGCTGGAAGCGGCACTTCCGTTAAGTGACTGACTCATGGGCTTGCCAGGAACTACTAAGACGAACACAGAGGAAGGAGTCTCATTTCATTTCTCCTTTTACAGCGAGGGAAAGGGCCGCAGTGGAAATTTCGTGCGGCCGCAAGAAAACCCTGCAGTGGGATTTAGGTGCAGTTTCCTCCTTCCAGCTTTTTTTACATAAACTTTGCATGAATGTGGTGGATATCAGGGCTATGGATACTGAAGAAGCCAAACCATAAGTCATGTTTAAAATGTACTTGTATACACACAAACAATGAATGCCCAACTGCAAATATCAGCAGCCTTAAGAGTCAAATAGGAATATCAGCAGTCTTATTAGAGTGATTACAGCAGAGTAATTTTAACACTAAAATTACGTTGGAGTTCCATAACTTAGAAAGACAAACACCATCTTCCCCCGCCCCCACATGCAATTTCGGTACAGTTCGATATATTTGTTTGAAACCTCAACAGAGAGGTTTAACACCCAGTAAAAGCATTCCCAACATTTTTTTTAAAAAGGCATACTATGCAATAACGTGGGCTGCGTATTTTAAAATTTAAAAAGTGATTATTCTCCTGATTCTGTTATGGGGAGGGGAAGGGAAGGTGATTGTAAGCCGGTTTGAGTCTCCCTTAAGTGGTACAGAAAGTTGGCATATAAAACCAACTTCTTCTTCTTCTTCATTCTAACAGGCACTTAAGGAAGATTGTATGAATGTGGTGGGTATCAGGGCTATGGGTACTGAAGAAGCCAAACCATAAGTCACGTTTAAAATGTACTTGTATACACACACACACACACACACACAATGAATGCCCAACTACAAATATCAGCAGCCTTAAGAGTCAAATAGGAATATCAGCTGCATATTTTAAAGTAAAAAAATATTGTTATATATATATTATATAAAAAATATATTATTATTCTCCTGATTCTAACAGGCACTTAGGGAATATTGTTCACACACCCCTGCCCTTGGTGTTAAGAGATATAAAGTAAATTTGTAAAACACATTTCTACCTTGAACTCCATATTCTTGTCTACGCAGTACTAAAACACACACTCTAGGAGTGGAACGGTTAAACTAACCCCAGTGATCTATTAATGCAGTTCTTGTTTTTACCACACTTCTTTCTAATCCGGTTTTTACACTTCTTACATCTTATTCTGCTCCTGTTGCCTTCGTTCCTAATTTTGTAACCCAACCTTATTACAATGTTAATTATACGATTTTACATCATTATTCTTGCATTCTTTTAAAAATTCTAGTCTGCCTTGAGTCCAAGAAAAAAAGGCAGATTATAAATCAAGTAGTAGTTAAGAGCGGTGGACTCTAATCTGAAGAACCAGGTTTGATTCCCCGCTCCTCTACATGAGCGGCAGCCTCTAATCTGGTGAACCGGGTTGGTTTCCCTACTCCTATGCATCAAGCCAGCTGGTTGACCTTGGGCTAGTCACAGTTCTCTCCGAACTCTCTGTCCCACCTACCTCACAAGGTGTCTGTTGTGGGGAGAGGAAGGGAAAAAGATTGTAAACTGTCTTGATTCTCCTTTAAAAGGTAGAGAAAACTGGCATATAAAAACCAAGGCTGTTACCACACTTTGTATTCCCAGCGATGGATTAAGAGTTTGAAAACGTTATAAAAAATACTGTTTGCACTTTTTTGGCCCCTTTAGCTGTGAAGACGTCTTCCAACCATTTATTAGCCGTGGTATCCAAAAACTCTTTTAAAGCGATGTTTTTTATAACATTTTCAAACTCTTAATACATCGCTGGGAATACAAAGTGTGGTAACCCCCCAACTCTCCTCCTTCTTCTAAATGAAACAGTTCCAAAACATTTTGGAAGCTGAATTGTACTGAGTTTATCCGGCTATCTAAATACAACCATAACTGGATGAAGAAATGGATCGAACCACTGTAGTGCCCTGTAGAAAGATGGACCAAGGAGTCCCTTACTCAGTGTAATCTAGAGGTGGCCTATGGACCGAAAGGGTAGACTGAAAAAAGAAGAATAAAACTCAGCCACAGCATTTACTCATACTGGAATACAACTGTTCCCCTTTACACACCTGTACCTAAAAATTAAATTCAGAAAAGGAGGAAGGGAATCTTAACCAGAGGGCAGGTCCATGGTTTCATTTTCTTAAAAAATAAGAGCATTTTTTAAACAAAAATACAGTTCTTAGTCTGTCATCCTCCCTTTTTTGCAAGCCTTCGTTGCTGTAATTACAGCCTCAGCATGTTTCACAAGCTTAGAATATCAGAGGTCTGGTTTAGAAACATCCTGCGGTTGGCCGTACTTAAAACCTAGATGCACCGTCAAGCCAATCTTTTCGATTTCGAGCACATTTCTACATAGCCATTGTCGTGCACCGAAAGCTGCCATTAAAAAGAAAAATATATGTATACATATATATGCACGTGCACACACAAATACAAACAAAAGAAAACCCCAGACCACAATCCCAGATGTAGGCTTTAACCAGGTTTGAATCATGTTACAAGACTGTCATTGCCAAGATCGGAAACGGAGTAACATATATCACGTGCTGTCTCCAACGCTAGCTGAGAAAGGGAGAAAGACCAGCGTGGGGGCAGCGCACAAACTGCCGCACTTGGATTGAAAAGACCTGGGTTCAAATCCCAGTATAGACATGTTATTGTTGGGTGACTTGGAGCTTATGAAACTGAGGACGGGAGTAGGGCAGAACTCTAGAAGGCTTTGGGAAGAAAAACTGATGGGTATTAAACCCCCCAAAACAGTTTTTCTTTGGGGTTTTTTGGGGGGTACTAAACCCCACAAAAAGGACATTTCATGCCACCCTCTTCACTTGCCACAGAGAAAACCTGACGTCATGAAGAATTATAGTAATTATCTTCAATATAGGTAAAGGTAAAGGTCCCCTGTGCAAGCACTAGGTCATTCCTGACCCATGGGGTGATGTCACATCCCGACATTTACTAGGCAGACTATGTTTATGGGGTGGTTTGCCAGTGCCTACCCCAGTCATCTTCCCTTTACCCCCAGCAAGCTGGGTACTCATTTCACCAACCTTGGAAGGATGGAAGGCTGAGTCAACCTTGAGCTGGCTACCTGAAACCAACTTCCGTCGGGATTGAACTCAGGTCGTGAGCAGAGCTTGGACTGAAGTACTGCAGCTTACCAGTCTGCGCCACGGGGCTCATTCTTCAATATGAGGTAAAAGTAATACCAAGAAAGGAGAGGGTTATACATTCTTGCAGAAGAGCACAGAAGGGATCTATAACTATGGTCAAATTTGAGTCCAGTAGAAACTTAGAGACCAACAAGATTGGTGCTGCTGGACTCGAATCCAGCTTATCTACTGCAGACCAACACTGCTACCCTCTGAAACTTTCTTTTACTTCATTTATACCCTGCCTTTCTCCCGAATTGCGACCCAAAGCAACTTCCGTCATTCCCCTCCCCTTCATTTTATCTTCACAACAACCTTAAGAGGTAGATTAGGCTGAGTGGGTGTGTGACTGGCCCAAGGTCACGCCGCAAGCTTCTATGGCAGGATAGGGATTTGAACCTGGGTCTCCCAGATTCTCGTCTGACACTCTAGCCGCTATACCACACTGGGTCTCCTACTGGGTGTGGGGAGGAGGGCTTACCCAAAGTATACAAAAGATTACACAGTTCATTCTGGTTGGGAGCTTCCCCCAAACAACCTCAGGGACTGCACAGCTCCCTCGCACCCAAGACTTCAGGTGCTCATTGTGGCCAGAAGCTCAAACTGCACAGTTCTCTAAAAATGTCCCACCCTGTGGGGCTTTAATCTCACAGGAATCCAGAGCCGGGGGGGGGGGAGGTGCCAGACTTAAAACAACAAGCAGAGAAAATCTGCAATTTCTATTCAATGAAAGGTCCTCCCTTGTTCAGCATGCATCCAATTTACATTCCAAGCTTTAAAAAAAAATTGGGGGGAAGGGGAGAACCCTTGATTTGTTATTCATCCATGCACTACCAGACTGATAAATTCTTATTCCGAAGCAGGTACTTATGAGCATCAGCAATGCCACTATCCCTCTCTCCTTGAATACTGGTTCCTTATCACTCTCAACATCAGCTTTAGCCTTACAGCCATCATTCCAAAGCTTTCCTCCTCTCCTCTGTCGTATCCTGACATTCCTTCTGTCCTATCAGCTCTTCACTCTTCTCTCCTCATAAGAGCATAAGAAGAGCCCTGCTGGAACAGACCTGTGGTTCATCTAGCTCACCCTCCTGTCTCACACAGTGGCCAACCAGTTCCTCTGGAGGGCATAGAGGCCGAGGCCTGCATAAGAACATCAGAAGAGCCCTGCCTGGATCAGACCAGTGGTCCATCTAGCCCAGCCCCGTCTCACACAGTGGCCAACTAGTTCCTCTAGAGGGCCAAGAACAGGGCATAGAGGACAAGGCCTTCATAAGAACATCAGAAGGGCCCTGCCTGGATCAGACCAGTGGTCCATCTAGTCCAGCCTCCTGTCTCACACAGTGGCCAACCAGTTCCTCTGGAGGCCCAACAACAGAGCATAGAGGGCTTGTGGCTAAGTGGAAGAGCCTCTGCTTGGAATGCAGAAGGTCCCAGGCTCAAACCCCGGCATCTCCAGTTAAAAGGACCAGGCAGTAGGTGACGTGAAAGACCTCAGCCTGAGATCCCAAGGAGCTGCTGCCAGTCTGAGTAGGTAAGATACTGACCCTGATGGACATATGGTCTGATTCGGTTTAAGGCATCTTCATGGGCCCTGCACCCACTTCAGCCTACACGTTTCTACTATATTGTGGTCTTCTGCTTAAGATCCATCCAGCGTTATAGCAAAGCTTTGCCTAATATGGTATTCCTTCGCAACCATGCAACTCTACTCTACCCAATCCTGGACTACCCATTCTAAATCCTTAGCTATAATCCCTCTGGTGTTCTGGCAGTAACCAGACTGTTCCCTTTTGCATCTTTTTGCAGACAAAATGGAACAAAAGATCTTTGTTCCAGATTAACCCGGAACCCTTACCAGCCCACACCCAGATCCTGTTCTCACAAATCAGTCAGGCCTGGGGCGACACATTCAGAGCTACTTTGTTGACAGAGACATCGCACCACGAGGTGAGAAAAACCCTGCCATTCATTCTGTGGCTGCCAGTTCCTATAAATGTCCCCAATTTGCTGAAGGAAAACCACAGAGCTTCTAAAACGAAAGAGTCAGCATGTGCATTCCAAAAATCCCATCTATCCCCTTGCCACATGCATGTGGCATTTATAAGAACAACTTTAGAAATTAAACCATTTGTGCTTTAAAAAAAGATGACTACAGTCTTCGTTTTACGGGGTTACTGAAGCTCTGACGTGACAATTTATTATTGTTTTCATTGTACCGTCTTCTCGTAGAAAACTGTGTGTTTTCGAAAAAGCCCAGGGCACCGTTTCATGGAACTTATCAATTATAAAAGGAGGGGGAAGAGAGAAGAAAGGAACAAATAGATGAATAAGTAAAGGATTGGTGGATGACTGACTCGTATTATGCAAGGGATACGATCAAGAGAGAAAGCAGAAGTCTGACTGACAAGTTCTTTGCATAAAAATTGGTTGGAGCCTCCTGAGATACTTGGCCAAAAATGGACCACGTCCCACCGGCTAAAGACGGCAAAAAGATGGGCGCTTACCTCGTTTGTGGAGCCAGCCTTCCTTCACTATTGCGACTTCATTCATCATGGCAGGACGTCTCTCGAGCAAGTGGCCGATGCCAGAAGTTCAGCCCCCGCCACGCAGAACACGGCCTCCCCCCCTTCCTCGTTCCCCTTTTCAGCTATTCCTGAAAGAAAAAGGAAAAGAAAACGGCTGTCAATTGACTCAACCAGGCAGTAAAAGATACAGAAATGAACTGCTATAAACTCGGAGGCGCAACACGAATTTCTTGCTGTCTGTTTAAAGCAAGAGGAGGGGGGAAAGATTAACAGGATGAAGAATCCAAAAGAAACCAGGGGAGATGAAGCCATGGCTTGGGATGGGGGTTTCAGCCTGTTCAAAGTGGTCAGGAAACACGTGAAATACAGAAACAACCTCAATACAGAAAGCCACGTTAGTAGACACAGCAAAGAAAAAGCAGACCGTTTCCTGCACTAAACACACATACACTACTCGGGGGTCTCCTGTGCAAATACTAACCAGGAACTACCCCACAGCTTCTGAGATCTGATGAGATCGGGCCAGCCCGAGCCATCCAGGTCAGGGCAGTTAAAATGTCCCGAACTACTTAATTGCTATTCCACATTGCAAACTTTCTCCGTGGATACCTAAAGAAAAATACACATACACACTAGCACAGGAGTACTTCTGGAAAGATTATACATCTTATTTCTAAACTGTTCGTAGGGTTTGAAATAAGGAGTGAAATCACACCGCCATTCCTACTAGAGCTGCCAGCCTGATTTCACTGGTCTGGCCACTGCTCGGTCAAACCAAGGAGTACTGGGGGCGCATAAAGACATTAAGCCATCGATCCTGCCCGTCTCACTACTGCCAACCCTTGCCAAGGAAGCCAGGCTTCTGGAACACAAAATTTGTCAGCCCCTCAGGAGTGAAACTGGAAGGCGCATGAGGATTTCTTCATTCCATTTTCTAAAAGATGTAGCCATGCTCCTTAGCCTTGTTCAATCGACTTTGGTACGATCGAGGGAGTATCATCATCCCTCACAAACGTTGTTGGTATTAAGAACATAAAGGCCATACTGGTTCAGAGACCAAGGTCCATCAAGTCCAGCACTCTGTTCACACAGCGGCCAACCAGGTGCCTCTAGGAAGCCCACAAACAAGACGACTGCAGCAGCACCATCCTGCCTGTGTTCCCAAGCACCTAATATAATAGGCATGCTCCTCTGATCCTGGAGAGAATAGGTGTGTGAAGAGAGCAATGCACATAGGTGTGTGTGAGGAGGGCAAAGCGCATATTTTCCACCTCGACGTGCATGAACACATTTTGGCAAATCCTAGAGCATCACCCTCGATGTCATGACTCCGCTTCCAGTTTATCACCGGAAGCAATGTCACATGCTGGCATATTTGTTCCCTCCCCCCAAATACTCCCCATGCTGCTAAAGAAAACCTGGATCCAACTCTTTAAAAACCCAAACGTCTACTTTGGTGCTTTAAAAGGTAAAGGTAGTCCCCTGTGCAAGCACCAGGTCATTACTGAGCCATGGGGTGACGTCACATCACGACGTTTACTAGTCAGACTACGTTTACAGGGTAGCTTACCATTGCCTTCCCCAGTCATCTACACTTTACCCCCAGCAAACTGGGTACTCATTTTACCGACCTCGGAAGGATGGAAGGGTGAGTCAACCTTGAGCCAGCTACCTGCAACCGAATTCCGGCGGGATCGAACTCAGGTCGTGAGCAGAGCTTTTGACTGCAGTACTGCAGATTACCACTCTGCGCCATGGAGTTTAGCAAGACAGAAAAGCTATAGTGTGGAGCCAGGCCTTGCTCATCCCCAAAGAGCAAAAAGCAGTTCGGAAAAGGGATCACTGCTTAGAACAAGACACTCAGCTGCCACCTCTGGTGAAAAGGTGTTGCAGATTGGGTGCTGCTTGAACACATGAAGCTGCCTTATACTTGCACCATCAAAATCAGTATTGTCTACTCCGACCAGCAGCGGCTCTCCAGGGTCTCAGGTAGAGGGTCTCACATCATCTACTTGCCTAGTCTCTTTAACTGGAGATGCCGGGGCTTGAACCTGAGACCTTCTGCATGCCAAGCAGATGCTCTACCAATAAGCCACAGCCCCTCCTAATCTGGTGAACTGGATTTGTTTCCCCACTTTTACACATGAAGCCAGCTGGGTGACATAGGGCTAGTCACAGTTCTCGCTGAACTCTCTCAGCCCCACCTACCTCACAGGGTGTATGTTGTGGGGAGGGGAAGGTAAGGTGATTGTAAGCCGGTTTGATTCTTCCTTAAGAGGTCGAGAAAGTCAGCATATAAAAACCAACTCTTACTCTTCCTCTGTCTGCTCAGACTGGCAGTGGCCCTCCAGGGTCTCAGGAAGTGGTCTTTCACATCACCTACTGCCAAGTCCTTTAAAGAGATGCTGGGGATTTGAACCTGGGACCTTCTGCATGCCAAGCAAAAGCCACCTATGTTGTGGTTGTCGCCACATCCTGCGGCGACCTAGTTACAGAATTACGCACTGCATGTCGAAGGACTTCCTTCTGCCCATCTTGAAAAGACTACCAGGCGACCTCAAGAAGCACTAGTATGAGAATGCAGGCGCGCTAAAAAACAAAAAAACCTCACCATCCATTTTCCTGACCACTCTTATCTACTGCTCGGCTGTTTTCTTCATTTCCTTCCAGATGCAGAGATTTTACCAGGTGAGGGGCATCCACTTTGAAGCTTTTCACATCCTCCAAAGCTAGAATTTTGCTTTTCATGGTTCTTGTTATTTTAATGGCAAGATTCCTTAAATACTGAATTCTGCATCCAGTACCACTTTCAGCATATACACAGCCCTCATATAACCTATGTGTGGTGTAGTGGTTAAGAGCGGGGGTTTGGAGCGGTGGACTCTGATCTGGAGAACCGGGTTGGATTCCCCACTCTTCCACATGAGCGGCGGACGCTAATCGGGTGAACTGGATTTGTTTCCCCACTCCTACACATGAAGCCAGCTGGGCGACTTTGGGCTAGTCACAGTTCTCTCAGCCCCACCTACCTCACAGGGTGTCTGTTGTGGGGAGGGGAAGAAAAGGCAATTGTAAGCCGGTTTGATTCTTCCCTAAGTGGTAGAGAAAGTTGGCAGATAAAAACCAACTCTTCTTCTAAAGGAGAGAGATAGCAGGGAAAAATACAGAGGAGAAAAGAGAACTTTCTACTTGCATTAGAAAGCTCAACCAGTGGAGTTCTGGAGTTCAGGGAATCAAGAGAAACAAATGTAGAAACAGTGACCCATTGGACTCCTTCAAAACATTAGACAAGTTTAAAATATCCGTGCCCCCCTCTCGCCCACCCCCACAAAGGAAGGAACAGCTTCGGAACCAAAGGGTTGCAGAATCCATGCCAGATGCGATTTGCAAAGGCAGTTCCAGGAGGGGAGGGGAAAAAAAGATTTAAGCTTGGCTGTATAACTCACAATGCCTTTGTTCACACTACCTCTATGGAGGGAAATATTTTGCTTCCATCCCTGCCATCATGTACTCCAAAGGCAGAGACAACTCGCGCTGAAGGAGTGACGGGAAAATTACAATGGAAATTGTTTTTTTTTTAAAAAAAACACGAAAGCAATCTGGGGCAGCGTGACCTTGTTTGGGAAGCATTCCTAAAGTTACGGCAAAGAGGGGTCATCCGAGGAGACCGCGGCCGGCTTGTCTAGTCCGTGGCCACGTGACAGAGCAGTGCCAAAAGACGAACAGTGGTTGTACTTTGCACTTTGATTTACAGTAGCGGGGGGGGGGGCAACGAGAGGGAGAAGAAAGAACGATCAGGTTGGCTTGTATGGTCGGTACCAAAATGCCACCACTTTCCTTCCCCCCCCCCCATTCTTCCTCTCCCCGGCCGCTGCCAAGCCTCACAGCTTATTAAAGCACAGTCGGTCCTAAGTGGTTACGCTTACGCTTCACTGCGGTTCACATGCGGCGTTAATTTATTCATGTGTTGACCAAGATATTTGAAGCTGCCAGAATACTGCGGAACGTTATCTGGAAGAGACTCCCCTGGATCTGAGCGGCTCAAAAGGAAGGAGAAAGGGACTGGGTGTCACAGCGGTCTGCATTCCAACAGCAGCAAATTGCTTTGTTTTTAAATTCTAGTTCATTTTATCCCATCTTTCCTCCCAAGAGTGTTACCTGTAAACATGCAGGCAGGTGGAGGAGGAAACAGCAGGATGGTAATTGGGCATGCCTTCGGCACCAAACTTTTCCCACCCTCCCGCTACACAGGGTTGCCAACTCCAGCTTGGGAAATTCCTAGAGATCTGGGGGCAGCATCTAGTTCCGCCCTCCAAAGCTATATTTGGCGAAAAAAAGATGGTGAGGGGTCTGGAGACCAAGTCCTGTGAGGAAAGGTTGAAGGAGCTGGGTATGTTTAACCTGAAGAGAAGACTGAGAGGCGATATGATAACCATCTTCAAGTATCTGAAGGACTGTCATATAGAGGATGGTGCCGAGTTGTTTTCTGTTGCCCCAGAAGGTCGGACCAGAACCAACGGGTTGAAATTAAATCAGAAGAGTTTCCATCTAGACACTAGGAAGAATTTTCTAACAGAGTGGTTCCTCAGTGGAACAGGGTTCCCCAGGTGGTGGTGAGCTCTCCTTCCCTGGAGGTTTTTAAGAAGAGGCTATATGGCCATCTGTCAGCAATGCTGATTCTATGACCTTAAACAGATGAGAGGGAGGGCATCTTGGCCATCTTCTGGGCATGTGGGGGGGGAGGTAGCTGTGAATTTCCTGCATTGTGCAGGGGGTTGGACTAGATGACCCTGGTGGTCCCTCCCAACTCTATGAGTCTATGATTTCCTCCAAGGGAACTCATCTCTGTAGTCTGCGGATCAGCTATCATTCCAGGAGAACTCCAGGCCCCACCTGGAGGCTGGAAAGCTTACCCACTACCACCAACTGGGCTTGTAGCAGAAAGGTGACCCCTGGTCAGCTGGCCAAAGGAGACAGGGTGGTATGCTTAGTCCCTAGCCCATTTCTTGGTCAGCAAGTGGTGGGAGGCTTATCACTGCAGTTACTGTAAGGACCAGCAGGAAAGGAGACAAAGGGATGTCTGTTGAACACACATGAAGCTGCCTTATACTGAATCAGACCCTTGGTCCATCAAAGTCAGTATTGTCTACTCAGACTGGCGGCAGCTCTCCAGGGTCTCAGGCTGAGGTCTTTCACATCACCTACTTGCCTAGTCCCTTTAACTGGAGATGCTGGGGACTGAACATGGGACCTTCTGCATGCCAAGCAGATGCTCCACCACTGAGCTACACACAGAGTATATAGACTGTGTTGCCCTACACACAGAGTATGCGAACTGTGTACAGGTTGAGTAACCCTTATCCAGAATGCTTGGGACCAGAAGTGTTCCATATTTTAGATCTTTCCGTATTTTGGAATATTTGCACTTATATAATGAGATATCTTGGGGATGGGACTCATATTCATTTATGTTTTATATACACTTTATACACCTAGCCTGAATGTAATTTTAAACAATATTTTAATCATTTTGCGCACACTGAACCATCAGAAAGCAAAGGTGTAACTTATCGCACCAGAATACCTGTATCAGCTGTTAAACAAGTACAACAGCAACAACAAACTAACTAACAACAGGCTTACAGTCTCCACCTACGATGCTGCGTACCCTGTATTTTATTTTTTTAACTGAGAAGAAACATCAGAAGCAGTTGAGGGACCAGGAAGTCCGGTTTTCGGTCATTCCGGTTTTTGGATGTCCAGTTAAGGGATACTCAACCTGTATCAACTTTGGTTGCATTTAAATATAACCCCTAGAAATGCATTGTACTAGTGAAAGGCCCTTAAACAAAATATTTCCAAGGGCTTTATTTAAATGCAACCAAACTTAGTCCGCAATTCATATACATAATATATTGTTGAAGGGTTTTGTTACTTCAACATTCAACTCCGCTGAGGGTCTTTAATGCTCTGACTCTACAAAGACGCTTTCTAAACCCCACACTGTCAACTTCCTTTTGTTTATGACAAAACGTACGGTTTCTGTTCCCAACTTTTATTTTTGCTATTTCTCAAGACAGTTAAAAATGAAAATGTATGTGCCTCAATAGCACAGGGGGGAGACAATCTGCATCTCTCTCTAGCACTGAGTTGGAACAATACTACGGCATTTTATACATTTTGATCTCGTAAATATACCAAATGGCACAAGCTTATATTTTAACAGAGCTATGAACGTCAGTGTTTATTATGTTCTTAAAGTAGTAATGTAAGGTTAGGTTTGATAAGAAAGTATTGCATGAGTTTTATTCCCCCCTCCTAGATAACAGAAAACCAGGGAACCAAAGGTAGGGGAGAAGAAACAGAGTTTCCTCATGGTTTCTGAATGCCCACAAAATGTACATCTATTTATTTATTTCGTTTTATACCCTGGGCTCAGAGCGGCTCACAACAAGAAATTTCATACAATAAACACAATAAAATTTCAGCAATTAAAATCAATAAATCGGATCAGTAATTTCCAGCCCCATAAAAACATCCATAAAATAGAATTAACAATTAATCTACACCAAAGAAGCAGTTGCAAGTTACAACAGCAGCGATAAGCAAGGTTTTCAAAAGCGCGAATATTTGAATAACTTGTGTCGCACAAGACATCGAAAATTTGAACCCAAAATCAAAACCGGCAAAATATTTGAAACGCCACCCATATTTTAAATTAGCATGAGGTCAATCAATTATTGGTAAGATTCACCATATTTTTTCTGCAAAACCCTAACAATCTGTTCAGATTTGCTCTCCCTTCCCTTCGTTGTCACTAAATCTCCTTTCTAGGGAAGATCTTTCAAAGACAGAGAGAGAAAGGAAAGCAGGTGAGCAATTATATCTTTTGGCTGCCCGTAGTACAATTAGCAGCATATTAAACAGCACAATAAATAGACAATTACAGAGCAAACTATTATTCCTGGCATCAATAATAGTTACGGATAAATGACTATTTTCTTTAACATTATCCTAATAGGACCATATTATTTTTCCATTCTGTTTACCCTAGATCTACATTCCTGTACCCAAATCTGCCATAAACAGAGTTAGAACTTGGTCTTGGCCGGGGAGAGCGGGGTATTAAATTGAAACAATAAAAAACAAAAAACCATGGACCAGCTGACTCAGTATTTTGTACTTAGGCTAGGAACAGCTATCCAGGATCTTAGCCACAGAAATGGACTTCCCACCATCTGCTATCTGAAGTCTACTGGAAAGCCAGTGTGGTGTAGTGGTCAGAGTGTCATACTACAATCTGGGAGCTTCAGGTTCAAATATGGGAAATATGGAAAACTGAAAACTTTAAGAGGGGAGTGGACATGTTCATGGATGAGAGGGTATTCATGGCTACTAGTCAAAGCGGATACTAGCCATGATGCATACCTGTTCTCTCTAGAATCAGAGGAGCATGCCTATTATTAGGTGCTGTGGAACACAGGCAGGATAATGCTGCTGCAGTCGTCTTGTTTGTGGCTTCCTAGAGGCACCTGGTTGGCCACTGTGTGAACAGACTGCTGGACCTGATGGACCTTGGTCTGATCCAGCATGGCCTTTCTTATGTTGGGAGGGGCTGTGGTAGAGCATCTGCTTGGCATGCAGAAGGTCCCAGGTTCAATACTGGGACAATACTGACTTTGATGGACCAAGGGTCTGATTCAGTATAAAGCAGCTTCATGTGTTCATGTTCTTCTCCCCACTCTACCATGGAAGCTTGCTGGGTAGCCTTGGGGCAGTCACACACTCTCAGCCTAACCTACCTAGGATCACAGAACCACAGAGTTGGAAGGGGCCACACAGGCCATTTAGTCCAACCCCGTGCTTAATGCAGGATCAGCCTAGAGCATCCTTGGCAAGTGCTTGTCCAGCCTCTGCTCGAAGACTGCCAGTGAGGGGGAGCTCACCACCTCCCTAGGTAGACTGAGAAAGTCAGGAAGGCTCACACTCTCCTGGCTTTCCACAAAGTACACAAACCTGAATTATTCAGGAAGACCTTTCCATAAAGATAGTAGGGCTATACTATAATGGAGCAGTTCAGGAAGGCACTATTATAAAAGTCTATGCCACTGTGTATGGAATGCGTTATTGGTTTATTATTACCCTGCTTCCACTGCATTATTTTCTCATGATATAATACCATTGCTCTGCATTTGATATCATGTCTAATAGCCTATGCTTCTTTCAGATCCCTGTAATCCTAGTCCTGTTTAGTACACTGCCTTTTAGATGTCACATCCTATTGATCACATCCATTTACGTTGACACATCCTATTGATCACATCCATTTACGTTGTGTGATCTGTCTTGAGTCTCCACGAGAAAGAAGGCCTATAAAAATAGTAATTAAAAGA
The DNA here is from genome assembly GCF_029931775.1 of Euleptes europaea. Taxonomy (NCBI): domain Eukaryota; kingdom Metazoa; phylum Chordata; class Lepidosauria; order Squamata; family Sphaerodactylidae; genus Euleptes; species Euleptes europaea. The sequence continues at coordinate 13,817,705 of NC_079317.1, forward strand.
GGAGTTTAGGGTCACCCCTTACCAGTTGACTAGCAAGACACTGAGCGTATTCTGGGCAGGCCCTATCACAGCCCTAACCACAGCCATAGATATATCTTTACGTGTTTCTCTGGGCTTGGAAAACTCCCTGAGTCCACAAAGGGACAAACCCTTCTCTTTCATTTAAAATGGAACTTAACAGCATCTCTTTCCCCAAACCAAAGAGCTGGTCCTGACAATCAGGACAGCAATTGTGTTATCCCCTATGACAGCAATTGTGTTATCGGCCACACAACCAAAGGGTCATTTTGTGGGGGTGCCCCCTACCCTACCCCAAAAGTGCCAATAGTCTTAATAAGACCTAGAAAAGCCTCTGGCTTGATCCAGCAAAGAGAGTCCTTTACATTCTCAGACTTCATATGCTGCTTTGTGAAAATGTGACTGATATTTCCTGCATCTGAAATAGACCTAGCCCTGAACATACACTGGAGTTACGTTGAGCCGGGGGGGGGGGGAGAGGCAAGATACAACTATTTTAATCTTTAATTGGTTTTGCCTTTTGAATCTTGGAAGCCATGGAAGTTTTTCCAACCTCTGTTAGGAGAAAAAGAGTCACTATTTATTCCCTAGGGAAATACTGCATTCAGAGGCTGGAAAAAACTAAAGAGAGCGAGAGAGAGCGAGAGAATTAGAAGAAGAGTTGGTTTTTACATGCAGACTTTCTCTACCAGTTAAGGGAGACTCAAACCGGCTTACAATCACCTTCCCTTTCCCCCTCCCTGCAACAGACACCCTGTGAGGTAGGTGGGGCTGAGAGAGCTCTAAGAGAACTGTGACTAGCCCAAGGTTACCCAGCTGGCTTCATGTGGAGGAGTGGGGAAACCAACCCGGTTCACCAGATTAGTCTCCGCCGCTCATGTGGAGGAGTGGGGGGGGGATCAAACCCGGGTCTTCAGATCAGACTCCACCGCTCCAAACCACTGCTCTTAGCCACTACACTACGTTGGCTTAGAAACCCAATCAAAAACGTTTGACGCATCTTTGGTAGCAGGATGCCTTATTTTTTTTCAAGGGAAAAGCCTGCGAGAAAGAATACCATAGTATCCGTTTGTTTTTCTCCACAGAACAAACCTCCGGAGAGAAACTCTTTGCATCAAGAAAAGTGATAAATGCGAGGCTTGAACACACACACAGTTCCCCCACACTGCAGCTCTTTCAAAACAGTGCCAACTTCCACGGCTGCTTTTACCTTTAAAAATTGACCCGTTACTTGCTGATAGGGAACAGTTACCTACCAAGTCAAAGGTGTCCCACCTTATGTCAACGCAGGATCCAACAATTATTGACTCGGTGGCCAGGTTTTTTCAGCTTGTAGTTAAAGAACACAATTGTTAAGCTGCACCATGTAACGGTTAAGTCAGGACTGAATAACCAAGTAACCAATTTTGTGGGATTTTATGTTCTTATAAAAATGATTTCATAGTCCATTTTATCATATGATATCTGCATGCCTTTATAGCATGATTTTACTGCAAACGTCACTGTACAATTTCCCTTTTAACACCAATAAAGGCTTTTGTATTCGTACCTTAAAAAAGGGAAGACCACAGCTCCTCTGATTCACGCAGATTTTGGTCCTGAAACCCATTTTAAGAGGAGATTCCGGGGGCTTTCAACTTGCCAAACAAGGCTTCTCCCTTCCAAGCTGTAACCCCACTGACATCCCACTGGCATAAACAGAATTGCTCAGGAAGGCATTTTTATAAAGGTAATAGAGCTACAGTATAACAGAATGGTTTAGGAAGGCAATTTTATAAAAGCGACTGGTCTGCATATACCGCTGTATATGGTATGTATTATCCTGCTCTTGCTGCATTGCTTCCTACTTTTGCAATTCCATTTTTCTCTGCTGCCTGACATACCATGTCTGACCGTTTTCCAGTGTCTCTGATTTTTGCAATCTGAGCCCTCTAGCATGGCTTATTAAACCTCTTGTGCTACCTGACTGCATTGCCCTAAACCAAAGAATCCAACTCGAGTCTCAGTGAGAAGAGAAGGCTATACATTTTATCTTGGTTTAAGAGCGGAGGATGACCCAGATTGGGGGGTTATCCTGCACAACAACCCTGTAAGGTACTTCAGGGCAGAATGCTAGGGGCAACTCAAGGCCGTACACCAAACCTCTCTGGTCCAAGTCCAGCAATCTTGCTATAATGATAATTTATTAATACGGTCGCTGACCAGCAGGAAAAAAAGACAACAAATGACCTAAACTTAAAAATTACATATTGCATGTATAAATAAAATGTATATAAACATTGCATGACATATCCCCCTTAATATTTTAAATAATAAAATAGTTCAGTTAGTCTTATCCTACCAGGGTATGGCATATTTTGATAGCTGCAGCACCAAATTTAGCAGTCAGGAGTGAAAACTGTGGTTTTTCATCTGTTAAGAGCTTCTTAGCCAGAAACACGTCAGGTTGGACAGGGAAAGTGTAAAGCAGAGGGGAAAGAAACCTTGGGTGGACTTCTTGGTAGAATGAACAGCAAATCAAAACATGTTCTGAGGTTTCGATATCCCCTGACCCACAAGGGTAATGCTTTACCCTCGTAGGGCCCTTCTTATATCTTCCTTCTATTACCACTGATGGTAAAATCTGGCACCCAGCAAGGGTGAAAGTTTTCCTATGATTGATAAGTTCTAACTGGGAAAGATAGGGGGAAGACTATGTACCTAGATTTTTCAGGTGATAGGAAGAACAGCGATTTCCTGAGATCTGCCTGATGTCCAATATCATTCACCCTTTGCTTCAGAAGGCATTTGCCGGATCTTTACCCTGAGCCAACAAGGAGAGAAGCCCAACCATTCCATTTTGTTGTAAACTGCCCTAAGCCATAAGGACTGGAAATTATCCTGCAAGATCAAAGGTGACAGGCCTTGAAAGTTAAGATTTAGTTTGAGCCACAGGGTAATGGAAGCAAGACACACCTGTGCCTCCACCTTCACCGTTCCTGTCTCTAATCGTATGGTTGCGTTGGACACGCAGCAGGACAAGTGGAGGGCCGCTCTTAAACATTTTGATCAGACCCGCTCAAGTGGGGCAAAACAAGATGGTGGTGGTCCAAGCATGGTCCCATACAACTGTTGGGCCAGCGTTTTAGAATATAGCTGTTGCAATAAGAGTGGCGCAGAGTGGTAAGCTGCAGTACTGCAGTCCAAGCTCTGCTCACGACCCGAGTTCAATCCTGACCGAGGTCGGTTGCAGGTAGCCGGCTCAAGGTTGACTCAGCCTTCCATCCTTCCGAGGTCGGTAAAATAAGTACCCAGCTTGTTGGGAGTAAAGTGTAGATGACTGGGGAAGGCACTGGCAAACCACCCCATAAACACAGTCTGCTTAGTAAACGTCGGGATGTGACATCTCCCCATGGGTCAGTAATTATCACCAAGGGTTTATATGTCCCTACCAGGGACTTCCATACTGTAGAGGAAAGAGAAAAACCCTTCTATTCTACTTGCTCAACTAGTACAGAAACAGAGGATTCCCTAGCTTCTAAGGAACAGCATTCTGGGAGGAAGGGAAGCCCTGTTTCTACACTACAACCGTGGGCAGAGCTCCCCAACCGAGTAAATATTAACTAACAGAAGCTTTAGCTCCTGTTCGCAGATAGTATACGAGTCTCCGGAGGCTGGCTTTCAAGAAAGCCAAGCTTAATTGGAACCACTGGATAGTTCTGCCCGTTGAAGCTATCAAAAGCCCATCAATTAAACATGGTAATTAATGGAGCTTCCCAGGCAGGAGGGGAAAGTCCCTCCCCTTCAAACATCCCCAGTGTTGTAAACTGTAACATGAAGATGCACACGGTAAAACACTGGGTTTAAAGATTTTCTTTCCGCCGTAACAAGAAGGCTTGCAAACTGCCGTTTGAGTCTGGTCGCCTGTAGCAAGCCCAGATCACCTGTAGGCGACCAGGCAAAGCAGATTCACAAAAATGGGTTGCTCTTTTCTTTCAGGCCACAGATGAACTGTGCCTAAGCGACCAAAACAAACCCGCAACAAACCTGTGGGCCATTAATTTCAGAGGCTTGCTTAGATGGGTACAATAACACACACACCCTGAGGTCAGCAACTAGTTTTATGGGACAGCCACTTGGAATGGGCTCAAGACCCTCACCGAGACCCTTTGCCAGTGTCCGCGCTCTTCACATACCCCTCTGGGGTAACAACCAGCGGGGCCACCAAGTACTCCTGAGGGCATGATTTGGCCCCTGGAAAAATCCAGCTGCCAATCCTTATCTGGAAAAAAACTCAGAAACAGAATAGATGTTTTGGAGATAACAGGGAGCTGGGTACGTTTAGCCTGGAGAGGAGACAACTGAGGGGATATGATAACCATCTTCAAGTATTTGAAGGGCTGCCATACACAGGATTGGGCCAAGTTGTTTTCTGTTGCCCTAGATGGTCGGACCAGAACCAACGGCTTGAAATTAAATCGAAAGAGTTTCCAGCTAAACACTGGGAAGAACTTTCTAACAGTTAGAGCGGTTCCTCAGTGGACATGCTTCCTCGGGAGGTGGTGGGCTCTCCTTCCCCGGAGGTTTTTAAGCAGAGGCTAGATGGCCATCTGTCAGCAATGTTGATTTTGTGAACTTAGGCAGGTCATGAGAGAGAGGGCAGGACGGGTTGCATCATTGTTTGGCTCTCTTGGCCCTTTCGTGCATGCCCAGGGTAGTGCCGATCACCACTTTGGGGATAGGAAGCATGTTTCCTCCAGGCCAGACTTGCCAGGGATACTGGAGGAGGGTATTTTTGCCATCTTCTGGGTGTGGAGTATGGGCCACTGGGGATGCGTGGGGGAGGTAGTTGTGAATTTCCTGCATTGTACAGGGGGTTGGACTAGATGACCCTGGTGGTCCCTTCCAATTCTATGGGGGGGGGGGAGAGTTTGCATATGGGAATAACATGCAGCAGTACTGAAACACACAGTTCAGATAAAGAGGAGATTCAGATAAGTGAACAGTACAGACGCTTACAGAGTGAATGAATCTGTATTGTCCACGCAATGACACAGCTAAAAGGGTCGAGGGATACCAGCAAACGCCATCACTTCTTTTACAGTTTTTAATATTGCTATTAAGAGATCATTTACAAGGATGGCCCTCACCAGCCTGATCTTGTCAGATTTCGGAAACTAAGGAGGGTTGGCCCTGGTTAGTACTTGGGTGGGGACCACCGAGGAAGTCCAGGGTCATGTTCATGGAGGAGAGGGGTATTCATGGCTACTAGTAAAAATGGATACTAGTCATGATGCATACCTATTCTCTCCAGGATCAGAGGAGCATGCCTATTATATTAGGTGCTTTGGAACACAGGCAGGATAATGCTCCTGCAGTCGTCTTGTTTGGGGACTTCCTAGAGGCACCTGGTTGGCCACTGTGTAAACAGACTACTGGACATGATGGACCTTGGTCTGATCCAGCAAGACCTTTCTTATGTTCACAACACAGAGGCAGGCAACGGCAAACCACCTCTGAATGTCTCTTCCCTTGAAAACCCTACGGGGCGCCATAAATTGGCAGCATTTTCCACCACCAATACCAGAAATCTACACTGCTTCAGAAAGAAGCAGACCTTGCTTCCTGCTCTTTAGCTGCCCACGTCTCTTACAGCAGTCTGGCATTCAAAGCAATTCTGTATCTCCAGAAGCCCATTTTCTCAATGAATGTACTGAGATCCACTCTGAAAAGTAATCTATATGAAGTAAAGGCCATTTATTAGCATGTTGCACACTGATGCACCTCCAGTGTGTGACAACTAAAGGGTATTCAATTGAAAACATGTTGAACAATCATTTTTTTGCTTGCATTTTACCACACCATGGGGGGGGGGGATGCAGTACACTCCAAAATGGTGTCTTCGCTTTACGTCAGTGCCTTTGGAGAACCGGCCGGCTCCTCGTGGGATAGCATGAAACATAAGCAGGTTGGTGGGGGGCATGATTGCTCTCTTTAAGCATTTGAAGGGCTGTCACTTAGAGGAGGACAGGGAGCTGTTCCTGTGGGCAGCAGAGGATAGGACTCGCAATAATGGGTGTAAATTGCAAGTGGAAAGGTACCGGCTGGATATTAGGGGGGAAATTTTTACAGTAAGAATTGTTCAACAGTGGAATCAGCTACCTAGGGAGGGTGGTGAGCTCCCCCTCCCTTGCAGTCTTTCAAATGTGGCTGGACGAACACTTGTCAGGGATGCTCTAGGCCAGGGGTGTCGAACTTATTTGTTACGAGGGCCGGATATGACATAAATGTCACTTGGTTGGGCCAGGCCATGTGTACCATAAAATTTAATCCCAGGTACCAGAGATAAAAACTTTATAGACACAGGCAAAGCCAATTTAATATTTTTTACTTTATTTTTTACTTAAAATACAAACATGCTTAATAACACTCTTGCAGTATTTTCTTTTATTTAACAGTCTTTGATAATTGACCGCAGCGGACTCACCAGCCTAGATCAGAAGTGGGGGGGTGGCTGCCTCGCGGGCTGGATAAGAGCTCTCAAGGGGCCAGATCCGGCCCCTGGGCCTTATGTTTGACACCCATGCTCTAGGCCAGGGGTGGGGAACCTTTTTTCTGCCAAGGGCCATTTGGATATTTATAACATCATTCGGGGGCCATACAAAATTATCAACTTAAAAATTAGCCTGCTATATTTGGTCAAACATTTAGCCAAGAGGCAGGACCGGAGACGGCTCCGAGTGTCTGCCAAATAGAGTGACTCGCTTTTGAGCTCTGCTGTCCCCAGCTGGGCCCAAGAGATTCAGGCAGGGCAGCATCCTTCTGAGCTAGAGACCTGCCAGGACCCACGAAGGGCCAGAACAAATGGTTTCGCGGGCCTTATACGGCCCCCGGGCCTGACGTTCCCCACCCTTGCTCTAGGCTGATCCTGCATTGAGCAGGGGGGGATGGACTAGATGGCCTGTATGGCCCCTTCCAACTCTATGGTTCTAGGGTACCAGTACCAGAATTTGTAAATATTCATGCAACTTCAACAAAGGCCCTATAAATCCCAATGTTGCCGGGTTGGCGTGAATCCATCACGCGATCCCTCCCACAGACCAGCATAAAAACAATCTGATTGTTTCAAATCAATGGTCCATCTACTCCCAACAAACATGTTGGGACTGGCCAGTCACTGGCCAGATACTAAGGTTGCCAGGTCCCTCTTAGCCATCGGCAGGAGATTTTGGGGGCAGAGCCTGAGGAGGGCGGGGTTTGGGGAGGAGAGGGACTTTGATGCCATGGAGTCCAATTGCCAAAGAGGCCATTTTTCTCCAGGTGATCTGAACTCTATTGGCTGAAGATCAGTTGTAATAGCAGGAGATCTTCTGCTATTACCTGGAGGTTGGCAACCCTACCAAGTATCCCTCAGAAAGTTCACAAGCCAGGCAAGCAGGCCAAAGCTTCCCCCGACTGTCCCCCCTCGATAACCAGTATTCCAAGGAGCACTACTTTGAGACATGGAAGTTCGATTTAATCAACTATTTATTCATTCAGATGTTTATAGCCAGCTTTTCTCTCCAAAATAGCCTCAAAGTGGCTTACAACATTGTCTGCCCTTCTTCCTACCTCAAAACAACTCCATGAAGCACATTAGGTGGAAAATGAGGCAGCACTGCCAACCTCCAGGTGGGGGCTGGAGATCTCCCAGAATTACAACCGATCTCCAGACTACACAGACCAGCTCCCCTGGAGAAAATGGCCGCTCTGGAGGGTGGACTCTATGGCATCATACCCTGCTGAGCTCTGTCCCCTCCCCAGGCTCCACCTCCCAAATCTCCAGGAATTTCCCCGCCTGGAGTTGGCAACCCTAGCAATCAGTCCATGTTCACTCAGCAAGCATCCATGGCAGAGTGGGGATCCAAACCTGGGCCCCCCAAATCCAAGTCTGACATGCTAACCACCCACCAACCCAGGTCTCGAAGCCACCGACAGAACACTTAACTCTTCTAGTCTTCTTTTAGAGCTGTCTAAACTAGCAGCCGTTGCCACATCTATTAGCTGTGAATTCCAGACATAATTGCACTATGAAGAACTGTGTGTGTGTGTTAAGTGCCATCAAGTCGCTTCTGACTCATGGTGACCCTATGAATCAAAGTCCTCCAAAATGTCCTATCTTTGACAGCCTTGCTCAGATCTTGCAAACTGAGGGCCGTGGCTTCCTTTATTGATTCAATCCATCTCTTGTGGGGTATTCCTCTTTTTCTGCTGCCTTCCACTTTTCCTAGCATGATTGTCTTTTCCAGTGACTCTCGTCTTCTCATAATATGACCAAAATATGATAGCCTCAGTTTAGTCATTTTAGTTTCTAGGGTCAGTTCAGGCTTGAATTGATCTATAGCCCACTGATTTGTTTTTTTGGCAGTCCACGGTATCCGTAACAATCTCCTCCAACACCACATTTCAAAGCAATCTGCTTTCTTCCTATCAGCTTTCTTCATTGTCCACCTTTCACACCCATACATAGTAATAGGGAATACGATGGCATGAATTAACTTAATCTTGGTGGCCAGTGACATCCTTACACCGCAGAATCTTTTCTAGCTCCTTCATGGCCGCCCTTCCCAGGAAGAACTACTTCCTTTCAATGACCCTGAATTTCTCTGTCCCTCCCTTAATGCAGAAAACTAGCCCATCAGGATGAGAAAGCTCTCTCTGCAATGTGCTACCATCCCCTCATCCTAAAAGCCTTTCAATGCAAAGAGAAAGCATTCAGAGGCTCTCATTCACACACACGCCCCCTTGCAATCGGAAGTGATACATTCCATTCTGCTTCCTCATAGTTCTAACATTTCATTCCCACCGCATTCTGCTGTTTGCATATATCGGGCCTTGTACAACCGTTTCTTTCAACGCAGCACCCATAAAGGGGACGAGGAAGAGGTCAGAGACTTCCAAAGAGCAGGCATGACGGAAACCGCTGAATCAGATCCGTGGGGGGGGGGGGGAGCCCGAACATCAGCACTGATAGAAGGCAATTATAAAAAAATCCCTTTTCAGGAATGTGTGTGCATTTGCCAGGATGGTAGTGTAGAAACAATACATAAGAACATAAGAAAGCCCTGCTGGATCAGACCAAGGCCCATCAAGTCCAGCAGTCTGTTCACACAGTGGCCCAACCAGGGGCCTCCAGGAAAGCCCCCAAACAAGACCACTGCAGCAGCACCATCCTGCCTGTGTTCCACAGCACCTAAGATAATAGGCATGCTCCCCTGATCCTGGAGAGAAATGTGATATTCAATTGCAGGATTTACAATCAAATTCAGCAAGGACTAATATTACCCATTTTGGCTGGCCTTCCAACTAGCCAAAGATCCACCCAAATAAAGATGATACTTTCAGACAGGAATAGTGAGACAACCCATAAAGTCGCCAAGTATGCAAGGTTAGGTATTAATCTTAGAAGTACTTGGTCTAACTCTGATAAGGGAAATGGAATATGTAACTGAATGGATAATATTAATGTAAACAATTTTATTGTAAACATTTATTCTGTGATGCTTTTTATATACAGATATTGTTATATTTTATACCTTTTAATCAAATCTTAATTCCTTTGAATATCTTACGAACAGATATATTGATCAATTTAAATCCTTGCATGTTTGCTTTGCTGGTCTATGACAGCAATAAACTGAAATTGAATTGGGTGTGAGAGTCAGAAAAACCCCTTCCCAAGGAGGGATTTGGAAGTAAGGGGGTGGGGGGGAGAAGTTTGACACACGAAGAAGGTTGATGCGTGCCTTAAAAGGAGACAAAAACGGTCTTAAATGCACAGGAACTCCACTGTAGTCAATGGGATCCTCTTGCACGCAAGCGTTATTTAAGCGCAGGTAGGTTTTGCCGGCACATGTACACACAGGGCAGCGCATAGCAAGCGCTGCTCTAGCACACCCCAAACCATGGCATGACGCCAGCACTGCAGTGGCCCTCTAGAAGTGTTGCAGATGCATTAGCACCGGCCTGCAATCTCGAAGCGTCAAATTTGGCCGGCGAAACCACAGCTGGGGATGGGGTGAAAAGACGCAGCACGTTTCACATCAGTCCTGACAAACACAACTTATTTTGTTGATGCGCAGGGAGAGTGTGCGCCGAGCTGAAAGACTGTACAAGAAACCCAAGCAGGGGTTGACACCAGGCCTGGAGGGGGGGGGGAATGTCCTGAAAGCCTCTGTTAGAGGCTTACTGGGATATTGTCTTTCAGGGCATTTTTCTCCAGGCCTGTTGGCAACTCTAAAACCAAGGGTCAAGCGAGAATGGAAGACAGGTGCTTCCATTGCCCAGGTAAAAAGGGGGAGGGGGGCACGGCACTTTCAAAACTGTTCAAAATCCCTCGAGTAAATGCTTTTAAAGAGTTAGCAATTTATGAAGCTGCCTTATCCAGCGAGGAACCAAGTCCATTTATCTCAGAAGCATCATGGACAGCAGCTTCCAAGATCTCCAGCAGAATCTTTTCCAACCCAGTTACTGGAGTTCTTTTTCTCTAAAGATTCAGAGGATGAAGCCTACCATCTTTAAAACACATCGCATAGCTCAGTGGAAGAGACCACTTTTCCTTAGAAAACACGTAAGCTACAACAAAGTGGTATGGACGCCCAAAAGGAACTCTAGTGAATTCCTTATTTTTTTCTTAGAGCTGGTGGGCAAATGCATGGCTTTAGAAGAGTCTGAAAATGCCTGGGTGTACACAGATCCTTTCTCCAAAAAGAATCAGCTGCCTCCACCTCACACGCAAAATATACGCGGAGTCTTAAGCCGAACTAGCTACATAACTCAATTACATCCGTATTTTCTTCCCTGGATGGAATGAAAGACAATTCCGGCTAACTTAATTCTAAGAACAATCGCTCCTAGTAAATGGCCCTATCCCGCAAGCGCACGATGAGCAGAAAACATTAGACACTGGTTCACACTTTTTAAAAACTCATTGGAAGCACTCAGCTTTAATCTGCGAACATATACTCACGGCGGTGCCGTCAGCGGAGGGGGGCGCTTATGTTTTTGGACAGCCAGGATCCTGTACTGTACACACAGAATCAAATGCTCAACCCTTTCCCTTATTGGCTGCTTCTGTGCCTTTCGCAGCGAAGAGGGGGCATTTGAATGCATGCGCACCACTGTTCCCAGCCGGCAACGCCATGTGGTTATCATCTGAACTCTGGTATTTGTCATAACTCAGCGAAAAGGGCAAGATGTAAATAGACCGGACTTCTGAGAAACAGACCCCTTATCCTGGGCATGCAAAGTTTCCCCCCATCAGTCTGATGTGGTTGCTGTGAGCATATGCCTCCTGGAGTAAAGGGAAAGCAATTTTGCATGCATGCTAGAGAAGTGCCACCGACACCCTGGCGGATAAAGCGTCGGACCCGGACTGGGGGAGACCCCAGTTCAAGCCCCTGCATGGATATGCAACTGGCTGAGCGATCCTGGGCCAGGCCCTTTATCCCCGTCTAGTCTACCTCCCAGGGTTGTTGAGAAGACAAAATGGGTGGGTGGGAAAGAGTCCCAAGCGTACTGTTCTGTGCTCCTTGGAAGGATGGTGGGATAAAAATTAGCTCGGGCGGATGGACCAGAAAGATGGTGACTTAAAAGTTTGTGTTGCCCTTCTGGATTGTTCTAAGAGCCCTGTTGGATCAGACTAGCGGCGGTTCCCTTTAGTCACCATGGCTAGTAGCCACTGATGGATCTATCCTCTATGAATCTGTCTAACCCTCTGTGCTCAAAAGCATCACTGCCCATTGCGTCCACTGGCAATGAATTCCACAATTTAATTACTAATCTTGTAAAGAAGCGTTTCCTTTTGCCCGTGAACTTCAATGGGTGTCGTGGAGTTCTAGCATTACACCAAAAGAGAGAAAAGTTGTCCAATCCTATATAACTCAGCTCAGAAATGTATTGACTGCACTGTTATCCTGTTCTTCCTCAAAGGATCTCACAGCCATCAACATGGTCCTCTCCTTCTCCATTTCATCCTCACAATAACCCTGCAAGGCAGGCCCCAAGTCATCCAATTAATTTTTCTTGGTAAGGGTGGGGGGATTTGAACCTGGGATTCGTCCTCCACTCTGACCACCACACCATGCTGGATCTCTGGCTTTTAATCTGCTTCCAGTAGACAACTGCTCCGTGAGTGTACATGCATTTTGTTGTGCTTCTGTGACCTCCGAAATCAACCCACACATTTCGAAAAGCACATCCCTTTGGTCCAAAGGTTTCAAACCATTCAAAACACTATTGGTCCTGAAGTAGGAAGTCAGCAGCTACGTTCTACTGGCAAGACAGCCCAATTTATCTGTACACAAATACACGGGTGATAATTAACCTGGCCCACCCTTTTAAAAAACAAGGTGGGGGGAGAGAGACACCAGACGTTTTAAACGATGCCGCACAGATAGGCGCAACAAGGCTCAAAAAGAGAGACCTGCTCTTTGCATTCGCAAGACAAGGAAGCAAACCCAGACTTCCCTAAACAAACCACTAAGCAGGACTTGACAGTAGTCAGATCCTGTTCACACAACGTGGCTTTTTGCCCAAGAGGTCGGCCAGAACTTCTCTGGGCACGACCTCAGGGGAACATGCGCAACATGAGAAACAGGGTAGCCGCACGGAAAGCAGAGAGCCCATCCTGGTATCCCCATAGTCCTTTCTGCCCCGCTTGGCTCCTAACACAGTCTGCCCACACAAATCCCTATTCCCCCCCCCCATTCTTATGTTACTCTTGCTATTGGGGAGGCAACCTGCTGCTTATTCCGGGCACTATGGGCTAAAGTAGGCGCCATCTGGAGTTTTAAGGTTTTCAATTGGGTTTTGACGTTTGATTTTAAAATTATTAATTTTATTGCTGATGTTTGATGTGTTTGGATGATGTTACCCGCCTTGCGCCTGGTCTCGGCCAGGGAGGGCGGGTTATAAATTGGAAAAAAATAAATAAATAAATAAAAGTTATGCCCAGAGATTATCAGGATCAAATGTGTGGAAAAGAGCACGATACCTGCATGTTAAAGCTCAGGCTCTGAACAATTATGCCAACTTACATATTCTTCCACAAATCTGAGGGCATCACCCACCGTTTCCCACACTCCCACTGTACCTTCGCAACAGCCCTGTGAGGTAGGCAAGACTGAGAGTGACTGTCCCAAGGTCACCCGATAAACTTCCAACAGCAGAGTGAGGATTCGAACCTGGGTCTCCCAGGTCTCAGTCGCAAACTCTAACCACTATGCCCCACTGGCAAAGTTCTGTGGAAGTCAGAGGGGCATACCTCCATATAATGTGTGTGTGTGGGGTGGGAGGGGGGGTAAATAACACTGTCCAAAAACCCACAAACACACTGCATTTCCTGAGGAATATGATACTGTCAACAAAATGTACTTTCTATTTCTTCACCGTATTTGATTTTCTTTGCTAATCTTACAAGACAACTCCCGTTTTTAAAAGATGGGAGACCTATTCCACAGCCCGTCTGCCCCTTAAACACTAACACATCTTATTCTAATAGAATAAAGTCCCTAAGGGCCACCAGCCTCTGATGTATTTATTCTAGCAATTTCACAATCCCCAGAGGCTGTGGGGCTGCTGTATACATTACACAACAGCCAACTCCGGCAGCGTACAGTTCCCAGGGAGCGGAAGTGCGTCCCGGCTCTCCAAAGAGCATGCCTTTCGCATGCACCCATCACTGTTCCAGGTGGTGGTGGGGAAGCAACAGGGGCCGCCGCCTTACAAACACCCCCCTAACTAAATCCACAGTGGGTAGCCGTGTTAGCCTGTCTGCAGTAGTAGAAAAGGGCCAGAGTCCAGTGGCGCCTTAAAGACTAACCAAAATATTTTCTGGCAGGGTGGGAGCTTTCGTGAGCCACAGCTCGCTTCTTCAGGTACCTGAAGAAGCGAGCTGTGGCTCACGAAAGCTCACACCCTGCCAGAAAATATTTTGGTTAGTCTTTAAGGCGCTACTGGACTCTGGCCCTTTCCCCCTAACTAAAGAGCGGGATCCAATGCAGGATGGTTCCAGATGTTGGCAAAGGAACAACCCAGCGTCCTGTGCAACCTTACACGCCACCCTGCTGTGCAGGCCGGAGCACTCCAGTGCAAACCCAGGGCTGTGAAAGGGCTTGCACCGGGGTGACTCTTGCACAGGATCAGGCGCCTGCCCCTGCTGATCTGCGGGCGGGGAGGCAGAGACCCCACCTGCCTAGGAGGAAGGGACCCCCGCCCCAGACCCCCCCTTCGCTTCCACAGCAGCTGCTGGTTGCAAACAGGGGAAATGGGGGTTGCAAACAGGGGAAATGGGGGTTGCAAACAGGGGAAATGGGGGTTGCAAACAGGGGAAATGGGGGTTGCAAACAGGGGAAATGGGGGTTGCAAACAGGGGAAATGTTTTTTTTTTTTTTGGTAAACACGCACCAGTACCGCAACGGGGAAAGGGGGACCAGGAACCGCGGGCCCATTCAAAGGGAGGCACGCCCACCCCTCCAAAGCCCCCTAAGGGTGCAAAGCCTAACCCCCCCCCCAACATTTGCTAGGGTTCAGAGGAAAGGGAAAGAGGGGGCACGCCAAAGGAGGCGAGGCGCTTTCTCCGCCGCGGCTCCCCTCCCTCTGGCCTTTTTTTTTGGGGGGGGGGGTCACGCATCGCCCAAGCTGCATCCGCAGGAGCAGCTCCCGAGCCGCAATGCACTAAACCGGGGGGGGGGGGTGGAGAGAGAGAAGAGAGAGGGAGACAGACACACATTTTTGCAAACCCTCCTGCAAGGCCTGTAAGCCCGAGGAAGGAAGGAGGGAGGGGTCGCTTTTGCACGGGGGGGGGCTCCCTAACGAGACCGGGGGGGTGCAATGGGGGGCCGGCGAAGGGACCTCGGCCCGGGAAGGCGCTCCAGACAATGCACCAAAAAAAAAAGGGAGGGGGAGTTCACTTACATGCCCGGCGCCGGAGGAAGCAGGCGAGGCGAGCGGCGGCTGCAGAGCAGGCTGGAGCCGAGGCCTCGGCGGGTGCAGGCGCCTCCTCCTCCTCCTCCTCCTCCTCCTCCGGCTTGCTCAGCCCATTGAGCTCCTGCCTGGCCCGGGCTATGAATGGAGGGAGGGAGGGAGGGAGGCTGGGCCGCCGCCCGGGCTCTTTCCAGGCACGGCCACGCCGGGGCTGCTTTGCAAGGAGGGCAGCGCAGCAGGGCTGCTGGGGCTGGCCGGCGGGGCTCGCGCTTCCCGGGCCCTCCGGCGTCCCCCTTCCCTTCCCCTGCTTTGAGTCGCTCGCGCGCCGCTCGCCCTCGCTTCTCCGCCCGGGGACGCCCGCCCGGTCCTACCGCCCGGCCGTCTCCTGGCCGCTCCGCCTCCCGCGCGCCCCCCCCCCGCACCTTAAAGTCGGGCTCTTTCACGCACGCCAAATACTGCGCTTTCGATCCGTTTTCAATGCACTTTTTTTTTTAATAATTTTTTTTTTATAAATTTTATAAAATGTTTTAATAATTTTTGTTAGGTTGTATAACATGACATATAAAACGAAAACAAGCAAATTACAATAAAAATAATATAAAAATATTAACAAACAATAAAAAAGAGTATCTATATGTACTGGTTAATACATTTGTAATTACAAAATTATACAGACCAAAAAGATACCCCTTCGCCCTCCACCCACCTTAAAGAAGTGGCTCTTTCACGCATGCCAAATACTGCGCTTTCGATCCGTTTTCAATGCACTTTTTTTTAATAATTTTTTTTTATAAATTTTATAAAATGTTTTAATAATTTTTGTTAGGTTGTATAACATGACATATAAAACGAAAACAAGCAAATTACAATAAAAATAATATAAAAATATTAACAAAAAATACAAAAGAGTATCTATATATACTTGTTAATACATTTGTAATTACAGATTTATACAGACCAAAAAGATACCCCTTCGCCCTCCACCCACCTTAAAGAAGTGGCTCTTTCACGCATGCCAAATACTGCGCTTTCGATCCGTTTTCAATGCACTTTTTTATATATATTTTTATAAATTTTATTGAAAAATTAATAATTTTTATTAAGTTTTATAACATAACATATAAAACAAAAACAAATACAATAAAAATAATATAAAAATATTAACAAAAAAAATACAAAAGAGTATCTATATATACTAGTTAATACATTTGTAATTACAAAAATATACAGACCAAAAAGATACCCCTTCGCCCTCCACCCACCTTAAAGAAGTGGCTCTTTCACACATGCCAAATACTGCACTTTCGATCCGTTTTCAATTTAATAATTTTTATTAAGTTTTATAACAACATATAAAACAAAAACAAATACAATAAA
This sequence comes from Euleptes europaea, assembly GCF_029931775.1. Classification (NCBI taxonomy): domain Eukaryota; kingdom Metazoa; phylum Chordata; class Lepidosauria; order Squamata; family Sphaerodactylidae; genus Euleptes; species Euleptes europaea. The sequence continues at coordinate 13,834,043 of NC_079317.1, forward strand.
AATAATATAAAATATTAACAAAAAATACAAAAGAGTATCTATATGTACTTGTTAATACATTTGTAATTACAGATTTATACAGACCAAAAAGATACCCCTTCGCCCTCCACCCACCTTAAAGAAGTGGCTCTTTCACGTATGCCAAATACTGCACTTTCGATCCGTTTTCAATGCACTTTTTATATAAATTTTTTTATAAAATTTTAAATAATTTTTATTAAGTTTTATAACATAACATAAAAAAACAAATACAATAAAAATAATATAAACAACATTAACAAAAATACAAAAGAGTATCTATCTATACTTGTTAATACATTTGTAATTACAAAATTATACAGACCAAAAAGATACCCCTTCGCCCTCCACCCACCTTAATGAAGTGGCCCATCACCTGACTTCCGAAGAAGCGTCTTAACAGTTTTAAAAATATCCATTAACAGTAAAATATAAGAATATTAAAACTAGTTTCTATAACTCACTAATTAAAGTAGTAAAATCCATTTTTGCCAGTTTATCCCAATATGTGATGGCCTTTGCCCAAGTTTTTTTTAATTCGTCCATGCACTTTTTTGACGAATTGGCTGTTACCTCACTTTGTATTCCCAGCGATGTATTAAGAGTTTGAAAATGTTGTAAAAAGTGCTGTTCGCACTTTCTGTGTATTCCCACCGATGTATTAAGAGTTTGAAAACGTTATAAAAAATACTGTTCGCACTTTGTTTGGACCCTTTAGCTGTGAAGACGTCTTCCAGACATTTATAAGCCGTGGTATCCAAAAATCCTTTTAAAGCGATGGGGGTTACCGCACTTTGTATTCCCAGCGATGTATTAAGAGTTTGAAAATGTTGTAAAAAGTGCTGTTCGCACTTTCTGTGTATTCCCACGGATGTATTAAGAGTTTGAAAACATTATAAAAAATACTGTTCGCACTTTGTTTGGACCCTTTAGCTGTGAAGACGTCTTCCAGCCATTTATAAGCCATGGTATCCAAAAACCCTTTTAAAGCAATGCGGGTTACCGCACTTTGTATTCCCAGCGATGTATTAAGAGTTTGAAAATGTTGTAAAAAAACATCGCTTTAGAAGGGTTTTTGGATACCATGGCTTATAAATGGTTGGAAGACGTCTTCACAGCTAAAGGGACCAAACAAAGTGCGAACAGTATTTTTTATAACGTTTTCAAACTCTTAATACATCGGTGGGAATACAAGTGCGGTAACAGCCGATGATGTTTTTTATAACATTTTCAAACTCTTAATACATCGCTGGGAATACAAAGTGCGGTAACCCCCGATTGTTTGCAAGTGGTATTGTGCCTTTTCACACAGTAAAAGCCAGCTTCAAAGTGCACTGAAAGTGGATCGAAACTGCATTATTTGGCATGCGTGAAAGTCCCCTAAAAGAAATCAACAACACGGACCCCAAACCCAATGACGCCAATAACTTAAGTCTCAAGTTGACGAAGGGGAGTATGAACGCATTATTATATTGAAGCTTGGGCACAGACGTGTTTGTACTCTTGCGTTCCCCCCTTATGCTTCTTTTTTTTACCAATTTTTTTTTTCTGTATCCCAATATGTAAAAATAAAAATTGTGTTTTTTTTTTTAATGGACCTCAAACCCAATAAAACAAATAACTTAAGTCTCGAGTTGATGAACACATTATTATATTGAAGCTTGGGCGCAGGCATGTTTATACTTTTGCTTTTCCCCGTTATGCTTCTTTTCCCCCTTGTTTTCTTTTTTTCTGTATCCCAATATATAAGAAAAATATATATATATTTTTTAAAAAAACGAATCCCAAACCCAGTGAAACCAATAACTTAAGTCTCAAGTTGATGAAGGGTGGTATGAACGCATTATTATATTGAAGATTGGGCACAGACCTGTTTGTACTTTTGCTTTTTCCCCTTGTGCTTCTTCCCCCCATTTTCTTTTTTCTGTATCCCAATATATATATATATATATATATATATATATATATATATATATATATATATATATATATATATATATATATATATATATATATATATATATATATATATATATATATTTATAAACGAACCCCAAGCTTAAAGCCAGCACACAACTCCATTGCACGTGGGGAGTGCTCTCTTGCTGGCCCCTGCAAATCGGATTTCTTAAAACGTTTTGCCTTGCTCTCTCTCAAGAGACTGTCCGGAACTTGAACACATGAAGCTGCCTTATACTGAATTAGCCCCTTGGTCCATCAAAGTATTGCCTACTCAGACCAGCATCAGCTCTCCAGGGTCTCAGGAAGAAGTCTTTCAAATCACCTACTTGCCTAGTCCCTTTAACTGGAGATGCCCGGGATTGAACCTGGGATGTTCTGCATGCCAAGCAGATGCTCTACCACTGAGCCACAGCCCCTTGCCTTTCTTAACTACAAGCGACTTTCTTAACTACAAGGGACACCATCCATAAGGTTTTCCAATCTTGGGATATAAAAGTGTGTGAGAGAGGGAGGAACCAGGGACATATTAACCATGCATAAATGACCAGAAATTGTTTTTAGGATGGGATTGGCTCGCTTGCTGCTATCAAGCCGGGTTCTTAAAGCGCTTTTTGCGCTGGTTCTCTGTGTATAAGGGATGAATTGGACAGCGCTATGCACCCTGGAATTTTTTGGTAGGGTTCCAGAGGCCGAAATTGGGTCCCTACCCCCGAGGACAATGTATTTGCATTTATTATATCCTGCTTTTCTCCCCACTTGGAACTCAAAGTGGCTTAGAACATCGTTCTTCCTTCCTCTACTCTCACAACAACCCTGTGAGGTAGGCCAGGCCGAGAGTGTGTGGTGGGCCCAAGGCCACCCAGACAGTTTCCATGGTAGAAGCAGTGATTCAAACACAGGTCGTCTCCCAGGATCTTAGTCTGACGCTCTGTCAACTATGTCATGCTGGCTGTCAAGGAACCTAGGGAGGGGCTGTGGCTCAGAGCGTCTGCTTGGCATGGTCCCAGGTTCAAGCCCCGGCATCTCCAGTTAAAAGGACCAGGCAAGCAGGTGATGTGAAAGACCTCTACCTGAGACCCTGGAAAGCCACTGCCAATCTGAGTAGACAATACTGACTTTGGTGGACCAAGGGTCTGATTCAGTATAAGGCAGCATCATGTGTTTAACTTAATACAACAGGCGCCCAGAGGCACCTTAAAAACAAAATTTGTTCCAGCGTACACTTTCGGGGCTCATAACTCACCTTGAAAGTATATGCTGGAATAAATTTTGTTAGTCTTTCAGGTGCCCTGATTTAAAATTTATTCCAAAATGTATTCATTTTATTATTTGTTCAAGATGCATCAGATATACGTGAGCTCTGACCCACTGAAGCTGATGCTGGAATAAAGTTTGTTTGTCTTTAAGGTGCCAGTTGGACTTCTGCTCTATTTTAGCTACTACAGACCCACATGGTTACCCAGCTGGAATTATCCCCAAGGAGTTTTGCAATTCAGAATCAATAATTGAAAGGGGAGGGGAGAGAGAAAGGCAGAGACAAGGCGAATATAAACCTATGTTTTTATTTAGAGCAGTGGTTCTCAACCTTTTTTGCTCCATCCCCCCCTTTCACCATTGTTCAGAATATAATTCCCCGCTTCCCAAAACAGTCTATCTCAAAAGGTGCATTCCAAATAATACACACTTTGCTGAATAGTGGTCTCAAGTCACTTCCAACCTACGCCGACCCTATGAATGATCCAAAACGTCCTATTGTTGGGCCTTGCTCCGGTCTTGCAAACTTTAAAACATTAAGAATAATCCATGTTCAGACAAAAACACTGAAAAACAAGCCAAGGGCGTGAAAACATGATAAAACAGCCTAAAATGGTATCCCTGAAACAATCCTCAGGCTAGAAGCAGGCTGTAAAAACAGCTTTGAAAAGAGCGGTTTGAACCCAATGCAGATGGCAGGTTCTCCAGCCCAGCCTCGGCTGGGGAAAGCGGGGTAGAAATTTAATTAAATAAATAAATTTCGCTTCCTCGACCCCAACCCTCAAGTCATTCCCAGCACCTCCATGGAAATGTTCAGGGGGTTTTCTGTAATAGATAATTGACAAATTGCTATAATGGCATGGGAGGGTAGCCTTGGGGAACTGGGCCCGGGAAATTCACACCACGGTGGATGGGACCAGGAAACGTTCTGGACTTTCAAGTCCTCATGTCTCCCCCACTGGTTTTTCTGTGCTCTTTCCAAAAAGGTTGTAGTAAAGCAGATTTTGGAAAGATTGTAGGAAATCTAAGGAAAAGCTAGACAGTGCCGAAAATGCCATGTGGAAGGGGGTGGGAGAAAATCTGCCATGCTTCATATGAGCACTCAAGTCAGGCCAAATAAGAGCCGGCATGGTGTAGTGGTTAAGAGCGGTGGTTTGGAACAGTGGGCTCTAATCTGAAGAACTAGGTTTGATTCCCCACTCCTCCACATGAGCGGTACATAAGAACAGCCCTGCTGGATCAGACCAAGGCCCATCAAGTCCAGTAGTCTGTTTACACGGTGGCCAACCAGGTGCCTTTAGGAAGCCCACAAACAAGACAATTGCAACAGCATTGTCCTGCCTGTGTTCCAAAGCATCTAATATAATAGGCATGCTCCTCTGATCCTGGAGAGAAAAGGTGTGCATCATGACTAGTATCTCTTTTGACTAGTAGCCATGGATAGCCCTTTCCTCCATGAACATGTCCACTCCCCTCTTCAAGCCTTCCAAGTTGGCAGCCATCACCACATCCTGGGGCAGGGAGTTCCACAATTTAACTCTAATTGGCGAACCAGGTTCGATTCCCCCCTCCTCCACATGAAGCCTGCTGGTTTCTCTCAGAACTCTCTCCGCCTATGTGGAGGCAGGCAACGGCAAACCACCTCCAAACGTCTCTCCAAACCCTACGGAGTCGCCATAAATCAGCTGTTACATGGTGGTACTTTCCACCACCAGGCCAAATAGCCATTGTGGAAGCATTTGGGAATTAAGATTAAGGAGATCAGCCGCGTAGAAAAGATGAGTTTTGAGAGCAGAGTTGAAGCAAGCAAACAAAGGGCGAAAATGCACGGTCGCTTTAGCCTCCTTTATTCCCTGTTTCAACCGGGATTCAGCCGGCATGTGCGTTCGATCCTGGCTGAATCCCGGCTGAAACAGGGAATAAAGGAGGCTAAATGGACCATGCGTTTTCGCCCAAAGTAGCACCCCAGGCCTGGCTCACACAGGGACAACGAGGTAGCAGAACTGCCCACACTAGGGTTGCCAATCTCCAGGTACTAGCTGGAGATCTGCTATTACAACAGGGAGGGTCTTCAATGCCATAGAGTCCAATTGCCAAAGCGGCAATTTTCTCCAGGTGAACTGATCTATCGGCTGGAGATCAGTTGTAATAGCAGGAGATCTCCAGCTAGTACTTGGAGGCTGGCAATCCTACTCACAGGGTCGTTGTGAAGATAAAAGGGAGGAGAGGAGAATGATGTAAACTACTTTGGGTCCCCTCTGGGGAGAAAAGCGGGGTATAAATAAAGCCAATGAATAAAGTAAATAAATAAATGGATTGCTATTGGAGAGAAAGGTGGGGTATAAACATAAATACGAATAAACGGGCACCAGTGTAAGGGTAGTGTTTTACCCAAAACATGCATCAGAAAATTGGGAATGTCCCTGATAAATAAGAACGGTTGGAACAGATGCCGTGCCTTTAACACAGATTTGATCGGCAAAGATTGAGCAAGCGATACCGGTTAATGCCATGCAGCAAAAAAGCTTCACCTGCTGCTCTCTGCCAATCTAAACACTATAAATGGTGCAAGACCTGCCCCCCCCCCCGCACCGTTCTATCTACTCGGCAGGAAGTCCCAAGGGACAATTTCATTCAAGTACAATCGGCCCAAGCGTAAACAAGCAGTCTTGCGGGCATCTCAAAGAGCGGGACGGTTTCATTCTAGCTTAAACCACCGTGAACTAGAGCCCCTGTCGTCACGGGCAAGAGGTGATGCCTACTGTCGCAGATGATATTATATACACAATATTGTATGCAGGGTTAGGAAGGCCTGGGGGAGTTGCTAATCAATGGGCCATTGCATACAGGAATGAGATGTGAATCACAATGAGATGTGATTCTGTCAAATTCACCTGTAATCAGGAATACTACAGAGTTTGTTCAAGGCAGCAGTAATAGGCGATAAGGCAACTTCTGGGGAGTTCCCCTGCTTTTTTTTTTACATCGGAGAATGGTAGGGTTGCCAGCCTCCAGGTCCTAGCTGGAGATCTCCTGCTATTACAACTGATCTCCAGCCGATAGAGGTCAGTTCGTCGGGAGAAAATGGCCGCTTTGGCAATTGGACTCTATGGCATTGAAGTCCCTCCCCAAACCCCGCCCTCCTCGGCTCTGCCCCAAAAAACCTCCCGCCGGTGGTGAAGAGGGACTTGGCGACCCAAGAGAATGGGGATGTTTATATCAACAACAGAATGTCCTGGGAGGCTTCAGGGCTCTCACCTGGCTTGCTAAATAGTATCAGTTTTAAGTCTTCTTTGTGTCCATTTATTCTCATTAATATATTTGCTTCCTTTACTCCCCCCCCCCCCACACACACACCTTTGAGAGCCAGTGCGGTTTAGTGGTTAAGAGCGGCAGACTATAATCTGAAGAACCAGGTTTGATCCCCTGCTCCTCCACATGAGCAGAGGACTCTAATCTGGTGAACCAGGTTGGTTTCCCCACTCTTCCACGTGAAGTCAGCTGGGTGACTTCGGGCTAGTCACAGTTGTCTCCGAACTCTCTCAGCCCCACCTACCTCACAAGGTGTCTGTTGTGGGGAGAGGAAGGGAAGTGATTATAAGCTGCTCTGAGACTCCTTAAAGGTAGAGAAAAAGCAGGGTATAAAAACCAACTCTTCTTCTTTCCCCCCAATTGGGACCCCCCAAACCACTTGCATCGTCCTCCTCTTCTCCATTTGATCTTCCCAACAACCCTGTGAAGTAGGCTCGGCTGAGCGGGTGTGACTGGCTTGAGGACACTCCGCAAGCTTTCGTGACACAGCGCGGGTTCAAATCTGGGTCTCCCAGAGCCTAGTGTGACACTCTATCCCAGGGATGTCAAACTCATTTGTTAGGAGGGCCGGATATGACATGAATGTCACTTGGTTGGGCTGGGCCATGCCTCACCAGCTCAGACCGGGACTGGGGGGGAAAGGGTTTCCTTGGCTGGCTTACGGGTCAGATAAGAGCCCTCAAGGGGCAGGATCCAGCCTCCAGGCCTTATGTTTAACATCCCTGCATCTCTACACCCCACAGTTAGACTTTGGTTTTGCAGGGAATTTTTTAATGGAAAGGAACAGTCAAAGTTGGAGTACTCTGTTCCATATTGCTACTTTGCTGTCTCCTTCTACTGCATTTGTGAACCAAGAAGACGAAGAAGAGTTGGTTTTTATATGCCGACTTTCTCTACCCCTTAAGGAAGAATCAAACCGGCTTACAAACCCCTTCCCTTCCCCACAACAGACACGCTGTGAGGTAGGTGGGGCTGAGAAAGTTCTGAGAGAACCGTGACTAGCCCAAGGTCACCCAGCTGGCTTCATATGTAGGAGTGGGGAAACAAATCCATTGCACCAGATTAGCCTCTGCCGCTCCTGTGGAGGAGTGGGGAATCGGACCGGTTCTCCAGATCAGAGTCCACAGCTCCAAACCACCTCTCTTAACCACTACACCACACTGGCTCTACAAAGCAGGCTCATCCCACCAACCCTATCCTGTGTAGAAAGAAGTACCAGACTTCGGGGGCAGCCCCAAGAAACAGCTGGCACTGCTCATGTTCTAATCTAATGTTTCATAAAATAAAAAAGATGTGAAATTTCAAGACAGTTTGGAGAAACCTAGGGGCTTTCCAGAATATTCTGTTGATTATTTTTAAAGCCTTTGCCGATAATTATATTTATGTTGTTAAAACCCTCCTGTGGTTTAAACGATTCAAGAACAAAATAATGCCATTCGTTAAAAAATTGTCTCTCCCATTGCTATAAACCTGGTTCATCTCCGATCCTTTGATAAGGAGAGAAAGAAGAAGAGTTGGTTTTTATATGCTGACTCTCACTGCCACTTAAGGAAGAATCAAACCGGCTTACAATCACCTTCCCTCCCCCTCCCCACAACAGACACCCTGTGAGGTAGGTGGGGCTGAGAGAGTTTGGAGAGAACTGTGACTAGCCCAAGCACAGATGTGCCACAAGCACAGATGGCATTCAGAGAGCATTAGACACATTCATGGATGGTAGGTCCACCTATGGGTATTAGCAGTGATGACTGAATGGAGCCTCCATGTTCAGAGGCAGTAACCCTCTGAGTACCAGTGCTGAGGGAGAGTACTCAGCCTCTGGCATCCGCTTTTAGGTCTTCCAGGGACATAAGAACATAAGAAAGGCCCTGCTGGATCAGACCAAGGCCCATCCAGGCCAGCAGTCTGTTCACACAGCGGCCAACCAGGTGCCTCCAGGAAGCTCACAAACAAGACGGCTGCAGCAGCATTGTCCTGCCTGCGTTCCACAGCACCCAAAATAATAGGCCTGCTCCTCTGATATTAGAGAGAATAGATATGCAGCATGACTAGTATCCATTCTAACTAGTAGCCATGAATAGCCCTCTCCTCCATGAACCTGTCCACTCCCCTCTTAAAGCCCTCCAAGCTGGCAGCCATCACCACATCCTGGGGCAGAGAGTTCCACAATTTAACTATGCGCCATGTGAAACATCAGGTTGTGTATGATCCAGGATGCTGGACTATATAAACCACTACTGTAATCCAGCATGGCTGTTCTTATGTAACATTTGGAGGTTGGCAACCCTACTTACAACTGATCTCCAGTCTACAAAGATCAGTTCCCCTGGAGAAAATGGGTGCTTTGGAGGGTGGACTCTATGGTATTACACCCAGCTCCCCTCCCCAAACCCTGACCTCCCCAAGCTCCACCCGCAAAATCTCCAGGAATTTCCCAACCCAGAGCTGACAATTCTAGATCCCAGTGTAACCCAGCCCACGTCAGCCCATATCTCATAGATAAGGTTGCCAATTTCCAGGAACTAGCTGGAGATCTGTTATTACAACTGATCTCCGATAGAGATTAGCTCACCTGGAGAAAACGGCCACATTGGCAATTGGACTCTATGGCATTGAAGTCCCTCCCCTCCCCAAACCCCGCCCTCCTCAGGCTCCGCCCCCAAAACCTCCTGCCGGTGGCAAAGAGGGACCTGGCAACCATTACTCATAGAGTCTGGCGTGTGCTTCAGTTCACTACATGCTAATTCAGAAAACTACAGCCCTTCTAGGATTGCTACTGTCTTTACTGTGTTCTGCACCTTTAACAGCATCATGAGTCACAGGTGAAGTTTTCTTTTCCCCCACTGCTAGTTTCAGTGCCAGGAAAAGCTTCACCTGATAAATGTATTTTCGGTTTTGACCCTGAAGGCAGGGCCTGTCTTTCTTTGCTAAGTTCTTACTTGGACTTCCTCCCATTCCACCCCCACCCTCCCCTTGAAGCACCGGATTATTATTCTGCGTGTCTAGCTGCTGGCATCGGCCTTAGTTTAACAGGTAGAGGTAGCCACCTTAATACCTGCCTCCCCTTTTAAAAGATTCTGCTACTCGTGAATTGCTTCTTTGGTAGGACAGCTAGGACACCGCCGCACGGTGAGTTCCTGTTGTGTTTGTACCAGTGTCCACTGTGGGACCTTAAAAAAAAGCAAACTCTTTTCCAGATGGTACATTGTTGGAAAGATTTTGGTGCTCCAGTTTGCCATCCATTGTAATTGTGTCCAACGTAATACAAACATCTGTCTGGGGCACCAAAATCCCAGGGGTTTGAAGGCTGAGGACCTTCCCCCAATATAAAAGGATCACCATGGCCTGAGGTGAGGCCAGGGCTACCAACCTCCAGGTGGGGCCATGGGGTTACCAACCTCCAGGTACTAGCTGGAGATCTCCTGCTATTACAATTGATCTCCAGCCGATAGAAATCAGTTCACCTGGAGAAAATGGCCACTTTGGCAGTTGGACTCTATGGCATTGAAGTCCCGCCCCTCCCCAAACCCTGCCCTCCTCAGGCTCTGCTCCAAAAACCTCCCACCCGTGGTAAAGAGGGACCTGGCAAACCTATGGGGCCAGGAGTTCTCCTGGGATTACAACTGACCTCCAGACTACAGAGACCCTTGGAAGAAATGGCAGCTTTGGAGGGTGGGCTCTGCGGCTGGGGTCCCCAACCTTGTTGAACCTGTGAGCACATTTGAAATTTCGAGCACAGCTAGCGTGCATCACAACAAAATGCCTGCCAGATAGGGTTGCTAGGCCGAGCCTGGAAACCAGCAGGAGGGTTGCGGGGAGGGACATGTGACATCGGCAATGTCACCAATGTCACTACGCCACTTCCAGGTACAACCCGGAAGTGACAGTGGGTAGCTCTAGGAATTTCCAGAAACTTGATGGCAAAACCATAGAGTTTCCAGAGATTCCTAGAGCTACCCATTGTCGCTTTTGGGTACAACCCAGAGTCTGGCAGCATTTTTTTTCTTTATTTTTCAGAGAGGATTGGTGGGGGGCTCCCACCATAGCGGGAGACTTGATAACCCTTCTACAATGGCATGGGTGGGACCAGTCAAGAAATGACTGCCTTGGCAGCCGAGTCCAATCTCAAAATGTTGTGAGGTTCCATCCCAATCATCTTCCTAAAAAGGAGGCAGCTGCTTCTGATCGGGTGCTCCCTGCAGACACAAAGGTGACATCTCCCAGGCTCTTCCGATCCATCTCCTGCTCCGGTAAGGTGGAGGAAAGACTAGATAGGCTCTCTGCTTTGAGGAGGAGCAGCTTTGGAGAAACAGCAAGCAGGCGCTGTGAAACACATCAGCAGGCACAACAGCATCTGTAGGCACCATGTTAGAGATCACTGCTCTATGGTGTGGCATAGAATCTACGAGAAAAGGAAGTTCTAGATGACCTCTTCAAGTATTTGAAGAGCTATCATCTAGAGGATGGTGCTGAGTTGTTTTCTGTTGCCCCAGAAGGTCGGACCAGAACCAACGGGTTGAAATTAAGTCAATAGAGTTTTTGGCTAAACATTAGGAGGAACTTCCTGACAGAGCAGTTCCTCAGGTGGAACAGGCTTCCTCGGAAGGTGGTGGGCTCTCCTTTGAAGGTTTTTAAGCAGAGGCTAGATCCCCATCTGATAGGTGATTCTTTGAACTTAGGCAGGTCATGAGAGGGAGGGTAGGAAGGGTTGCATCAGCGCTTGGCTCTCATGGCCCTTTCTTACATGCCCATCACCACTTTGGGGTTGGGAAGCAATTTTCCTCCAGGCCAGATTGGCCAGGGATCCTGGAGTTTGTGTATGTATTGTGGGTTTGCCATCTTCTGGGCATGGAGTAAGATGTTAGGGTGAGGGAGGGATTTAATTGTGAATTTCATGCACTGTGCAGGGGGTTAGACTAGATGACCCTGGAGGTCCCTTCCAGCTCTATGATTCTATGCTATCACATCCCAACTGAGCTTCCCTCCCAAAATCCAGCCTCCTTTGGCACTGTCCCCAAATTTTCGGGAATTTCTCAAGACAGAGACAGCAACCCTAAGTCAGGGGACTTGTGTTCCCCTTTTCCAAATTCAGCCTCCTTTCTTTAACTCCATGCATTGGAAGTAGAGTTGCCAAACTCCAGGTGCGGCTTAGAGTTCTCCCAGAATTACAAATAATCTCCAGAAGACAGACAAGATGGCATCTTCAGAGGATGTAGTCTGTGGCACCACTTCCCTGCGCACTCCCTCTCCCCCCATATCTCCGCACTCCCTAGCCTCCACCCCAAATCTCTAGCAATTTCCCAACCCAGAAATTAGCACCCCAATTAGAATTGTATCTTCTCTTTATTCCTTTTTTTTTTTGCCAACAAGTCACAGCTGATTTATGGCAACCTCTGCTAGGGGTTTTAAGGCGTGGGACCTTCACAGGTGGTTTGCCATTGCCTGCCTCCTTGTCACGCTCCTGGTATTCCTTGGAGGTCTCCCGACCAGATATAACCAGGGCCAACCCTGCTTAGCTTCTGTAATCTGATGAGATTGGGTTAGCCTGGGTTATCCATTGCATGGAACAAAAGAGGTTGCGATTTGAAGAAGAAGTTTTTATACCCCACTTTTTCTCAAAGCAGCTTACATTCGCCTTGCCTTCCCCTCCCTACAACAGACACCTTCTGAGGTAGGTGGGACTGAGAGAGTTTGGAGAGAACTGCAACTGACCCAATGTTACCCGGCAGGCTGCAGGTGGAGGAGTGGGGAATCAAACCCGGTTCTCCAGATTAGAGTCTGCTGCTCCTAACCACTACACCAACAACCAAGTACAACATGATGTGGGGGTTATGTGATTTTTTTCACTCCAAGCTGTAAAATAACTTGAGCTGGCATTGCCTATCCTCAGCAAGACATTGAAAAAAAAAAGTTACTTAGCCATTCAATCACAAATTCCACTATTTCTTTTCTTCCCCCTATGTAAGAGGAGTGGTAAGCTGCAGTACTGCAGTCCAAGCTCTGCTCACGACCTGAGTTTGATCCCGACGGAAGTTAGTTTCAGGTAGCCGGCTCCAGGTTGACTCAGCCTTCCATCCTTCCGAGGTCGGTAAAATGAGTACCCATCTTGCTGGGGGTAAAGAGAAGATGACCGGGGAAGGCACTGGCAAACCACCCCGTAAACAAAGTCTGCCTAGGAAACGTCGGGATGTGATGTCACGCCACGGGTCAGTATTGACCCGGTGCTTGCACCGGGGACCTTTACCTTTATGTAAGAGTACTGGCCCACTACACAAACAGACTGCAATAATCTGGCAGGGTTTTCTTTTCATCAGTCACAATAAGAACGTAAGCTAAATAATATGAGGTAATACTTATTTCCACCCTGACTCATCTTCCACTTGATCATGGTCCCTACCGCCATGACTTCCCCCTCAAACACAGTGCTGGGAAATCAGCTGCTGTCACACCCTTGGAGGACTCTTCGATGACTACTAAGTCACCGTCTTGACCAAAACCTTTCTCATTTTCTCAGTAGGATGGTCAGCAAGGGGCCAAACATTACAGCCTAGGGTTGCCAACCTCCAGGTAGGGCCTGGAGACCCCCCAGAATTATAAACGATCTCATGACAACAGAGATTAGTTCTTCTGGGGTGGGGGGGGATGGCAGCTTTAGAGAAGAAGAAGAAGAGTTGGTTTTTATATGCTGACTTTCTCTACCACTTAAGGAAGAATCAAACCAGTTTACAATCACCTTCCCTTCCCCTCCCTACAAGAGGCACCCTGTGAGGTAGGTAGGGCTGAGAGAGCTCTAAGAGAGCTGTGAACTAGCCCAAGGTCACCCAGCATGTGTAGGAGTGGGGAATCAAACCCGGTTCTCCAGATCAGAGTCCACCGCTCCAAACTACCCCTCTTAACCACTGCACCACGCTAGGTAAACGTTCAGGTAGACACAGAGGGTGGACTCAATGACATTATATCCCACTGAGCTCCCTCCCCTCCCCTCCCCAGGTTCCACCTCCAAAATATCCAGAAATTTCCCAAGCCGGCGTAATGCTTGCGAATACGCTAAACAAAACATAAAAATAACCAGATGCCTTACTTTTTTTCTTTTTCAGTGTGCAAAGTCCCCCGTAGTAATCTAAATGTATCCCTTTACATCAGTTGCTGAATCATTATAGTGAGTTACGCTGAATTAGTTGTTCCCCCTCCGCCAATTATGATGTCCTTGGGAAATTCTCCCTCCCTTCTCCTTTATGGGTTGTTTTAAAGATCTGATCAGCATTCAGGTCTTCCTCTGCCAAGTGCTGAGAAAGTCTAATCTTGCAAAGCTATTATTCCCAAGCTGTATCTGCCGTTCAAAAGCCGATCTAAGCCATCCAGTTTGGATCTACTAAAGGGATACCCCAAGGATGAATTTCCTGATTTAGTTAAATGTAAAAAGCAAAGGAAAGAAGAATCTCAGGAACTTGGGGAAGCTACACGTTATGCAGGAGATTTGTGGCTGGAAATCCTAAGGTATTTAAAAAATAAACTTTAAGAGGCAGCCAAAATGGGAGGGAATGTGGATCCAACCACTGAATGGGGAGGGGGTTTTCAAGGCAAGAGACATTCGGAAGTGGTTTGCCCTTGCCAGCCTCCGCGTGGGCTGAGAGAGTTCTGAGAAAACTGTGACTGGCCCAAGGTCACCCAGCTGGCTTCATGCGGAGGAGTGGGGAATCGAACCTGATTCTCCGGACTGGAGTCTGCCTCTCTTCACCACTATACCATGCTGGCTCTCAACTCTTTCCTTACGTACCATTTTCCTAATAGAGACTGTCCCTCCTGAACTAAGAAGAAGAAGAAGAGTTGATTTTTATATGCTGACTTTCTACACCAATTAAGGAAGAATCAAACCGGCTTACAATCACCTTCCCTTCCCCTCCCCACAAGAGACACCCTGTGAGGGAGGTGGGGCTGGGAGAGCTCTTAATAGAGCTGCAACTTGCCCAAGGTCACCCAGTTGGCTTTGTGTGTAGGAGTGGGGAAACAAATCTAGTTCACCAGATTAGCCTCTGCTGCTCATGTGGAGGAGTGGGGAATCAATCCCGGTTCTCCAGATCAGACGCCACCTCTCCAAACCACCGCTCTTAACCACTACACCATGCTGGCAAGGCTAAAACAGCATGGGTACACCGAGAGGCGTTTTGGTGGCTAACCTCTCTGCTGCAAGCATCGCCAAAGTCTGAGATAAGAGCATTAGCCCAAACCACCTATGTGAGACTTTCTCTTCTGGTTTTTCGTTTTCAATGGCTGGGCTTTAGCCGATAGGGAATGATTTAAAACGGCTTTTTTTTGGTGCCGTGACCTTTCAGCCTCGATTTTTGTTGGCGGGAGTCTCTACCCATTGGCCCGTGACCAGCTCACCTGCCCTGCCAACTTCAGAAAGTGTTGGCTAGCCCTTGCGCGGGCATTGCTCTGAAGGGTGTTTGCAAGATAAAGGAAGCGAGTGGGGAGCAGAGAAGGCAGGAGCAGGCCGCTTTACATGATCTAATTTTAGCCATGAAAGAACAATGGCTATATTACCTGATGCAGACGAGCTCGGAAAAGATGAAGAGCGGCGCACTGGAAAACCCAGAGAGAAACTCACCCAATCCGGCATGGCCAACTTTGCTAATATCGTTCTGCCATATTTACTCCAAGGGAAGATGACCCTGAACGTAAGGTGACCCCCTTAAAAAGGTATATATACCAAACAAAATTTTGTTGGACATAATTGTGACTTTGTGTGCAAATGTAAGATGATGGTGCAGAAAAGAGCAACCAAAATGATTAAGGGACTAGAGCAACTGTCCTATGGGGAGCGGTTAGGACGCTTAGGGCTGTTTAGCTTGGAAAGAAGGCAGCTAAGGGGAGACATGATAGAGGTCTATAAAATTATGCATGGTTTGGAGAGAGTGGACAGGGAGACGTTTTTCTCCCTCTCCCATAATACTAGAACACGGGGTCATCTGCTAAAGCTGGAGAGCGAGAGATTCAAAACAGATAAAAGGAAATATTTTTTCACACAACGTATAGTTAAATTGTGGAACACTCTGCCCCAGGATGTGGTTATGGCTGCCAGCTTGGAGGGCTTTAAGAGGGGAGTGGACATATTCATGGAGGAGAGGGGTATTCATGGCTATTAGTTAGAATGGATACTGGTCATGCTGCATACCGATTCTCTCTAGTATCAGAGGAGCATGCCTATTATTTTGGGTGTGGTGGAACACAGGCAGGATGGTGCTGCTGCAGTCGTCTTGTTTGTGGCTTCCTAGAGGTACCTGGTTGGCCACTGTGTGAACAGACTGCTGGACTTGATGGGCCTTGGTCTGACCCAGCAGGGCCTTTCTTATGTTCTTATGACCCCCACTCCTTCTTTTGATGGCACACTAGGGTTGCCAGCTCTGGGTTGGGAAATACCCGGACATTTTGGGGGTGGAGGCTGAGGAGGGTGGGACTTCAGTGGGGTATAATGCCACAGAGTCCACCTTCAAAAGTGGCCATCTTCTCCAGGGAACTGATCTCTGTCGCCTGGAGATCAGTTGTAATAGCAAGAGGTCTCCAAGCCACCACCTGGAGGTTAGTGACTTTATGGCACACCTATGAAAAAAACTACTCTTGCCTTTGAGTAAATACAGTAATGCTCAGAGGTGGATCTACTATGAAACTAATGAAGCTTAAGCTTCAGGGCCCTGAAGCAACTTTATTTTTAATGAGCGAATTTTTCAACAAAATCAATGGAGTTTTTTTTTAAGTGTTCATTATTAAAATAAGGCTATTTTAGGGATAGAGTCATAAGCCGATGGGTTGAAGTACTTAATATTGACCTTAGTATATGCTCTAATCCCCATTTCACATGGCCTGCCCTACTGTTGCTGGTTGCAAAGGGGCCCCCCATAACAGTTCAAGCTTTGGGGTCCCAAAAATGTAGATCCACCGCTCGTAATGCTTACCCTGACCTGAATGGCCCAGGCGAGCACCGATCTCATCAGATCTCAGAAGCTAAACAGGGTCAGCCCTAGTACTGGGATGGGCGACCGCCAAGGACATTGAAGGTTGCTATTCAGCGACGGGCAACGGCAAACCAGCTCTGTTTATCTCTTGCCTTGGAAACCCTACAGGGTCGCCATACATTGGCTGAGACTTGACTGCCGTCCTTATCCACCCGAAATACCGTAAGTGTTCCAGTCCGATCAAGGTGCTCTTACACTAGGGTTGCTAGGTCCCTCTTCACCACTGGCGGGAGGTTTTTTGGGTGGAGCCTGAGGAGGGCGGGGTTTGGGTAGGGGGGCTTCAACGCCATAGAGTCCAGTTGCCAAAGCGGCCATTTTCTCCAGGGGAACTGGTTTCTGTCGACTGGAGATCAGTTGTAATAGCAGGAGATCTCCAGCTAGTTCCTGGAGGCTGGCAACCCTAAGGTGTGGCCTGGAGATCTGGAATTGCAGCTCGTCTCCAGACTACTGAGGTCAGTTCCCCTGGAGAAAATGTCTGCTTTGGAGGAGGGGACTATATTTCATTTGCGTTATTTATATTCCGCCTTTCTCACTGGGATTCCAAGTGGAATACACAGAGCGAGTCGATGCAACTGACAGATGGGACGTTCCACGAACAATGCAATAGAATTAGTTGTTTTCTGTTGCCCCAGAAAGTTGGACCAGAGCCAACGTGTTGAAACTAAATCAAAAGAGTTTTCCGCTAAACAACCTCCTGACAGTTAGAGCGGTTCCTCAGTGCAACAGGCTTCCTTGGGAGGTGGTGGGCTCTCCTGCTTTGGAGGCTTTTAAGCAGAGGCCAGATAGCCATCTGACAGCTATGCTGATTATGTGAACCTAGGCAGATCATGAGAAGAAGGGCAGGAAGGGATGAGTCAGTGCTCGGCTCTTCCGGCCCTTTCTTACATGCCCAGTGATCGATGGACACCACACAGAGACCGCTGGATCACACCTATCCCTAGTAAATATCAGCTGACGGTTGAATCTCACGTGATCTCTTTTCTGTTGGCAGACACCAATCCAAAAATAGTGTTGCCATGTTTTTAGCAGGTGTGGTCTCTTTGTGACATAACGGAGAAGGGTTTTAATTTACGTAACAGAATTTTAATGTTTATTGTAATGTATTTTATTTTGTATTTGTACAGATTTTACTCAAGACCTTTGCTCAGAGGAGCGTAGTAATGAAAGAAAAGAACAGAATACCTGGAGATCTAAGGTAAGGATGACCTCTAACTTACTGCAACTTCAAGTAAAGCCAGCAGTCCTAAATAAAATATTATTTAGGAAGTACCTAGAGAAGGGAATAAGGTCTGCATGTTTTCACCTTTTCTTTGTTTCCTTGCTAAGCCTGAAAGCTTGAACAGAACATGTGTAATATTTTTATTAATTTTTTAAACTTCCTTACCTTTTACATGCTCTAGGTCTTAGGTTGACAATGAGGAAACTGAAATTGTTCAAGACTTTCTGTTCCTTGGCTCCATCATCAACCAAAAGGGAGACTGCAGCCAAGAAATCAGAAGGAGATTGAAACTGGGAAGGGCAGCCATGAAGGAGCTAGAAAAGATTCTGAAGTGTAAGGATGTGTCACTGGCCACCAAGATTAAGTTAATTCATGCCATCGTATTCCCTATTGCTATGTGTGGGTGTGAAAGCTGGACATTGAAAAAAGCTGATAGGAAGAAAGTAGATTCCTTTGAAATGTGGTGTTGGAAGAGAGTGTTACAGATACTGTGGACTGCCAAAAAACACACACCAAATCAGTGGGTTATAGATAAAATCAAGCCTGAGCTGACCCTAGAAGCCAAAATGACTAAACTGAGGCTATCATACTTTGGTCACATTATGAGAAGACAAGAGTCACTGGAAAAGACAGTCATGCTAGGAAAAGTTGAAGTCAGCAGGAAAAGAGGAAGACCCAACAAGAGATGGATTGACTCTATCAAGGAAGCCATGGCCCTCAATTTGCAAGATCTGAGCAAGGCTGTCAAAGACAGGACATTTTGGAGGACTTTGATTCATAGGGTCGCAATGAGTCGGAAGTGACTTGATGGCACCTAACACACACACAGGTCTTATCTGTGAAGCTACCCTATGCCACCTTTGGGTTTTCCTTAGAAGTGACATAGTGGTGTAGCTGTTTTCTTAAAAAAAAATTCTTCCACCACCACTCAGAGAGGCAACAGGTAACTAGGGCTAGCTGCGGGAGGCCTCTGGTAGCCGTAGCCCTGGAAAAGTTGTTGCTATTGTTTGTTTTTACTAATTTTGTCATCCTATATCGATTATTGCATTTCAACTAACTGTGTTCATTTGTTCGATATTTTGGTCGTTTTGTCTAATTATGATTTACATAATTTTTAAAATAGAAGGGTGCTTTTTAAATCGAAGGGTGAGATATACATCTTATCAATACATCAATACAGAGAGACTTGTTCAGCTGTCTGACTACAGCAGCGAGAATAGTATTGGCAACAACTTGGAAACAAGAAGAAATTCCAGAACTGGAGAAATGGCAAGATAAAATGGCAGAATACGCAGTTTTGGTGAAACTATCCAATTTGGTGAAAGGCAGATGGGTGGAAGAATTTCAGAAGAAATGGGTGTTTTACTTTGATTACATAAAGTAGAGGTCATAATTCAGTAAAGAAGGGTGAGGGTATATTAGTGTATGATAGAATAGTAATAGTAATATAAAGACAGTAGATTTATTACATATATGAAATAGTTTAGCTGAAGCAATAGATGGGGAATAAAATTAAAGCAAACGGTACAAATGTGAGATAAAGATTGGATTGGATTAAGAACTGTATCGTTAGGGAATATAGATAAAGGATTTAGCGATCATCAATTAAACAATTTCCAATAGGAAATAAAAGATCCGTTTAAAATGGTCTCCTGGAAGAATGATTATACTGTATGCATGTGAAGGAATGAGTATGTTCAGTGTGTTTTTACTGAAAATTTTAAATAAAAAATATATATTTTTTAAAAATACATTTATTATAGAGATGATCAGTCAATCAATAGATACCAATGGATTGCAGAATACACATTTTCTTGACATGGATTTTCCCCCCCGCGCACAGCAGAATACAATGTCCAGCTCTTGTTTTCTGGGACCCAAACTACCCATCATGTTGAATGAGGCCCACTTTCGACCAAGCAATCATTTTGATACAATTTGAACTAATAGCTCCTGACGTTTTTATGAATAATTACAATCAAAGGCATCCTTTCAGGCTGCTCTTCATTCTCCTTGATTTTTTTTTGTTCCTTTATAATGCTATGGAAAAGGTTAATAGGTCTTCCTTTCCCTTCTTGTAGGGTCTCATTTTGGCATTAATTTCCAGTTCATCAGCCATTCCCTGGACAATTTAGTAAGGCACTCGATCGCTTTGTCTTCCTCCCCTGATAAAGGTTATTGAAAATAGGGTCAATTGCTTGGCTTAGGTTAGGTTCTCTCAAGGCTCATTATCTTCATTTAGTTTAATTTCAGGAATGTTCAGTAAGGTATCTGTCATTTAGGAAGTCAAACGGCATGCTTCAGCAATCTTACATATAACATTTTCACATTCGCCTAATGAACTTTATTCTGCCAATTATGTCATTCTAATCGTCCTTTGCATTTCTCTTTGTTTCCTAATTTCTCTTAATTAGTCCCTCGAATCGGTTTGAGATTCTCAGATCACACCCAAGTAGGTAAACTTGAAGTAAGTCCCGTTTTATTTAATAGGGCTTATTCCCACGAAAGCGTTCTTAGGACGGCAGCCTCTGGTTCCCATTTGGAGGCCTCCCTTTTAATTATTGGTAGTAACCTGCTTCTACTTCCTCAAACATACCTGCTGATTTTGAGATATTTTTGTATTCCTGATTTCTGGGGAGTTAGTTGTTGTTGTTTTAGCGTATTAGTTTTCCATACAACTGAATTCCTCTTTGAGATTTTGTAATGAAAATTGTTTTTTAAAATAATTTCCCTAAATACAAAGAAGAGAGGAGCTGGTTAAAAAGGGAAAACTTGGGGGAGGAAAAACCAGAGCTAGCTAGCTAGCTAGGTGCCCCCACAAGTGTTGGGCCGGTCCCAGTGGCACAGTGTGGAACCTGCAAGGACTTGAGGGGGCACCTAAGTTTCTCCTGTACCCCCTTCCCACATTATTTCCTATTTCTCCCTCCTGGTAACCTTCATATCCTCAACTTTCCATGGCTTCCTTTTCTCCTTCCTACCCATCCACCCACCTTTTATCTGCCCCCCATCTTGAGATATATTTATTGATGATGAAGAAGAAGAAAATGAAGAAGAAGAAGAAGAATTGGTTTTATATGTCGACTTTCTCTACCACTTAAGGAAGACTCAAACCGGCTTATAATCACCTTCCCTCCCCTCCCCACAACAGACACCCTGTGAGGTAGGTGGGGCTGAGAGAGTGTGACTTGCCCTAGGTCACCCAGCTAGCTTCATGTGGAGGAGTGGGGAAACAAATCCGGTTCACCAGATTAGCCTCCGCCGCTCATGTGCTGGAGTAAGGAATCAAACCTGGTTCTCCTGATTAGAGTTCACAACTCCAAACCACCGCTCTTAACCACTACACCATGCTGGCTCTTTTATACCCCTCCCTTCTTCACAGTCGGGACCAAAGCAGCTTTCAGCATTCTCCTCCCCTCCATTATATCCTCACAACAACCCTGCAAGGAAGTTTAAGCTGAGAATGTGTGACTGGCCCAAGGTCACCCAGTGAACTTCCAGAGCAGAGTGGTGATTCGAACCTGGGTCTCCCAGATCCTAGTCTGAATCTCTGACAGTGATGCCACCCTGGCTTTCGTGGGGTGGCTGCTGGTGAACAGTGGCAAACAGCTGGGCCTGAGTGACTCATGCCAGTCAGGTGGTAGCAAGTTGCCCAATGGTTGCAGCTGGGCATGGCCCCTTGGGTCCTTGCAGCAGCTGCCCCACTTCAGGTGGTTCCCCCAAACCTCCAGGCCCTTCAGCAATTTCCTCACCTTATGAACATGACACGATTGGGCAAAAACTAAGGGTTTACGATAAGGGTTACGCTGATTTCCTATCAAAACGAGGGAAGGGGCTAGAGATCATTTAAAGCACTGCCCAGGCAGAAGGTTTTGCCCGGGTTGCTGGCAAACAGCAGGAGACGTACCAAGATGGGGGGAGGCCACCAGCGACATGGTTATGTCACCAGCGGCACACTGATGTCACTCTACATGTGGCCAGAAGTGATGTCAGCATGTGGCTAGGAACACTGCAGCATTTGGGCGAAACTCTATCCATGGAGTTTTGCCTAAATGCCAGGGCACCCCCCCCCCTCCCCAGCAACACACTGATATAACTTCTGGGCACATGGGGAGTGACGTATCAGCACGTCAGGACACTGCTTAGGTCCCCCCCCAGTTTTCCGCCAACCCCCCCCCCACTGGGCAGCTGCGTGGTGGCGGGGAAGCGCCCTCTGGTGGTGAGGGATTCCCCACCAGCAGTAGGGGCTTGGTAAGCCTATTTACAACCCCCTTCCTCTGTTTGCACTCTTGACTCCCCAAATCAATTCTGTCCTGCCATTTCTTTCTTCAGGTAGGGCAGCAGGTCCCGGCGTAGGTCACCACGTAGGGTTGCCAACCTCCCGGTGGTGGCTGGAGATCTGCCACTATTACAACTGATCTCCAGGCGACTGATCTCCCGTTCACCTGGAGAAAAATGGCCACTTTGAAAAGTGGACGATGGTATTATATAGGGTTGGCAACCTGCAGTTACTAGCTGAAGATCTCCTGCTATTACAACTGATCTCCAGTCAATAGAGATTAGTTCACCTGGAGAAAATGGCCACTTTGGCAATTGGACTCTATGGCATTGAAGTCCCTCCTCTCCCCTCCCCAAACCCCACCCTCCTCAGGCTCCACCCAAAAAATCTCCAGGTATTTCCAAACCCGCAACTGGCAACCCTAGGTATTATGCCCCATTAAAGTCCCTCCCCTCCCTAAACCCCACCCTCCTCAGTCTCCAGCCCAAAAACCTCCAGGTAGTTCTCAGCTAGGGTTGCCAACCTCCAGGTACTAGATGGAGATCTGCTGCTAATACAACTGATCTCCAACTGATAAGAGATCAGTTCACCTGGAGAAAATGGCCACTTGGGCAATTGGACTCTACGGCACTGAAGTCCCTCCCCTCCTCAAACCCCGCCCTCCTCAGGCTCCGCTCCAAAAACCTCCAGGCATTTCCCAGCCGGAGCTGGCAACCCTATTCTCAACCCAGGGCTGGCAACCCTACCATCGCGGTTTGAAGAGGAACGGCTGGAGAGATCTCGAAGCAGAGAAGGGGTTCGGCGTCCCCTGCCCAATTATGCTGTGCTTTCAATGACCCTCTCGCTGCCTGCTTTACGGGAAATTGGCCCGACCTGCATTGAGCGCGCCATTCATTTTGCCCGCATGCCTTGTTTGGCCCTGAGTCAGCAGGGGAACCAATGTTGCGAGGCCTTCAGTTCTCGCAAAGTCGGAAATCTGGACCCTGTTAACAATTAGTTACCAACGGAGGGGCACTAGAAGCGTATAAAGGGAGTGGGGAAGCAACTCCCGTGTCGGCCGTAATGCACAACCTGGCTGGTGTTGTGGTTACCCCCCCTTTTTCCTGGCAAGTGCTTTCCGACAGCTGCGTGACGTGGATACATTTGCCCACTGATGCTTTTCTCAGCCTGGAGATGAAGTGTCCGGAGGGGGGGGGGAGCTTTACCTGCTGAACTTCTGGCGGCCGTGCAGCAATTTCAGGCCAATATGCCCTTGGTCAGTCAGTGGGAAAGGCCCTTGGGTGTTTATTTCCCTTTTCTTTCTCTCTCAGCTGCATACGGGCATATATTATAATATCTGGTTCTTTCCATCCTTTGCGGGACTTGCGGGAAACCAAACCACCTTTGCCAAGCTCTGTTTCCCAACTGCCCTCTTGACGGCTTCCTCCTTTTGTAAATTCTGATTACAGGTGCTTGCAGCTGCTTTTTTGTGCCCTTTTCAGGACGGTGCGCTGCCAAACTACAAATACATGTATTTTAAATTTGCCAGCACAGCTTTTTTGGGGATGACACCAATGTAAGGGGGGGGGGGGAACACAGTGATATTATTCTTTGTTCTTTGCTAGGAGTAAAACTGAAAACCCCACATTCTCGTGACCGATTGAGCTTGGCACCAAAAGGGAAATCACGTCCCGGTGTTACTCTAGGCTGGTGGCCAATCCAACTCGCGCAACTTTGCCTTGGTAATCGCTTTCAGAGGAAAGGGACTTTCCTCCGCCAAAGCACTAATGGACTCTAATCTGGAGAACCAGGTTCGATTCCCCAGTCCTCCACATGAGCGGTGGACGCTAATCTGGTGAACCGGGTTGGTTTCCCCACTCCTGCACACGAAGCCAGCTGGGTGACCTTGGGCTAGTCACAGCTCTTAGTAGGGTTGCCAGGTCCCACTTCGCCGTCGGCAGGAGTTTTTGGGGGGCGGATCCTGAGGAGGGTGGGGTTTGGAAGGGGAGGGACTTCAATGACATAGCGTCCAGTTCACAAAACGGTCATTTTCTCCAGGTGAACTGATCTCTATTGGCTAGAGATCAGTTGTAATAGCAGGAGATCTCCAGCTAGTACCTGGAGGTTGGCAACCCTAGCTCTTAGAGCTCTCTCAGCCCCACCCACCTAGGGTTGCCAGGTCCCTCTTTGCCACCGGTGGGAAGTTTTTGGGGAGGAACCTGAAGAGGGCGGGGTTTGAGGAGGGGAGGGACTTCAATGCCATAGAGTCCAATTGCGAAAGCAGCCATCTTCTCCAGGTGAACTGAGCTCTATCAGCTGGAGATCTGTTGTAATAGCGGGAGATCTCCAGCTAGTACCTGGAGGTTGGCAACCCTACGCCCACCTCCCAGGGTGTCTGTTGTGGGGAGGGGAAGGTGATTGTAAGCCCGTTTGATTCTTCCTTAAGTGGGAGAGAAAGTCGGCATATAAAAATCAACTCTTCTTCTTCTTCTTCTTCTTCTTCTTCTTCTTCTTCTTCTTCTTCTTCTTCTTCTTCTTCTTCTTCTTCTTCTTCTTCTGATCAACCCAGGTCCTTCGTTTCTCAGAGTAATTTTTATCTCTGCCACACAAACCCCAGTTAAGACTGTTAGATTATGGAAGGCAGTGGTATTTAGGATTGCCAACACCCGGGTGGGAAAATCCTGGAGATTTGGGGGTAAAGCCTGGGGAGGGCAGGGTTTGGGGAGGGAAAGGACTTCAGCAGGGTATAATGCCAAAGGGCCCACCCTGCAAAACAGCCATTTTCTCCAGGGGAACTGATCTCTGTCACTTGGAAATCAGTTGTAATTCCGGGAGATCTTCAGGCCCCACCTGGAGGCTGGCAATGCTAGACAGGTTGTCAACCTTTTCCAAACCAAGACACACCCTAGGTAGGGTTGCCAGCCTCCAGGTGGTGCCTGGAGATCTCCCTCTATAACAACTGATCTCTGGGCAATAGAGATCAGTTCACCTGGAGAAAATGGCTGCTTTGGCAATTGGACTCTGTCTCTCCCCTCTCCAAAACTGGTATATAACGCCTAAATGGTATATGGTATATAACGCCTAAAGATATTGCCAAGGCCAGTAAAGGATTTGATGAAAAATGTTGGAAATACCAAAGCATAGATGCAACATTTTACCATATGTGGTGGTCTTATACAAAAGGAAGAAAATATTGGCAAATAATACAGGATGAAATGCATAGAGTATTGAAAATTAAGTTTGTGTTAGATCCAAAAAAGATGTTGTTAAATATTTTGCCAGATAATATGCCAAAAATATATAATGAAATATTTAAGTATATGGTGACAGCAGAAGACTGCCCTGATGTAACTGAATGGACAAATAAAGTAGCAGAATATGCAGCTATGGCTAATAACATCTTTATTCATTAAAGACGTTAACTTAGCCATAGTTGCATATTCTGCTACCTCTGATTTTTATTTAAAAAATGGAAGTATTTGATTATATAGCTGTTAATAAAATAATAGAATGTACGGTAAGAGTTTAAGTAATATATGCAAATATAATATTCAAAGAAGGTATAATAGAATAGAAATTATAAAGTTCCATTATAATGTAAGAATTTTAAGAAGAAGAAGAGTTGGTTTTTATATGTTGACTTTCTCTACCACTTAAGAAAGAATCAAACCAGCTTACAATCGCCTTCCCCTCCCCACAACAGACACCCTGTGAGGTAGGTGGGGCTGAGAGAGTGTGACTAGCCCAAGGTCACCCAGCTGGCTTCGTGTGCAGGAGTGGGGAAACCAACCTGGTTCACCAGATTAGCGTCTGCTGCTCATGTGAAGGCGTGGGGAATCAAACCCGGTTCTCCAGATTAGAGACCACCGCTCTTAACCACTACACCATGCCTGGTGGGCATGTTTGTATGATTTGTTTTATTTGTCTGAAAAATAAAAAAGGCATTTATAAGAAAAATAAGCAAGTGTTCTGATGCAGCAGGCTAAATGGAGGGTCAAGGACTCCCCTGCTGCTGCTGAGCCTGATTCTTCTAAGAGACGGGAAAATACATCCTGTTCCCCACTCCACTTTCTCCAGTAGAGGACTGCCCTTCTTCTGCCAGTCGTATACACACACAAAGTCTTGAACATGGAACCTGCCCCACGAAACAAGGAGTCAAGCCTGGAGACACTTCTGGGAGCTTGTTAAGGTTGAAATGACAATTTTCCCCCCAAAAAATTGTGTAAACAGCTGCTTTATAAAACAAAGCTACATCCTTAAGAACATACATGAAGGTGCTTTATCCTGAGTCAGACGATCCTTGGTCTATCATGGTCAGTCTTTAATTTTACTTCATGTATACCACCACCCCCCTTCTCCCCAATGTGGCTTACGTCGTTCTCCTGTCCTCCTCCCCTTTATGGTCACAACAGCCCTGTGAGGTAGGTTAGACTGAGTGTGTGACTGGCCCAAGGTCATCCAGCAAGTTTCCATGGCAGGATAGGGATTTGTACTTGGGTTGCCCCGATCTAACTCTAACCACTACATCACACTGCTGTTGTCTACTCTAACTAGCAGTGGCTCTCCGGGGTCTCAAGCAGAGGTCTTTCACACCACTTACCGCCCCACCCTTCTTCTCAGAGCAATCCTTCCCAGCGTCCGCCTTTATAACGCGAAAAGCTTTGTCTGATGGCTTCTGTAGATCTTCGAGCAGACGTTTGGGTCACAGGAGCAAGTTAGACCCCTTTCCCCCTGGTCAGTTGGCAACTCCGTCCACCATTTACTTGAAGCACTTCACTTGGCAAATACCTGCCTGTCAAAAACAGGGCCAGTCAAAAAAAGATGGCATCTTAACTGGTTTCCTTGATGTCTTTTTTTTTGACCTTGAAAATGCTGACACCTGCCCTTTTAACTACTATTTACTTCCCTTAGGGGCTTGTTCTTTTTTATCTTTGAAAACCAAACACCAAAATAATAAAAAACAAAGGTCTCATGTTCAGTCCTGGGGCAGGAAGCGAGAAAGTATAACAACACCCAATGGCAGGATAGCATAAAATAATGTCAGGTAAGGGGCAGGGCAAGTCCAACTTATTTCCTGGCAGGTGGTACCCAAACGGTTGCACGGCTCTGTTGACAATAGTTCAAATGCTAACTGGGTTTTCCCCTACAGAAGGAATATACCAGATAAGGAATCAGCATTTGTTTGCCGTGGATGACAGTTCGGATTGCCAACTGATCACAATAAAGAGGACCGCCATGCTCTTGCAAAGGAGAAGCTTTTTACAGCACAGTCATATTTCCCGTGCTTGACAGCATACCCTGCTCCTGTTAAAGGCATAGCTACCAAGGCTGGTAGGAAACTTGGCAAGCCTCTCCTTGCAACTGTGGTCCGGTGTAACCTCCTTGGCTGATTTATTTCCTTGTTATCCCTGCTTCCCCCCCAGGAGTTCAGGTCAGCACACTTAGGGCAACTCTCACACATGCTGAATAATGCACTTTCAATCCGCTGTAATGATTGTTTGTGAGTGGATTTTGCTGTTTCACACAATAAAATCCAGCTGCAAAGTGCATTATTCGGTATGTATGAAAGTGCCCTATATAAGGTTGAATACAACCAGCTTTTCTGCTGGTGTAAAGGGGAGGGAGGCGCCCTAGCTCAGTGGCAGAGCATCTGCTCAGCATGCAGAAGGTCCCAGGTATCTGAAGAAGTGAGCTGTGAGTCACGAAAGCTCATACCCTGCCAGAAATGTTGTTAGTCTTTAAGGTGCTACTGATCTCTTGCTCTTTTCTCCCCAATGTGGCTTACCACATAGAAACATAGAGCTGAAAGAGACCTCAAGGGTCATCTAGTGCCGTTGATATTGTCCTGACATTATACACCACTGCAGAAATTGCAGAGGAATGGGATCCACTCTAGCATAAATAGGAGCCCCGAGGCACAGAGTGGTAAGCTGCAGTACTGCAGTCCAAGCTCTGCTCACGACCTCAGTTCAATCCCAACAGAAGTCGCTTTCAGGTAGCCGGCTCAAGGTTGACTCAGCCTCCCATTCTTCCAAGGTCGGTAAAATGAGTACCCAGCTTGCTGGGGGTAAAGGGAAGATGACTGGGGAAGGCACTGGCAAACCACCCCGTAAACAAAGTCTGCTTAGTAAATGTCGGGATGTGATGTCATCCCATGGCTCAGGAATGACCCGGTGCTTGCACAAGGGACCTTTACCTTTACCTAGCATAGAAAGACCCTCATGCATTCCACTCAGAGAAGGGCACCAGACAAGAAGCCTCCAAAAGAGCCCAAGATGAATAGTCCAACTTGTAAGGAGCATAGTTAAATTGTGGAACTCCCTGCCCCAGGATGTGGTGATGGCTGCCACCTTGGAAGGCTTTAAGAGGGGAGTGGACATGTTCATGGAGGAGAGGGGTATTCATGGCTACTATTTAAAATGGATATAGGTCATGATGCATACCTATTCTCTCCAGGATCAGAGGAGCATGCCCATTATATCAGGTGCTGTGGAACTCAGGCAGGACAATGCTGCTGCAGTTGTCTTGTTTGTGGGCTTCCTAGAGGCACCCAGTTGGCCACTGTGTGAGCAGACTGCTGGACTTGATGGACCTTGGTCTGATCCAGCAGGGCTTTTCTTATGTTCCCAATAATTAGTACAAGTTAACCAATATGCCTGATGATACAAAGCAGGCGTGTCGAACTCAATTGTTGTGGGGGCTGGATATGACATAAATGTCCCTTGGTTGGGCCGGGCCAAGTCTCACCAGCTCAGATTGAGAGTGGGGGGGGGGGGCTGCTTGGGTTGGCCAGATCCGACCCTCGGGCCTAATGTTTGACACCCCTGATATAAAGTAAGATGAGGAAAACCAAATCCTCCTTCATTGAATGGAAGTTGCACTCTCTTGAAAGAAACTCACGGCGGTAAAGAACCCCATATAAATTTCCAAAACATAGTCTTAATTTTATTAATATATCTGCTAGGTATACAAAAAGGAATTGCGCGTAAAATATAAAGAATCCTCAGACTATAAGAAAGTTAGCAAGGAGTCACCGATCCACATTAAGCAATTTTGGTGCACGCAACGATCGCATCACTCTGGAATGGCAAAATGCTCACCAAGACAGCTGAACTCCTTTGTATACATCATACCGTCTTCCATTCCGGCATGACTTTTTTTTTTTTAAGCCTCCCGGGAATTGTTAACACAATCCATTGTGCAAGTTTTATATTTAGCAACACTAGTTTCAGCGCTCGCCTTTCAACAGGATGTTTCTCTCGTGTCTCTTTTCATTATGTAGCTCATTTGCACGTGTTCTTCTGCCACATAATGTTTTGAGCTTTTATTGCAATGCGCTCAACGTTGGGGCTGCCCTTGAAAGTGGTTTGGAAGCATCAGCAGCCCCGAATGCTACTCTCTGCTTGATAGCTGAGAGCCAGAGGTTGCTGCAACCACAGCAAGCTAGCATTCAACTGTGGTGTTGAGCATACGCATGCACATGGTTTAGGGTTGCCAACCTCCAGGTTCTGGCGAGAAAAATACACCAATGCTGTAAGGTTAGTAGTTTGTAGGAAAACACAGCAAGGAGCTCAGACATGATAATTCAAGTTCTATATTAAGCTAATAAACATAACAATTTACAATGCTAACAGTGTACAAGTGAGTAACACCACCAAAGTGCAACAAATATCAACAATACAAACATATAAAGACACTTTCAACAATTGCACAAAAAATTGTACAAAAATTATTATTATTTCTTCTTTCATGCACATGGCATTGTTGCAATTAAATAAAAGTTCATAAATAGCGCGTCTGGACTTGATGGACCTTGGTCTGATCCAGCATGGCCTTTCTTATGTGCTTATGTTCTTAAGACGACCCTCTCTTTTTAAGTGCATACATGGAAAAAGACTAGTCTTGCATTGAAGAAAGGATTGTATCCCTAGTCTCAAATTTTATAATCTCAGTTATGTGAGTGGGTTTTCTTATGCTGGCTCTGTTGATCTTTTGCTGTGAATTTTGACATAGCTCGGCTCTTGAATGGTAAAAGATTGTGGACCCCTGACCCACAGGGTGTTTTATAGTCACAGCCCCCATTGTGAAGGATTCCTTTGGCACTTACCACCATAACCAGCAGCTTTCATCATATATCAGGGAATTTTGTCCGTCCTGTTGCAGGTTTTTTTTTAAAGAAGGCATGTGTTGGCATGAAAGAAATTAGAGTTGCATGCAATGCAGAAAATTAAATTAAATTAATAGGTGCTTGTGAAATGAAACGAGATTATTAGCTAATAGGGATGCAATTATGAACCTGCTCACCGACTGAAACCCGAAAAGGGGTGTACGAGGGAGAAACTCTTTGCTGATTCATTTGTGTTTTTCAGACATCTGGCTGTGTTGTCTTAAGGCTGTTTACACTCAGAGAAAGGTGTAATTTTCACCTAAAGGTAACTGCCAGACATTTTTTTAAAAAACATCCTGAGGATTTGATGTCCTGTTAAGAATCTGAGGTCGGTGTGGTCAGACTTCGTGTTTTCGCTCAAAGGGGGGAAAATTGCACTTGCTTCTCTTGGATGCATTTTTAGGTCCCTGCTGATAAAGACAATTACACACAACACCCAGGTCTGCAGCAAGGATGTTTTTTGGGACTCAGTAACATAGGAACAGTCCTTTATCCCCCAGCCTAACATGATGTAGATACTAGATTTACAGACGTAGAATCATAGAATCGGAAGGGACCACCAGGGTCATCTAGTCCAACCCCCTGCACAATGCAGGAAATTCACAACTACCTCCCTCCCACACCCCCAGTGACCCCTACTCCATGCCCAGAAGATGGCCAAGATGCCCTCCCTCTCATCATCTGCTTAAGGGCATAGAATCAGCATTGCTGACAGATGGCCATCTAACCTCTTCTTAAAAACCACCTTCCGAGGAAGCCTGTCCCACCAAGGAACCGCTGTGTTAGAAAATTCTTCCCAATATCTAAAAGGAAACGCTTTTGATTTAATTTCAACCCATTGATTCTGGTCCGACCTTCTGGGGCAACAGAAAACAACTCGGCACCCTCCTCTATATGACAGCCCTTCAAGTACTTGAAGATGGTTATCATGTCCCCTTTCAGTCTTCTCCTCTTCAGGCTAAACATACCCAGCTCCTTCTGTGTGTTTGACTAGGATCTGGGAGGCCCAGGTTTGAATCCCCACTCTGCCATGGAAGCTTGCTACATGTCCTTGGGCCAGTCACACCCTCTCAGCCTAACCTACCTCACAGGGTTGTTGTGAGGATAAAGTAGCACAGGGGAGAACGACGTCAGCAGTATTGGTGAGACAGGCGGGGTATAAATTAAGTAAATGAAACAATAATACTCATGGCTTTGAAGATCTGGTTCATGGGGTTATATTGGCGTTGCCAACCTCCAGGTGGTGCTGGAGATCTCGTGCTATTACAACTAATCTCCAGCCAAGAGAGATCAGTTCACTTGGAGAAAATGGCCTGGCGACTGTATTATTGAAGAGGTTGGCATCAGTGCTGCCTGCATTAAAGCACACCCAAAATGGCAGCACTTGAGTAGAAAAAAAGGATCAGAGGAGCATGCCTATTATATTAGGTGCAGTGGAACTCAGGCAAGATGCTGCTGCAGTCGTCTTGTTTGTGGGCTTCCTAGAGGCACCTGGTTGGCCACTGTGTGAGCAGACTGCTGGACTGGATGGAGTGTTGGTCTGATCCAACATGGTTTTTCATATGTTAAATCAATTGGAAGACCTTAAAAGACCTCTTTTAGCCTAACGTCCTTACAAGGTTGTTGGGAGTATAAAACAGTGGAGATTCGCTGCCTGACACTCTTTGGAGGGAGTGTGGAATAAAAATGCAAGGTAGAGATTGTCAGCAAGGGAACAGAAGGCCTTTTGGAGCATCTTTTGCCTTCTCAAACCATACAGATGGATCCCGTCTAAATTCTGTGCTCCAAAGCATGACTTCCCCACCTCCCCTCTCACGAAGCCTGAAGTTTTCCCCAATGCTGCTGCTAGGGGTTCCCCCCAACCCCCAGCAGCAGCATGAGGGGGAGAGTTGAACGGTTGCCACAGCAGGAGGTATTCTATGAAAAATCACTCCCCCCCTTGCGTGTGCAGATCTTGTGCGCAGGATCCGACCCAGCAAGCCATTGCAGTATAATGGATACACAGAGAATTGTCTCCATGTGGAAACAACCCTAGTGACCTTCACACAACGCATAGTTAAATTGTGGAACTCCCTGCCCCAGGATGTGGTGATGGCTGCCAACTTGGAAGGCTTTAAGAGGGGAGTGGACATGTTCATGGAGGAGAGGGCTATCCACGGCTACTAGTCAAAATGGATACTAGTCATTCTCTCCAGGGTCAGATTAACATGCCTATTATTTTAGGTGCTGTGGAACACAGGCAGGATAATGCTGCTGCAGTCATCTTGTTTGGGGGATTCCTAGAGGCACCTGGTTGGCCACTGTGTGAACAGACTGCTGGACTTGATGCGCCTTGGTCTGATCCAGCATGGCCCTTTCTTATGTTCACCTTGGAACGATTTGTGCAGCCCCATAATCCAGGAGTAAGATCTTCATAAAACAAGTGGGTGCGGGAGTGTGTGTTTTTGGACTCCTGTTTCACAAAGATCTTTTGGGGTCTCCTTTGGATGTAAGGATGGTTACAACCCATGACATAATGCCCTCACTGTCCTTCCTGGCCACTCATCGTGAGTTGCAAGATTACGTTTCTTCGACTCTCTCGGCAGAGCTTATCAAGCCGCAGGGACTTTGGGTAGTGAAAGATGCCTTGCCCCCTCTATTGAGCATGGTGGAGACGCTGAAGGGTCTTGCCTTGAGCTGACCATGGCTGCATAGGACCTCTGGCTCGCCTAGGGCCTCTGTATAATTTATAAAAGTATTTATAAAAGCGTGAAGTATTTCTTCACACAATGCAGTTACATTGTGGAACTCCCTGCCCCAGGGTGTGGTGATGGCTGCCAACTTGGAAGGCTTTACGAGGGGAGTGGACATGTTCATGGAGGAGAAAGCTATCCATGGCTACTAGTCAAAATGAATACTAGTCATGATGCATCCCTATTCTCTCCAGGATCAAAGGAGCAAGCCTAGTATCTTAGGTGCTTTGGAACACAGGCAGGACAATGCTGCTGCAGCTGTCTTGTTTGTGGGTTTCCTAGAGGCAGCTGGTTGGCCGCAGTGTGAAGACTGCTGGACTGGATGGACCTTGGTCTGATCCAGCATGGCCTTTCTTATGACCTTCATAAGGACTGGAACCTTAGTTTGTTTGATCCACGTTATCTCTGGCAACAAGACAGGGCACGGAAGCCAGCAGAAAACCTTTGGTGTGAATGAGCACTCTTCCCATTCAGGCTTCCCATTCCACAGCAGCAAATTTCCTAAAAGGACACTGAAATGGGTATTGGAGGCAAACATGAGTTTGCCACTTTGGGAATTTCCAGCTCAAATTGGTCAGAGGCCAAGAGAGTTTTCTTTTCTTTTCTCCTCTTTGCATCTTGGAGAAACAGATGTTCATTATTCACTTATTCATTCATTGTTGCCAGTTGTTATGTACACCTGATTATCTATTCACATGATTGTTCCCTGCTTTGAAATCAGCAAAATGTCGGCTGTTTAATATGAGTTGTGTGATGAAGAGTAAGCAAACACAAGGCAAGGCACCCCAAAGGTTGACGTGCCAAAGTAACAAATTAATTGAGCTTTAAACTTCCAGTATGAGAGGCAGCGCGGTGCAGTGGTTAGAATGCTGGACTAGGATCCATGAGAAGCAGGTTCGAATCCCCACTCTACCATGGAAGCTCACTGGGTGACCTTGGGCCAGTCACACACACTCAGCCTAACCTACCTCACAAGGCCATCGTGAGAATAAAATGGGAGAGGAGATGGTGTAAGTCACCTTGGGTCCCCATTGGGGAGAAGTGTGGGGAATAAATGAAGTAAATAAATGAATAAATAAATGTGAGAGTTTTGTGTGTATGTGTATAGAAGACACTGTGATACTCTTAGGAACAGAAAAGCCACCTCACCTCTGAACGGCCTCTCCAGCTGCCCTCTCCTCACAGGAAAAGAAAACCTCGAAGGCTAGGGCCTCAACTTGGGGGAGGATAGGGTCGCCATTTTACAACTGACCTCCAGGTGACAGAGACCAGTTCCCCTGGAGAAAATGGCCGTTTTGGAAGGTGGACTCCATAGCATTACACTCCACTGAAGTCCCGCCCCTCCCCAAATACCACCCTCCTCAGGCCCCACCCCTAAAATCTCCAGGTATTTCCCAACCTGGAGCTGGCAACCCTAGCTGACACACTCTCCGCTTCCCCTACCTTACAGGTAGTTTCAGAGAGCAGCTGTGTTGGTCTACAGTAGAACAACTAGATTGAACCTCTGTAGCACCTCAGAACCAACTGACGAAGGGACCTTTGACTCTCGAAAGCTTATCCCCCTGAAATCCTGTTGGTCTCTATGGTGCTGTGTGTGTGTTAAGTGTCATCAAGGCGCTTCCAGCTCATGGTGACCCCATGAATCAATGTCCTTCAAAACGTGATGTGTCCTTCCAGTGACTCTTTTTCTTCTCATAATGTGGCCAAAGTACGATAGCCTCCTTTTAGTCATTTTAGCTTCTAGGGTCAGTTCAGGCTTGAATTGATCTATAACTACCGATTTGTTTTTTGGCAGTCCAACACTCCCCTTCAACACATTTCAAAGGAATCGACTTTCTTCCTATCAGCTTTCTTCATTGTCCTGCTTTCACACCCATACATAGAGAATACATGAATTAATTTGATCTTGGTTGTCAGTGACACATCCTTACACTTAAGAATCTTTTCTAGCTCCTTCATGGCTGCTCTTCCCAGTCTCAATCTCTTTCTGATTTCTTGGCTGCAGTCTCCCTTTTGGTTGATGATGGAGCCAAGGAATAGAAAGTCTTGAACAATCTGGATTTCCTCATTGTCAACCTTAAAGTTGAGAAATTCTCCTGTAGTCGTTACTTTTGTCTTCTTTATGTCCTGCTTTTGCACTTTCTCTTTTAACTTTCAGCAGTAGTCGTTTCAAGTCTTCGCTATTTTCTGCCAGTAATATAGTATCATCAGCATATCTCAAATTATTAATGTTCCTCCCCACAATTTTCACTCTACCTTCATATTACTCTAATCCAGCTTTCCGGATATGTTCTGCATACAGATTGAAGAGACAGGGAGATAAAATACATCCTTGTCTACCACCTTTGCCAAATGGAAACCATAGAATCATAGTATTGTTCTCATACCAACAATCACTTTGCGAGCTCAACCTAGAATAATAGAATCATATAGTTGGAAGGTACCACCAGGGTCATCTAGTCCAACCCGCTGCACAATGCAGGAAATTCACAACTACCTCCACCCCCCACACCCCAAGTGACCCCTACTCCATGCCCAGAAGATGGCCAAGATGCCCTCCCTCTCATCATCTGCCTTAGATCGTAGAATCAGCATTGCTGACAGATGGCCAACCAGCCTCTTCTTAAAAACCTCCAGGGAAGGAGAGCTCACCACCTCCCGTGGAAGCTTGTTCCACTGAGGAACCGCTCTGTTAGAAAATTCTTAGAAAACCATTCTGTTTCTCCATATTCTGTCCTAACCGTGGCCTCTTGTCCAGAGTACAGGCTGTGCATCAAAATGCCCCATTTCCTTTAAAACCAGCCATAGCTTTTCGTGATTCACACAGTCGAAAGCTTTGCAGTGCTACTGGACTCAAATCTAGCTTGTTGTGAGGATTAAAAGGGAGGAGAGGAAAACATAGTCTGCTTTGGGGCTCCATTGGGGAGAAAGGCATAGTATAAATGAAGTAAATAGAACTATAATAATATGCCACCCACATCAGCACTATTTCCTTGCCACAGGGGTTGCCGTCACTTCATCTGCCACCTGAGGGGTTTGGGGACTTAAAAAAAAATAGGTAATTGACATATCTCTATAATATTAAACTACAGCCATAGAGCAATGACCCATTTTAAACTATTGCAATTTGTCAATTACGTCAGGTAATTGACATATTGCCATAACTTAGCATCATACTGCTGTAGGCTAATGCCATAATGGTATGTTAATTACTATTTTTTTAAAGGCCCCAACCCCCCCCCCCCAATAGAACAGGGTAAAAATGGAGGTCATGGGGAGGGAAGGAGAGGCAAGGAACCTGGGGGTAAAACTACCGTGTGGCTGCACTGTTGTGATAATGCAAGAAACATGGGAAACCATCACTGTATGGATGTAGCTCTCTTGTATTTCTCTTTGCTGCTGCTTTTTATCATTTATTAGTTATCATAATTTTAAAGTGTTCTTTAAATTGTTTTGAGAATCCTGGAGAGACAGAAAAGCTGGATGGAAATATTTTCAATAATTAAAAAAAAAACTATGATAAAAATACAAATAGCAGCCCCAAATGGGCATGAAATGCAAGAGGATGCTTTTTAATTTTATTTTTAAGTTTACCATTTTTAAGTGAGCTCTAGTCCAGGAAAAATTCTGCCATCTTGTGGGCCTAACTAGTTGCAAGACCCGTAAGAACATAAGAAGTGGTCCATCTAGTCCAGCATCCTGTCTTACGTGATGGTCAACCATCACATTGGAGGTTCACTAACAGGGCATAGAAGCCTTCCCAATGTTGCCTTTTGGCACTGCAATTCAGAGTTTAGTTATTTGTGTGTGTGTGTTAAGTGCCATCAAGTTGCTTCCGACTCATGGCGACCCTATGAATGAAAGTCCTCCAGAATGTCCTATCTTTGACAGCCTTGCTCAGATCTTGCAAATTGAAGGCTTTGGCTTCCTTTATTGAGTTTATTGGATTTATATCCCACCGCTGCAGAGCCAGCGTGGTGTAGTGGTTACGTGCGGTAGTTTGGAGCGGTGGACTCTGATCTGGAAAACTGGGTTTGATTCTTCATTCCTCCACCTGAGTGGCGGAGGATAATATGGTGAACTGGATTTGTTTCCCCACTCCGCCACATGAAGCCAGAAGGGTGACCTTGGGCTAGTCACGCTCTCTCAGCCCCACCTACTTCACAGGGTGTCTGCTGTGGAGAGGGGAAGGTGATTGTAAGCCGGTTTGATTCTTCTTCTTCCCGACTATAGTCAGGCTCAGGGCGGCTAACAATCAAAATGATATAATCAATTAAAATGCATACTAAAACATAGACTGTAATTAAACCTGTATTAATTTTAAAGTCTGGTTGACTTTAGTATAAAATGAAAAAGTAAAATATAAAAACACAAATGTATATGAGAGTTGGTTACATGAAAAAAAGTAATATATTTTAGCAAAATAGTAGATTTGAAACTTAGCAACTTGGGAAGGGTTCGGCGTTGCAGGCTGAGCTACCGCTGCAGAGGAGGGTCTTGCAAACCAGGCGAGGGGGTGGAATGCAAAACATGCATCCATGCAATATTTTAAAAGTCAAACTCTGGCCAAACTTCCTTCTTGGGACGGACGGACGGGGGCAGAAATGGCGGGTGTGTTGGGATTATACTTCGCAGTAACGTGGGGAAGAAGCAACGTGGAGAATCCTGCATCAATACGATTTGCGGCACGCCAGGGCCCCCACCAAGGCCAACGGTCTTGATCGACCATTTATACCTGGGAGGTTTTGCCACTCTAGAGCAGTGGTTCCCAAACTTTTCGGGCCACCGCCCCCTTGGTTCCACAAACTCAACCCCAGCGCCCCCTACCCTATGCAGCAACACAGTTGAAGGGGCCCACCTCTAGCGCCCCCTGCTGCCCCCATGCCTCTTAGTGCCCCCCTAGGTAATCCCACTGCCCCCCCAGGGGGTGGTGCTGCCCACTTTGGGAACCACTGCTCTAGATGCACATTTCCCCCCATCCCAATTCTCAAAACTCAACAATAAGCCCCCGTGCAGAGTTCTGAGACCCCGATCGAAAATGCGTGCATCTAGAGAGCAGCAAATCCAAGGCAAAACCTCCCGTGCATAAATGGATCGGCCCCTGCACCTATCCATCTATTGGCTCAGAAGTAAATCCGACCTTATTCGACGGTGTTTACTTCCGAGTAGAGGTGCGGGCCTCGTTCCATTTGGGGAGCCACACCCCGCTGGCCTTACTCCCGAGTAAACACGCAGCTCATGCGGGGGGGGGCGCAGGGGATCGCGTTCAAACGGCACCCCTGCGCAGGTCTCCTCGGAAGATTTACCGCTCTGGTCCTCCTCCTGCCGTTCAGCGGCTTACCCCCGAGTAAGCATCCCCAGGCTGGTGCCGGCCGATCTCCTATCCTAGCGAGCGCCCCTAAGTTAAATCGGGTTGGCTCGCAAGTAAGCAGGCTTAGGATCGCCCGCTGAAAGAGCGCGCAGTCCTTAAAAACAAACAGCAAGCAAAGCTCACTTGGAAATAAGTCCCCGCTACTGCGCTGGGGCTCCTTCCCGAGCCGTTTTCCAAACTCGCCAGGGGCGCAGCGCGATCCTATAACGCAGAAACAAGTTTTAACGGCGCTTCCCCTCCAACACACGCGCAGGGACGCTGCCAAAGCCCTGAAGAAAACACCCCCCCAACAGTCATTAAAGGGGGGGGGACGATCCCCAGGCCGAGTTAACTCCGCTCCCCTTCGCCCCCCAGATCTCCCTTGCAGATCCCTGCCTTTCAAACCCCGCCCGGTCGTTTCCTTCGCCCCCGATTTTGCAAATAAAACCGTTTCTTTCTCCGCTCTCTAGACGCGAAGGTTTTCGGATCGGCTTTTAAAAGCGGGCTCGCCACGAGTCGTGCAAAAAAAAAAAAAAACCCTTCCCCGCAAACACTTTTTCATTTTGCAAAACGCACGCGTTGCTCGGTTCCACCTGTTTGCAACGCGTTTGCACCGCGAGAGGGAGAGCGCGCGCGAGCGCGGCCCGGGGCTGCTGTGCAAACGCTCCGCAGCCGGGGCCGAGGCTCGCGCCGCGGGAAGCGGCTGGAAGGAGCCGCCGCGCCGCCTGCTGCAGCCGGCCCCTCCGCCCAGCCGCCGGGGAGCCGGGCCCGGGACGCGGCGGGGCGGCGGGAGGGCGAGGCTTTGCAAATGCAAACGCAGCAGCTGAGGACGCAGCCGCCGCGGCAGCTGCCCGGGACAGAAGCCCCGGCAGACCACTCAACGGCACCGCTTCGAGGCGATTCCCTGATCTCACCCCTTATTCACCTTTTGCGTTAACTTTGATATGAGATCTTGGTTTTATAAAGTTAGGCTAAGAACCGATAAATTAAAACGATATTGGGATGAGTCCTGCTAGCAAAAGATGATGCAATTAAACTGTAGACGGGAGAGGGAGAGGGGGAAGTCATTTAATTGCTAAAGTGGATTAATTTTTTTTATCATTACTATATTGTTTTTTATAAATACATTAAATGAAAAAAAATAAAAAAAATATTTTTTTTTTTTAAAAAGAAGCCCTGGTAGACTGGAGCGGGGGGGGCGATTTCTGGCCGCCACCGGCAGCAGCAGCAGCAGCACCCGGCCATTGTGCGCGCGCGCGCCGAGGAGGCGAAAAAAAGGAGCCGCCCGGGCGCGCGCCTCCTCCCCCGCCGCACGCCTGGAATCCGAGGGGAGGGGAGGGGGGGGAAGTATCGCGAGAGCGCCCGGGCTAACAACCTGCTTCACAACACACACGGGAGCGCCGCTTGCCCGGGGTTGCCAGCAACAAGGCGCAGCCCGGCGGCCGCTCGGGGGAGGCACATCTGGGGCGGGGGGGAGGAGGAGGAAGGAGGGGGCCGCGGCGAGCAGCTGGAGCGCATGAGCGCCCACCCCCCCGCGGGACCCCCCCGGCCGGGCTGGTAAGTTGCAAGCTTTGGCCGCCCCTGCAGATTTGCATGGAACCGGGGTGGGGTGGGGGGGAGCCGGGCAGGGATCTGTGCGCCCCCCCCCCAAAAAAAACTTTGCATTCTCTTTTGCGCAGCTGGGTGCATGCGGGGTCCTCCCCCCCCGCAAAGGGAGGCGCCGGGCGGGTTGACTGGCAAAGTTGTACAAGGGAGGCCCGGGGGGGGCATAAAGTGTGGACTTGGTGGGGGGGGGAACAGAAGCTGGCAAACCCGCCGGAGGGATCTAGAACCCGGGATGTGTCTCTCGTCTGCACCCCCGGCAAGATCACCCCCCTTTCCCCCTCCCCACTTTCCCCCCTCCCAACTTTCCCCCCTCCCTGCGCGCCCCGCACCTCTCCAAAGGTCAAGCCGCGTCCTCCATTGCCAGCAACTAGTAATAAGATTATTTCTGCAACTTTCCCAGGGGAAGGGGGGGGGGAAGAATCGTGGGGGGGGGTAGAGAAGGCAGGGAGGGCGAGATCCAGAAAGGAAGAAGGAGTAGTTTGGAGATTTAATAGAGGTCTATAAATGGGGCGGGGGGGGGATGGGGGGGGCGCTGCGTGGCTGGAACTTTAAAAGGCTGCAAGCTGTGGTTGGCTGGTAGCTAGATTTGAAGGAACATATGGCATTAAAAGGGGCACAGCTGGAGGTAGCATTTCCATCGCAGTGAAGTCAGAGCAGCTGACTCTCCAGCTTGCGGTGTAATTAGCAAACCGAGCACTCGCTCCCCTCCCTCTCCTGCGCTCCCCTCTCTCAGCCTCTCTGTCTCTCTCTCCCTTTCACAGCCAGGCATTCTTCCGTTACTGGCCAGCGAAAAGAAAAGGGAAAGAAGACCGGCCTCTCCGCCTCTGCCCGTTCCCTGGGGGCGGGCTGAGCCCCCTCTGCACCAGCCGGCGGGGCCCCAGGGCTTGCCACGGGGAGGGGGGCGCCTGTCCCTCCACATGAGCCCTCCGGTTTCGGCTTGGCGGCTGGGGAAGGTAAGCGGGTGGCCCCGGGGTGCCCCCGTCGGTTTGGGGGCTTTCGGGTGCCGGCCGTGTGGGGGGAACTGGTTCGTCTCCGCATCTGTTCTCGCTTTGGGGGGACTTTTCGGCGTGGATGTTTGCTCGGGGCTCCTGGCGGTGGGCAGAGAGTTGATTGGAAGGGAGAGGGGTGCGCATCGGATTGTTTGATGTGCAAAGTGGTTATGGGGGAAGCGCGGGGGGGGTGCCCTTGTTTTATGGAAATCGCCCTGAGGATGCCCCCAAGTTAAGATTTCTGGGGAGCTTCAGAACTACAAAGTCCATCTTCTCTTTTATACCCCCTTAAAGCATCAAAAGACAAAGGTTAGAGGTGTTAGTCTCCTTTAGGAGCTTTGCTTTACTTAGAGGCAAGTTTTTCCTGTTTTCGAAGCAGGTGTTGCGGCGGGGGGGGGGGAAGAGAAGCATTTTAAAAAGAAATTATGGGGGGGGGAATCCTACCCGGTTTATATAGACAATTAACAGTTGGAACTGTTATCTCCAAAGCTCCGGTTACCCTACAGCCAATCTGTTTGTTAACAGCTGCTTGGAAGCCCTGCGGTGTCTAAGTAGCATTCAAGTTTTTCCTGTTTTCGAACAGGTTATGAAGGAAGAATGGAGTTCCCAGACCATAGCCGGCAGTTACTGCAGTGTCTGAGTCAGCAGCGTCACCAGGGTTTCCTGTGTGACTGTACTGTTTTAGTTGGAGACGCTCAGTTCCGAGCTCACAGAGCCGTCCTCGCCTCCTGCAGCATGTACTTCCATCTTTTCTACAGGGACCAGCTAGACAAAAGGGACATTGTGCATTTGAACAGTGACATTGTCACCGCCCCAGCCTTCGGCTTGCTGCTCGAATTCATGTACGAAGGCAAGCTGGAGTTCAACAGCCTGCCGGTGGAAGACGTACTGGCGGCCGCCAGCTACCTTCACATGTACGACATTGTGAAAGTCTGCAAGGGCAAGCTGAAAGATAAGGAATTGTGCGGGGAGGAGAAGACGAACGGC
This sequence comes from Euleptes europaea, assembly GCF_029931775.1. Taxonomy (NCBI): domain Eukaryota; kingdom Metazoa; phylum Chordata; class Lepidosauria; order Squamata; family Sphaerodactylidae; genus Euleptes; species Euleptes europaea. The sequence continues at coordinate 13,875,906 of NC_079317.1, forward strand.
GGCGGGGCCCCTTTGGAGAAGGATGAGCGGGGCTCGGCCAACGGCGTCCCCCTGGGGCACGAGCTGGACTCGGGGAGTAAACAGAAATTCGCCACTGCGGAATATGAACGACCGGCCGCCGGGAAAGAAAAGGGCAGCGCTTATTCTGCCTGGTCCTCTGATCTTGTAAGTATCAACTCTGTGTTGACCGAGGACGAATCGGACACCGTGGCAGCTGAAAAAACAAAAGCGAATGTGGGGACGTTGGGAGGACCTTTGTCCCAAAGGTCTCTTAGCCACCGCTTGGCTTCGAGTGATGCCGAGTGTGCTTTAGATTTGTCTTTCAAGCCTCTGGCTGGGAGAGATTCCTTACACCCCTCCTACGTCTTTGGACAGCTGGCGCCCGATAGCCAGCAGCAGGGTAGCGAGACTCTTGTGAAAGACGAACAAGAGTCTCTGTCGGACGAGGAGGACGGGGAAGCGGGGAGCCCAGAGAGCCAGCATTTTGGGACTGCTGCCAAGAACCTGATGACGGGGCTGGGAAACGTGTTTGCGGGGAATGGGAATTCTCACGTGCCGGAGGAGGACCTCGATCACGAACGGGAGGCGAGCGAGGACGACATGGACTCCTCCGACATCTTATCGCCGGGCGTCTTGGTCCCTCCCAGCCACATCTGCGTGTGCCCCCTCTGCAGCAAAGTCTTCCCCAGTCCACACGTCCTGCAGCTCCACCTCAGTTCCCACTTCCGCGATAAGGACGGCTCCCGGACCCGGCTGTCTCCCGACGGTTCCGTCCCCACGTGCACCCTCTGCGGCAAGACGTTCTCCTGCATGTACACCTTGAAAAGACACGAAAGGACTCACTCGGGTGAGAAGCCGTACACCTGCGGCCAGTGTGGGAAGAGCTTCCAGTATTCCCACAACCTCAGCCGGCATGCGGTGGTGCACACGAGAGAGAAGCCGCATGGCTGCAAATGGTGCGAGAGACGGTTCACCCAGTCCGGCGACTTGTACAGACATATCCGTAAATTTCATTGTGGCCTTGTAAAGTCACTGGTGGTTTGAGGTAAATCGTGTTGGGGGGGGGGGAACCACCGCCAAGATGGTATCAGCTCTTTCATTTGCTGAGGATAATTCTCTTCAAGCATATGATATTTGGAAGAAGAAATGTAGGTCTACATTTCACGGAGGGAGGCACCCCTAATGCCCCTTCTTCCCGGCTCTACCATAGTCCTCCACCAACCCATAATATTTTGCATGATAGGAAAGGTGAATCTTAATTCACAAGTAACTTTAATTGAGCGTTCTCGGCGACCTGACTCAATCCCGCCAATTGGCTTAATTGGTGTATGGATTGGGTCATTCCAATGATAAGAAAGGTGTTTCGTGCACTCCTGGTTTGGCCGGGCTTCCTTGCCAAGCTGGAAATGGGTGATGAAGTCCCCTGAGAGAGAAGGCATAAACCTTGTCGGGAAGGTATACCCCAAACGGATCAGGGCCCGCACAGCATCCCCCCCAAGTATTTTTTATGTTTCCATCACAGCTGCCTCAGTTAGGCAGTCTAGACTCCTGATCCTTCATGCTGTGGATTTCACTTGTTTATTTTGACTCTCACTATTTCGAAGTACTTTGCAGACAAGCAGAATTTCAAAGCAGGGGGAGGGGAGAATTCTCTAGGGAAGATTTTATGTTATTTATTACACGTATATTTGAACAGAAATGTGAGTTCCGTATGCCTTAAGGGGACAGCCTTTACAATAAGTAGAAAAAAGCCTTGAAGTCAACATGGCCCTGCACGAAAACTCCCTTGATTTTTCTTGTCTGGTGGTGAAATTTCGTTGGCCTTTTGAAATTGTTCGGGCTCAAGTTCTTCTACTGTTTTTGATCAAACTTTCCTGTCTGTACACTTTCTCCCCTTCTCTTTCCCACCTCACCTGGCAGTTTTTGTGGAAGGCGCTGAACTATTTCCTGCCCGTCCACCTGTGGGGTGTGTGCAAGTTCACTACAGTCCACAGCCTCTTAGGCATCCTTAATCCCACCCACCCAAGTTTAAACGTGACCCTGAGTTTGTCAGAGGCTGCACGGGCAAAGGCCCCAGTCATACGAACCACCTTTGTAGGAAAAGGGGGATATGCGATCACATGAGAGGCATCCGTTTCTCATACGCCTTGATTCATACTGAAGGTTCTGTGTAATCTGTGGGGAACAGGTGCCCAGTGAAGTACTTTAAGTTAAGGTGACATTGGGGTCTGGAAAGAGAAAATCCTACCCCCTCTCTGATAGTATATTCTTCTCTGTTCTGTCCTACAAGCTAATTCCCACTGGGAATAAGGGCAGCTGTTAAGGAGTTGAACCTATTCTGTCCACTAGGTATGTATGACTGAAGGCCTCAACAAACCTATGAAAGGTTCCTCTCCTCTTCTCTCCCGCCCTCCCTCCCCCATATGAGTAACAGGCATGGGGGAGAGAGAAGGGAGCTTCACAAGCAAGCTGGTGGGAAGTCCTCTCAGTTCTGCCCCGTTGGCAGCTTGGCATAGCAGCGTGTGCTGTGCCTTGGCAGGGGTACTCGTCAAAGCTCTGTCCATTTCCATTTGTGATTTTTGTCCACGCCGGGATGTATCCAACCATCTGTGGGCTTTGCAGAACAGGGCTTTCTCGTGTCTTTTTCCCACTGCAGTTCACTGAGCCCCCTGAAATTTCATTTGGTGGGGATGTCAGCGAATCTTCGAGAACCGTGTTGGGGATAAAGGGGCAGGCCTGTAGTGGGATGGGGCCATTGCTGGAAAACGCTACCCCTACTTCGAATGATCTGACTGCCTTTAAGTCTTCGGAGCTGGGTGGCTGGTTGCATGGGTGCAGCAATTGCTCCCTCCTGTCCTTCCCATACGGCTACAGAACTCAAGCCTTGCTACTCATAGGTAAGGGTGGCTTGTTGATGCTGTTGACAAGTGCCTCTTTCGGGGTGCCAACTTCTAACCATGTAGCCATTATTTTTACTTCTGGCCCACTGACAGCCGGAATCGTGGTCCCCAGCGAAAATTCAGCAGTGAGCCAGTGAAAATTCAGCAGTTCTCCCCCACAAATGTTACAACATCCCTATAAGCCGTTGTGTGTCAGTGTTTTTATTTGTATGGATTCTTACACTAAACCCGCGTCTTCTGTTAGTCTCAGCTTGGGTTTGGTCTCTGCGAAGCAAATCTGTAAGATGGCAGCTGCCTCAGGAATTAGGGCATTAACAGGGAATATGACTTATTTCCTTTTCCTTGGACTGTTACTCAAGAGTCCAGCATTTCCTGATATGAAAAACACAGCTGGCCAGAACAGTGGGTGGAGGTAGGCCTGGAGTCAGACGGAAAACCGGGTATGGGCTGGGTGACCGGGGCCTTGGTGAACCAGGGGAGATATCAGTGGGCATCAAGCCGCTGCCCAAAATTTCCTTTAAAGTTGTTTGTAAAATTCAGGCAGTTAAAGAACAGTGTCAGCATTTCAAACTGTTAAAGAGTGTCTGCCATATTGTCGAAGGCTTTCACGGTCAGAGTTCATTGGTTCTTGTAGGTTATCCGGGCTGTGTAACCGTGGTCTTGGTATTTTCTTTCCTGACGTTTCGCCAGCAGCTGTGGCAGGCATCTTCAGAGGAGTAACACTGAAGGACAGTGTCTCTCAGTGTCAAGTGTGTAGGAAGAGTAACACTTGACACTGAGAGACACTGTCCTTCAGTGTTACTCCTCTGAAGATGCCTGCCACAGCTGCTGGCGAAACGTCAGGAAAGAAAATACCAAGACCACGGTTACACAGCCCGGATAACCTACAAGAACCAGTGTCTGCCATGTTCCAAAAGGTGGTTTCTGGTGACACGTTGCTCCATCCCAAACACTGGAGATTGTTGATGTTGAATTAGGGGATTTTGCTACGCTAAAGGTTAAATCCAGCGAACCCGTTCTGGTATATAGATTTTTCTTTTCTTTTTTGTTCTTGTTAACTGTTGATATCTAACTGTACATCTCCATAGGTCAAGTTTAGCGAAGTTCTGCTGACTGGTGAAAAGGCTAACAGCCTTGTTTTGTCGTCTTCCTGCTGCAGAAAATGGTCAAACTTGGCGATGCATGGTTTTTTTTCCAGGCTAGCAAAACTTTTGAAAGGTTTAGGTTGTGTGTATTTGTGATTTTTAAAAAATCGTTGTTGTTTGGGTTGAGAGAAATCAAAATGCTGTACAGTTAAGGGAGGGAGAAATTAGGGTAATTCACATATTTCGGATATCCATTCTGGAGCGTTTCATATCAGATTATCCCTTCTGGTGAAATTATCAAAGTGTATGTGAAACGTCTAGAGGAAAACTGTGCTTGAATGTGATTTTATGAGTCTGTTAATGAACAGGGCTAGAGGATTGCTAAATTGCTAAACTGACCTCTCTTTGGTATTTTGTTTGACCGATGTGAAAGCACTGGAATGACTTGTCCTAGAAGACTGCAGAGGAAAAATATTGTCCAGCATTTTGCTTCCCCTACTTTTTAGAGACCTGTGACTCTTGTTTGTACAGTCAAAGAAGCCTTGCTTTGTTTACTGCAACAGTTCCTATTGCAGAAGAGGCAAGCCACTGTTTAAACAGACTAGCCTCTTCCGCTGTTTGTACAGAGGCATTGAAAGTGGTAAGGAAAGCTATAGCTGTGTGATTACTTTTTTCCTTTGCACAAGTATACCTTCCTTGAACCCAGCCAATATGTTTAGGAAGCACTGCTATGAAGGAGCAATACTGATTTTTTTTTTAATGTAGCAACACTGTTTTCGGGGAGGCTGATGTGTGTGTGGAGGGGAATTCCAGCTTTTTGTAGAAATGAGAATTGACCTGTTTAGAGCTCTTCTTTCGTTCCTCTCTTAAATGACGAATGCACATGTAATGTGAAATTTTACTTCTATTTATAGTATGTTTATAATCAAATCCATTTTGTTACTGTACGAATACTCTTGCTAACACATGGAAGGCGTGCGCGAGCACTAGATCGCCTGCAAGATGTGACTTTGGTACTGTGGTCTTATTTTGCATTTTATTTTCTTCCCTCGGATTGGAAACAGCACTGAACAAAGCCTTCGAAAATTAAGTTATTTCTCTTTTTTCTGTTTAAAATTTTAAGTTATATAATTTTTTTTCCTCCTGATGATACTTGATATAGTATTTATTAGATTTTTTTTTAAGTGGAATGATTACTTTGGAGTGGTTTCAGAATAACAAGCTTGAAATATGTGTAATTTTAATTGTTCTCTATGTAAGGGTGCCACCCCCCCCCTTTGTCCTGATGGGGGTGGGAATGCCCATGAATGGCCTTGCGCGCCTGCAACAGTTTCCCTGTTCCTTCCAACAGAGAAAGCAGGTCTCTGCAGATCTACGCCTCTGATTGTAATGCACGGGGTTGCATAGGTGGGTTAAATCCGCACCTATGGGTTGGATCAGCACTCCTCCAAATGGAGGAAATGTGGAGAAATGACTCTTCCCTGCCTTTCCTCTGCCCCCCCACAAGCATCTTCTTGAGTGTTTTTGGGGGTGTATATGGTTTGTGGGGGGGGGGGGCTTCAGTAAGAGAAGGAACTCCGATGAATTCCTACCACGCCCCCCCGTGCAAACCCTTCTGCTAGTTTTGTGCTTCTTTCCGTCCTCTTGAAGAAGTGAGGGGATTACATCTCAGTTCCTTTTCTAACGGAGTTAACTCCCTGTTCCACAGGGCATATTGATCCCGTGGACCAGGGAACCCTTGAGAACAGCTTTAAAGGGGGCATGGGGTGAGAGGAGGAGAGTTGAAGCAGGCAGGAAAGACCCTCTTTCAAAAGTCCCCCCGTCCCTCCATTTTTGCGGGAGCTTGGATCCAGCCCTCAGTGCATCTGAATTTGTCCTCTAGATCTTTTGCTTCCCTTCTGTTTTTTTTTTAATTAGTACTTGCAGCAAAATTTGGAAAAAACTTAAAAGTGCCATAAGATGCCATCAGAGGTAGTTTTAAAAATAAATACAGAGTTTAAACAAGTGAGCATCAAGTTTTGTCTAGGGGTTATCCCTTTAGTACGAGGCATGCTCTGGGCAGCAGTGGGAAAGTGGCTGGTGTCTAGTTTAAATAGTTGTCTTTGTTCTCTTAGCCTTTTCTGCGTTGATTTTTCTTTTTCTAAAAAGAAGTTTGCACTTTTATTTTTAACATAACTCTTATTTGGTCTTTGGGATTAAAAAAAACTCGTTGCAATCATTCTGAGCATGTTTATCAAACACAAGTTCCTTATTCTATGGAGAAAGCTACTAAAAATTGCACATTTAGGCTTGCCGGCAGTTCTTATAGCCAGTGGGGTGAACACACCGGGAATCCTTTTGGCTCCCGTTTGAGTTTGATCTGATCGGAGTCAAGATTTTACCTTAATGCCATTTTACTTAAAACACTGGAATTGTCTTCTACTCCAAACTGATACTGTGAAGTTAATGTTTTGCAAAAAAAAAAAAAAAAGAGTGAAATCATCAGTTATTTTTAATTGCTTTTAATCTTGGTGCAGTTCAGATTTAAATATGTATATTTAAAAGACACTAATTTTTTGCGGGAGAGTTTTTATAGTATACAGTATGTAGAAAAGCTATTGGAATGGACTATATTTTATAAAAAAAATAAGAAATGTTCTTTCACTGTTTTATAGTGAATTATTTCCCAACCATGCCCCATCACTGTTAGTTCTATGCTGTGTTTAGCCTAGATTTGACAATCGCATTAAAAGAATGACTTCAGACAACTTCCCTTACTTAGCATTTAGTTTCTGTGTGGAGTTTTTTTGTTTGTAGGTTTTTTTTTCCCAATTGCATATTGGTATGTGCTGTTCAAAAAAAAGGAAAAAAGAAACGGCGACAATCGTGATTAGAAACACTGTCTTTAAATAAAACATGTTAGAGTTACAAATGACATCCTTTTCCTTCTTTTCGTTTTAAATCCTATATAGAAAATTAAGTTTATTATTATTTTTACTTTGTGTATTCCCTGTCTTTCTCCCCAGCGGGGCCCCAAAGTAGATTACATCGTTCTCCTCACAACAACTCTGTAAAGTAGATTAGGATTGAGAGTATGTGTGACTGGCCCTAGGCCACCCAGTGATCTTCTATGTCATTGTAGGGATTCGAACCTGGGTCTCCCACATCCTAATCTGATGCTCTAACCACTAAACCACATCAGTTCTCTTGAGATCCTTTCTTCCTTTCCTAATGGACTTCCTTTATAGACTGTATGGGGGACTGTGTTGAACACTTGGAGGGGTCGTGGCTCATTGCTTTGTGTGCAGAAGGTCCCAGGTTCAATCCTCACCAGCGCCAGTTAAAGAGTCCTGCTGCTGAGAAAAGACACTTCTCTGCCTGAGTCCCAGGAGATCTGTTGGAAACCATAGACGGTTTTTTTTTTTTGGCAAGTGCTTGAGTGTCCCCCTGATGCAATGCTGGTGTTTCCACATAAACCAGAAGTGATGTCATTGCACAAGGGACACAGTTGCCGCCCCCCTAGCATGCCTCCCTAAACCTGCCAGTTGCGAGGAGGGACATGCCAACCTTAAAGACCAACAAGATTTCCTGGGTATAAGCTTTCGAGAGTCAATGCTCCGTGTAAACCCCGCGTTTTTCATTCACACAAAACATCTTAGGTGAACTTACAGGCTTGGATCCGGCCCAGATTTCCATGGGCACAAGGGGGAGGGGCGATTCCTGCCAATTCCTCCCACTGCAGCTCAAAACACCCCCTGAAAAGCTAGTCCTGGGGATGGGGACCACCAGGAATAGGTGGGGCGGGGGCAGGGAGAATGAGAATGAGAGGTCTACAGCGCGAAAGGGGATTGGTGCAAATCACCAATTGCAGCCACAGGATTTGCAGCCACCACTTTGCAGCCACAGAAATCGAGGCGGGATCCAAGCCATAAAAACGTAGTGTGTGAAATGGCCCAGGCCTGATCGCAGTTGCCTTCTTTTAGTGTTCAAACCCAGGACCGCTTCTGTTTCCTACTTGCCACAAGCGAACCCTTTGGTTTTGCACTGCGTAGGTCAGGTGTTGCGTGCAGCCTATCAGCGCTGTTAATAACTCATTGGGTGTTGCTGGACTCCCGGTCTCTGGCTTCGACTCTGAGCCGGGGCCTGATCCATAGTGTCGCGGGCCCCTGGATGCCAATCAAACTGTGTCGCAAGAAGCGGGTGGCAAATTAGCAGCAAGCGATCAATATTTGTTGGCGCGGACCAATTTATTTCCCTTTAAAAGTTCTAACCAAACAGGGAGCCAGGTTCTGAATAGCGAAACCCAGTGGCGGTTGAAGGGTTAAGCTTCCTCTGTCTTCCCTGCGCGACCCCCGAGGCACAAACCTGCCATTAATCTACAGCACTGGTTCCCAACCAGGCGTCCATGGACCCCCAGGGGTCCGTGAGAACTAAATTAAGGCCCGCGAAACAAAGTTACAAACCCATAATAATATTTTCAATTAAAAGTTCTCTATTATAAAATATATATATTCAAATATAATTCTAAGTTTAATGTTTAACTAACAGTTATGATTAAAGTTTATTTTCAAATTCTCAGAATTTTTATTTTGAACCTTGGGGTCCCTGCACCGAACAAAAAAGTCCTAGTGGTCCCTGGTCAAAAAAAGGTTGGGAACCACTGATCTACAGAATATGACCTTCATTTTGTCTGAGTCCTATCTCCGCCATCCTATGCTGTGAAATTCATGGGGCGAGGCCTTGTGTCATGAGGCAGTGCCCAGTGATGCCATATGTTCCACCTCTGACCTGCTTAGTGCCAATCACGGTTGATTCTGGCCCATGCACTTGAGATGAGCAGCCGCCCATGCACTTGAGATGTGCAGCCTTGGTAGATACCCATCGTTTTCTTTTGGGATGTCTCTTGGGGTCACCCCTTTCTTCATTCAAAACCAAACCAAAGATCGGCTCAGTCATTGCTGTCTGATGACCGGTGTTCGGTTGCTTCTCGCTGCAGCTAACATGCTAACAGCACAGTATTTGGACGCTTTAACCTGCCCTCTTCGAAACGGGGATTTGATAACCATTTGGGTTGTAGCGATCGGCTGGTTCATCACATTTCTCATAAGCCCGTGAGATGTTTCTACATCTCCGGCTCCCATTTTGATCTTATCCTTCCTGAGGGGCTTCTCTGACTGCTTGGCACAGAAAGCAACGGAAGGACAGGGCAGCCGGATTGTAATTGCAAAGACGGTTTGGTAGTTGGCAGGTGACAGGGATAACAAAAGGGGTGGGGGAAACTCAACCAAGAAAGTACAGGAAGCCACAAAGGTTGAGCTGGAAACTCTAAACTGTAACAAAATATTTATTACAAGGTCTACATTGTACATTTGTACATTGTACATTTCTTAAAAACACAGGGCCTGGAATGCAGGTTACAAATAAAAACAGTTACAAAAATCTCATGCCTAGTTGATATACATTCAATATAAATGGCCAATACAGGACCCATACACGTTTCGGCCTGAATAAGCCTTCCTCAGTGGTCATAAATATACAACATGATTATTCAAAACACATCCGGAAGTGAACCTTACGAGGTATTTTTTTATCTGAAAATAGAAAAACCATAGGAGAATGGAGGGGGAAAGGCCAATTACTATAACTAATATTTTTTCTATGGCTAGAAATTTTTGAAAAAATCATTAAGTATACGAGGCCATGTATACCTTATATCTTATGTGGCCTGATGTAAGCTCTTAATAGGGATAACCAAAGATGATCAGGCGGCATTTAAAGGTTTCAGGTGGAAGATGGAAGATGCTCTAGTTCTTCCCCGCAAAGTGCATTGCTTCACCCTACCTTTATGAGGAAAACCTAAGAGTGGGCGGTTGTGAGATGTTTCTTTTCCTACAAAGAATGTTGGAAGGTAGCCCAAGGAATGATTTGTCTGTCTTTTACCTTCATTGGTTAGCACAGCAGGAGCCGAGCCTGGAGAAAATAAATTCTGCCGCTCACCCAAAGCTCATTCCCTTAGTAAGAGCACATGAAGCAGCATGGTGTAGTGGTTAAGCGCGGTGGTTTGAAGAACCAGGCTTGATTCCCCGCTCCTCCACGTGAGTGGCGGAGGCTAATGTGGTGAACTGGATTGGTTTCCCTGCTCCTACACAAGAAACCAGCTGGGTGACCTTGGGCTAGTCACTCTCTCTCAGCCTCACCTACCTCACAGGGTGTCTCTTGTGGGGAGGGGAAGGGAAGGTGATTGTAAGTTTGAGTCGCCCTTAAGTGGCAGAGAAAGTTGGCATATAAAAACCAACTCTTCTTCTTAATACTGAGTCAGATATTGGTCCATCCAGCTCAGTCTTTTCTACTCTGACTGGCAGCAGCTCTCTCTTATCTCTAGTGGAAATCTTTCACGTCACCTACAAACTGACCCTTTTAATGGGAGATGCCGGGGACTGAACTTAAGACCACCTGCATGCAAAGCAGATGCTCTGCCGCTGAGTCGTGGCCCTGCCTCCGTGACCGCAGAGCGTTCAGGGTATTTTACACGTGCTCTGCCGCTGAGCCGCTCAGCTACCTCCCAGGCTCCTGGTTCAAAACTGGCCAGGTTGAAGCAACAAGGCGGAGCAGGTGGTGATTATTCCGGGGCAGGAGGAAGGCACTCTGCACATGTGCAGTGCACATTTCTTGCTCTGAGTCCAGATCTTCCACGACTGATCCCAGGCACTGAGGATGCTTAACGCTGGGGTGAACGTCGTCTGGCTCGTCGAGTCCGGCAGCGGGTTTTTTTTTTTTAAAAAACACCCTGTTTTTATTATCTTCGAAGAGCCGGGCGGTTAGGCACTGCCCCCAAAGCCGAAGCACTCCACCGACCTCGCCGCCGCCACCAGACAAAGGTCCCCTCAAGCTGCTGACTGGCTCCTTTCATTTCCCCATTAAAAAATATTTGCTAACCCAGTTTTAATTGAGGGAGCCAAACAATTTGCTTATTGTAATATTTTTCCTGTTTGGTTCTTCCACCCCTTCTTTCGCACAGCTGCGCACTTCTGCACACACAGCTGGCGCTTGGGTCCTTTCAGAGTGATGCGCCCTAGGAAATTAAGACTTGCCAACCTGGTTTTGAACAAAACACAAACAAAGCCCGCCATTAATATTCTTGGGGCCTTTCTGGGCTTCAGTGTGACATGGGTTTTTTTTTTCCTTCCTTTTTTGTAATCTTCCCAGCGAGAGGAGCCTGGCACAAGCCGGGGGAGAGGGGAAAATCTGATGTCGTCGCGGGTTCTTGGCCAAAAACAACACTGGCCAAAACCGATGAGGCTTTCCAAAGGGTAAGGGGGTCACCTGTGCGAATTCAGACCCGGGCCTTCTGCCCTGCTGCTCTTTCCACTCCTCGGGTGGCTGCTTCCTTCTCAGGTTGCTCCTGTTCTGTTGGGGCAGTGAGGTGAATTTTGAGCTCCCAATCTTCCTCTCGTTCCACTCCATCATGTTTCTGCATCACATGGCTGTTATTCCTTTTTCCCACTCTAGGAACAGGGCTGCCAGCCTCCAGGTACTAGCTGGAGATCTCCTGTTATTACAACTGATCTCCAGCCAATAGAGATCACTTCCCCTGGAGAAAATGGCCGCATTGGCAATTGGACTCTATGACATTGAAGTCCCTCCCCACCCCAAACCCTGTCCTCCGCCCCAAAAACCTCCCGCCGGTGGCGAAGAGGGACCTGACAACCCTATCTAGGAATAGTATCCAAGGCAGTGCAATGTAAATATATGAGAGCCAGTGTGGTGTAGTGGTTAAGAGCAGTGGCCTCTAATCTGGAGAACCGGGATTGATTCCCCACTCCTCCGCATGAAGCCAGCTGGGTGACTTTGGGCTAGTCACAGCTCTCTCAGCCCCACCTACCTCACAGGGTGTCTGTTGTGGGGAGGGGAAGGCAATTGTAAGCTAAGTTTGATTCTTCCTTAAGTGGTAGAGAAAGTCGGCATATAAAAATCAACTCTTCTTCTTCTTGGGAGACCTCAAAAATGCTTCGCTATGGAGGGATACCTAGCAGCTTCCGTGAGCGTATGCATGAAGCCGCCTTCTACTGAATCAGTGGGAAATGACAACGTTTTCTCATGTGAATTGTGTGACCCAGCAGCCCAGGAAAAACAAACCCACCGGAGTGAAGTTGCTGAGCTGTCGCTTCTGAAAATTGCAGCCCTAAGATGAGACAGGAATTCAGGAATGTACGCAATTCTCTTATTAAAACGTGGAATACCAGAGGAGCTAAATACTTTGGGGCTATATGGCTTAAAGTGGTATGCTGTAGTTAGTGCAGTCAAAGATCTGCCCACGACCTGAGTTCAATCCCGACGGAACTCAGTTTCAGGTAGCCGGCTCAAGGTTGACTCAGTTCGCTGGGGGTAAAGTGTAGACGATGGGGAAGGCACTGGCAAACCACCCGTAAACATAGTCTGCCTAGTCAACGTCGGGATGTGACATCAACCCATGGGTCAGTAATGACCCGGTGCTTGCACAAGGGACTGCTTTTACCTTTATATGGAAAACACATGTGTCAACTCATGTTGAATCGAAGAGCAGTAGGGAGATCAACATCTGGATGCAGAATTTAGATTAGGCATAGAGAATGTTCACCTCTGTGGGGTAGCAGAAGGGAGGGGATGATATCTTGGAAGAGAGCAACCCTAGGTATTCAAGAAAGGGTGGGAAAATATAAAATTTTGAATCCTAGGCAGCAGAAACAATATTTAATCTGCATTTGTTGTCTTGGAGTGAAAGCTCACGCGAACAGTGTTTCCAGATGCCGGTTTGAGAACCCCAAGACGGTAACGTTTCTCCACAACTTCGGTGTTCAGGCTCAGAATAGGATTTGGGTTTCTCTTATACATAGAAAAAAATTGCTGTATCGCTGTGATAATAACTGAAGCCTGGAATCAGATGGGACGGCTAAATTCCATTAGTACAACCTAAGCCAGACTAGGGTTGCCAGCTCTGGTTTGGAAAATTCCTGGAGATTTGGGGTGAACTCCGGAGAGGGCGGGAATTGGGGAGGGGAGGGACCTCATCAGGGACGCGATGCCATGGAGTCTACCCTCCAAAGCAGCTATTTTCTGCAGGGGAACTGATCACAGTCGTCTGGAGATCATCTGCAATTCTGGGAGATCTCCAGGTCCCACCTGGAGGTTGGCAACCCCCATCAGGACCCCGCCACACCTGTTGGATCACTGTCGCTGGAGCTGGGGAGCACCCGTGTGCTTGGGAGATTACCCACTCCGGCCGTAAGGATGTACTGTGTAAGGATGTACGACTCCCTCCTGGCCTTCCCTGGTTCCCCTTTATGAATAAGCCCATTAAACCACAGGGCCGTTCTATTCCAATTCCCTAAGAAGTGTTGGCATCTGGACAGATTACATTCCTTTGGGCCTCGTGATGGAAAGAACGGGCCGAAGAACAAAGTGTCAGATCGATGCTCAGATCTGTACCCAGAAATCTGATATTCAAGAAAGGGTGGCTTTAAATATTCAGGCCATAACCGTAACAGGTAAAACACGAACACGGCACCGCCTGGTTTATCTAAACAGCTTCAGGGATGCCTTTTCGCTGATAAGAAGGTCAAATAAACTAGAGTGCCATTAAGAGTTAAAATAATTTGTTTCATTTAAGAGATTCTCTGCTTGCAGTTTTGGGTAGAAACCAGCAATTTGGGTGGAATGGAAATGCTTGCTCCTTGCTACCTTTACGTCTTATGAATATTCACAGTTTCAAGCGTGGTCGGCGTCATTCCTCTCCTGTCCACTGGCAGCTGCTGTTTCTTTAACTCTGTTCTTTTACCCCCTGTAGCTATTGCTGCTTTCTCCGTCTCGGATTAGTTATATTTGTGACCTTGCCTAATGAGAGATCATGTGCTGAGCATGGTGACATCACGACTCTATAGATAATCAGGTGATGTCAAGAAAACCGGCGACTTGAAAGGGGCAGCAATAAATGAAAGGGTTGACTTTTTTTCTTTTGTCCAAAGACTGCTGGAAGTTTGCTTTAAAAACAAAAGGGAAGTGTTTTCTGAGCACAGGTGAAGATTTTCATGAAAAGGTGAGTTTTAGATGTGTGCTTGCGTGTCGTTCTTCCAGAAGCCTCTAGATGAATAACAGTAATTTAAATTGCAAGTACAATCTTCATGGTAGAAGACTTTTTTTGTTTTGTTTTAAAGAGCACAATAAAAAAAAAAAAAAGCACCACCCAGGGGGTTACCGCACTTTGCATTCCCAGCGATGAATTAAGAGTTTGAAAATGTTATAGAAAACATCGCTTTAAAAGGGTTTTTGGATACCACGGCTAATAAATGGTTGGAAGACGTCTTCACAGCTAAAGGGGCCAAACAAAGTGCGAACAGTTTATAACATTTTCAAACTCTTAACACATCGCTGGGAATACATAGAAAGTGCGAACAGTATTGTTTATAACATTTTCAAACTCTCAATACATCGCTGGGAATACAAAGTGTGGTAACCCTTCCAGTCACTCAATAGCAGTACAAAGAACAAAGCGACACTGGTATTGATAGGACAACCACCTTCAAGTACTTGAAGGGCTGTCATATAGAGGATGGTGCCGAGTTGTTTTCTGTTGCCCCAGAAGGTCGGACCAGAACCAATGGGTTGAAATTAAATCAAAAGAGTTTCCTTTTAGATATTAGGAAGAATTTTCTAACAGTTACAGCAGTTCCTCGTTGGAACAGGCTTCCTCGGGAGGTGCTGGGCTCTCCTTCCCCGGAGGTTTTTAAGCAGAGGCTAGATGGCCATCTGTCAGCAATGCTGATTCTATGACCTTGGCAGATCATTAGAGGGAGGGCATCTTGACCATCTTCTGGGCATGGAGTATGGGTCACTGGGGGTGTGGGGGAGAGGTAGTTGTGAATGTCCTGCATTGTGCAGGGGGTTGGACTAGATGACCCTGGTGGTCCCTTCCAACTCTATTATTCTATTGTTGAGACAGGATTTTTTCAGTCTCCTAGGAAAGGCAGCAGCAGGCAAGAACGTTTTTGCACTTAAGAACAGTGTGCATAAGAGAGCTTGTTAAACAAGGGGCAGAGCATGCATGTAAACCGTTTGCTAGGCCCACCCTACCGCAGTGGTCCAGATGGGAGATGTGCCCACAAACATCTGAGCTGGGTCTTTTGCAAGCGCCAATCTGCAAATGGGCAAAATCAACAACTGCCCATACACGTGCCTTCTCCGTTGTGGCCCCCACCTTCCTAGTCTGAGGAGGTCAGGAAGGCTCCCCCACTCCTGTCTTTCCTCAAACTACACAAAACTAAATTATTCAAGAGGGCTTTTTTGCACAGGCAATAGGGTTACACTGTACAAAATGATTCACAAAATTGCTTTGTTGTTATTGAGGACTGTGGTCTATATAGGGTTGCCAACCTCCAGGTACTAGCTGGAGATCTCCTACTATTACAACTGATCTTCAGCCGACAGAGATCAATCCCCCTAGAGAAAATGGCCACTTTGGCAATTAGACTCTATAGCATTGAAGTCCCGCCCTTCCCAAAACCCCGCCCTCCTCAGGCTCCGCCCCAAAAACCTCCCATCAGTGGCAAAGAGGGCCCTGGCAACCCTAGGTCTATACTACTATGTATAGCTTGATGTAAGTAGGATCCCACTATGGAATTTTGCATAATTTAATGTGTCCTGTTAATACTTAGGTTTTGCTTCAGTTCTGTTTTTAGATTTCCGGTTAGTGCTACACTCCGAATCCTATTGCACTGTTTATTGAAAGCCCCATCCTGTTGATTGTATTGACTCCCTCTGAGTAATCTGCCTCGAGTCCAAGTGAGAAAGGTGGACCGTAAACAAACAAATGAATAAATGGTTGTGCTGTTAAGTTCTACCAGGGGAACCAAATCCCAGACTGGCTTTTAAATCGTTTATGGGATAGTTGGTGTTATCATGGAATCCTATACGGCAGGGTTATCAAACATAAGGCCCATGAGCTGGATCCAGCCCCTTGAGAACTCTTATCCAGCCTGTGAGCCAGCCGAGGCATCCATCCCCACCCCCACTCTTGATCTGGGGTGGTGAGGCATGGCATGGCCTGACCAAGTGACATTTATGTCATATTTAGCCCTTGCAACGATTGTGTTAAAACACACCGCTGCTATATGGTATGTGTTCATTTCATGCACCCCACTATGGGCTCTGGCCACACAGGTTTTACAGTTTTTCCAATCACCACAAAGACTCTCGCAAAATCTATTTCACCAGATTCAAGAGTGGGACGAATGAGCCTGCTGTGCGTCATGGTGGCCCTGCGATATAGTTTCCAACTGTTTGGAAGCAAAATGTTCATTTCCCCTCCAGCCTTACAACATGAATCCAGCAGCTACCACATCCCTGGCTGAATGTGGAACTGATGTTTCAATGTGTGTGTGTTAAGTGCCGTCAAGTCGCTTCCGACTCATGGCGACCCTATGAATCAACGTCCTGCAAAATGTTCTATCTTTAACACCCTTGCTCAGGTCTTGAAAACTGAGGGCCCTTACTTTTTTATAGTCAATCCATCTCATGTTGGGTCTTCCTCTTTTCCTCATGACTTCAACTTTTCCTAGCATTATTGTCTTTTCCAGTGACTCTTGTTTTCTCATAATGTGACCAAAATACGATAGCCCCAGTTTAGTCATTTTAGCTTCTAAGGAGAGTTCAGGCTTGATTTGCTCTAGAACCCACTGATTTTTTTGGGGGGAGGTCCATGGTATCAGTAACACTCTCTTCCAACACCACAATTCAAAGGAATCAGCTTTCTTCCTGTCAGCTTTCTTCATCGTCCAGCTTTTGCACCCATACATAGTAATAGGGAATACGATGGCATGAATTAATCTAGTCTTGGTGGCCAGTGACACATCCTTACACTTCAGAATCTTTTCTAGCTCCTTCATGGCTGCCCTTCCCAGTCCCAACTTCCTTCTGATTTCTTGGCTGCAATCTCCCTTTTGGTTGATAATGGAGCCAAGGAATAGAAAGTCTTGAACAATTTCAATTCCCTCATTGTCCACCTTAACGTTGAGTAATTCTCCTGTAGTCATTACCTTTGTTTTCTTGATGTTCAGCTGTTCCAGATGTTTTAATTAAGCTCTGGAAGTAGGCGGGAACCTGCTCTAGTTCTCCCCAACGGGAAACCCCAAGTGGCTTATGATCTTGTTCTCTGCTCCTCCATTTTTATCCCCACAACAGTAGCCATGTGAATTAGTTTCAGGTGGGTAGCAATGTTCGTCTTTAGGGGTAGAACAAAATTAGGGTCCAGCTGCACTTTAAAGACCAACAGATTTTCCCAGGGCATAAGCTTTCATGAGTCAAAGCTGACAAAGTACCTGAAGAAGAGGAGGAATAGGTTTTTATACCCTAGTTTTCTCTATCTTAAGGAGTCTCATCTAGATCTAGGGTTGCCAGGTCCCTTTTCACCACAGCGGGAGGTTTTGGGGCGGAGCCTGATGAGGGTGGGGTTTGGGAGGGGAGGAACTTCAATGCCATAGAGTCCCGATGCCAAAGCAGCCATTTCCTTCAGGTGAACTGATCTCTATCGGCTGGAGACCAGTTGTAATAGCAGGAGATGTCCAGCTAGTACCTGGAAGTTGGCAACCCTATCTAGATCACATCAAGCGAGAAATGTCCCTAGAAGCTAAAGTGACTAAACTGAGGATATCATACTTTGGTCACATTATGAGGCCTTTTATGCGTTCTCAGTTTCCTCGCATCTAAAACTGAGGGGGGGAGAACCCCAAAGAAACAGGAAGTTAGATGCGAGGAAACTGAGCATGCATAAAAGGCCTTAGAAGACAAGAGTCACTGGAGAAGGCAATCATGCTAGGAACAGTTGAAGGCAGCAGGAAAAGAGGAGGACCCAACGTGAGACGGATCGACTCTATAAAGGAAGCCATGGCCCTCAGTTTGCAAGACCTGAGCAAGGCTGTCAAAGATAGGATGTTTTGGAGGACATTGATTCATAGGGTTGCCATGAGTTGGAAATGACTTGATGGCACTTAACACACACACACAAGGAGTCTCAAAGTGGCTTACAATCACAGTCCCTTCCTCTCTCAACAGGCACCTTGTGAAGTTGATGAGGCTGACAAAGTGAGTTTTGACTCACAAAAGTTTATACCCTGGTTGGGGTTGCCAGCTCCAGGCTGGGAAATACCTGGAGATGTTTGGGGTGGAGCCTGAAGAGGGTGGGGTTTGGGGAGGGGAGGGACTTCAATGCCATAGAGTCCAATTGCCAAAGGGGCCATTTTCTCCAGGTGAACTGATCTCTATCAGCTGGAGATCAGTTGTAATAGCAGGAGATCTCCAGCTAGTACCTGGAGGTTGGCAACTCTAACCCTGGAAAATGTTGGTCTTGAAGTGCTACTGGACTCAAATCAGTTAAGGCAGGTTAGGGTGAGAAAGAGGGACGGGCCCAAGATTGCTCAGTAAGCTTCCATGACAGAGCGGCGATTCTGAAGCTAGATCTCCCAGATCCTAGTCTGACGCTTCCAGCACCACTCCATACCGATTCCTAATTAAGAACAATTTGGAGGGATGAGTGCTCACCTGTTTATTTGGCAGTTGTGATTCCAGTTGTGGACAGCAAATTACAAAGGTGTAGCCAAGTTAGCCTGCCGTAACAAGAAAATAAAAAGGCTGGTGCCACTTTGGAAGACTTAACAGATTTATTGCGGTATACAGTTAAGTGACCCTGGACTAGAAAATTGTGAGTAGTTCTCAACTTGTGCTAGCAATGGGACGGGGAGAAATGGAGTGAGCAAAAGATAGAGGGTGGACCACTGGCCACTTTCTGGTGGACCATGTTGTGTCTGTTGCTTGCACGATTTCTTGCAAAGAACGCTGGATTAGTGGACGGTCTGGTCCAGTACAATTATTTTAATTTTTTTAAATTATCTTAATAATTTGCCTTCTTTTTAAGTACAGCTTTCCTTGCCAAGGAAACCTCCTTGGCTGTTACAGACTCTGAGCTTCCTTCTGTTTATGCAGGGTGGGGTTGAAGGAACCTCCTGCAATACTTATTTATCCTTAAACAAAAAACACTGGGGACTGACGCCCCGCTGTTTGTTTCCTTTTGCAGTCATACCTTTCTTTTACTGTTCCAACGAGGCCTTAGGTTTTCCTCTCTCATAATGGCTGAGCTAAGGGAGGCTGTTTCCCATGTCGGTCTGTTGAACTTCGCTTGGAAAAACAAGGTTGCGCCAGAACGTGCTTTCATGTCCCCGACGAACCACAAAGGACAACGTTTTGCAAACAGTCGTGTGATGTCAACACCCGTGACAATTGACCAGATGACAGCTCAACCCCGGCAACCGGTGGGCAACTCGAAGGGAAAACAAATCCCAGAGAGGTATCCATGTTAGTCTGCCATGGCCAAAATAACAGTCTCGCAACACCTGAGAGAGTAACACATTTCTTGGGGCAAAAAACTTTTCGTGAGCCAGAACCAATGTCGGTGATGCATTGGTAGGGTTGCCAGGTCCCTCTTCACCACCGGCAGGAGGTTTTTGGGACAAAGCCTGAGGAGGGTGGGGTTTGGAGAGGGGAGGGACTTCAATGCCATACAGTCCAATTGCCAAAGCGGCCATTTTCTCCAGGGGAACTGATGTCTATCGGCTGGAGATCAGTTGTAATAGTGGGATATCTCCAGCTACTACCTGGAGGTTGGCAACCCTATGTATGCATTGGAAGAGTCAGCTCCTGGATAATGCACACGTTAAGGATCACCCAGGTTGGGTCTTAAGTTTCCACTTTGGGAAATAGTCAGATGTGATTTTGGGGTCTCCTCAGTTCCTGTGGGTGCGTAGGGGTGCCACCCTCCAGATGGGACCTGGGGATCCCCTGGAATTACAGCACATCTCCAGACTACAGAAATCAGTTGCTCAGGAGCAAATGGATGCTCTGGAGGGTGGACTGTATGGCACTGTACCCCATTGAGGTCCCTTTCCTCACCATGCCCTACCCCCAAATCTCCAGGAGTTTCTGAACCTAGAGCTGGCAACCCTACACCCTCTGGAGGGGCTGCGGCTCAGTTTGTAGAGCATCTGCTTGGCATGCAGAAGGCCCCAGATTCAATCCCCGGCATCTCCAGTTAAAGGGACTGGGCAAGTAGGTGATGTGAAAGACCTCTACTTGAGACCTTGGAGAGCCACTGCTGGTCTGAGCAGAAAATACTGACTTTGATGGACCAAGGGTCTGAGTCAGTATCAGGCAGCTTCATATGTACCTCACATAGTGTCTGTTGTGGAGAGGAGAAGGGAAGGCGATTGTAAGCCCCTTTGAGCCTCCTCATGGCAGAGAAAAGCGGGGTACAAAAACCAACTGTTCTTCTAGGCCTCCACTTTCCTCTTCCTGGGACAAAAAATTGCCCTCCCTCAACCCCAGTTTCCTGCTCTGAGGCATTGAAGTGCAGTAAAAAAAAGGCTTCCACATAGTGACTTTCTAGGAATAGGTGGACCAGGTCAACAGTTGGGAGACATCCCACTCCTCACCATTGGATGTTTGCTGTAGCTCAGTACAGCAGTGGGAGAAAATGGAGTAATGGGGACAAGTGGCATTGCAGTGATGCTGTGACGTCACTTCCAGTGGGGTGACTGGAAGTGGCATCACATGTTGCGGCAATGCTCTAGCAATCCCTCTCGATCTTTATGGCTTTTACCATAGAGATTTGAGGGATTTCTAGAACACTGCGGTGACAAGTGACATCATCATTTCTGGTTATGCAACCAGAATTATGTTGTGGCTTCATGTGAAATCCTGTGACATTTATATTTTTCCCTACTTCCAAGGGGGTTGCCCTTGGGTGGCAAGCCTATCTAAGCCTATCTAAGAGGAACCCCTAGAGAGCCACCCGGAAGTGATGTCACATCCTCCTCAAACTCCCCAGGCACCCCCCCCAAATCTCCCAACATTTGTTGAGGTAGTGTTGGGAACCCAAATGACCAGACAGACTTGGAGCAAACCCTGTGGTGCTGCCATCTTCTCAGGGATTTGTCTTGAACTCAGCAGGTGGATGTGCAGGTCTGGGAGGCCATGAAGGGCAGAAGTCATGCCTGTTGCCTCCTCCCACACCACTGCCAGCACCAGTGCTACCAGTGCGTAAGTTTCTTGGGTGGACATCTGGCCCTGGGTGCCAACTTGCCAAGCCAAAGTATCAGGTGTGCTATTGGTGGCACAAGTGGGCTACGGGCGGGGGGAGGGAAGGATGCCTACCTCTGCCCTAGCAGCTTGTGCTTATCTAGAGCAAGGCCTCCCCATCTGTTGAGAAACATTCTCGAGTCTTAACCTTGTGCCTTTCGTTGCCTTTCCCTCTGTTGGCCCAGTTCCATTTTCATCCACCCGCAAAAGGTGACTGCAGTTCCAGGTAACCCAGAGAATTGCAGGGTTGTGTGGGCCCATCCCACATATCCACAAGTTTTACATCAAGAGAACACCCTCTTAATAACATTGTGTGTGCCAGATCAGGGCACCGAGGGCAGGCAGAGAGATGTTCTCGGTGGTTGCCCCACAACTGCGCAACTCCTTTCGTTTGGAGACCTGCCAAAACCCTCTGCCTGGGCATCGTTCCAAAGCATTGTACACGGTTTAAGGTTTGGTTTGTAGCAATCAGGAGGTTAAGCTCCTTGTGGTTCCACAAGAACATAAGAAAAGCCCTTCAGGATCAGCTCCCATCCAGTCACCTGTCTTGTCTCCTCTTGCTGCCAAGTAGATTCTTTTGGGAAGCCCCCATGAAGGGGGGGAGGAGAAGAAGGAAGAGGAGGAAGAAGAAGAGTTGGTTTTTATATGCCGACTTTCTCTACCACTTAAGGAAGAATCAAACTGGTTTACAATCACCTTCCCTTCCTCCCCCCACAACAGACACCCTGTGAGGTAGGTGGGGCTGAGAGAGCTCTAAGAGAACTGTGACTAGCCCAAGGTTACCCAGCTGGCTTCATGTGGAGGAGTGGGGAAACAAATCCAGTTCACCAGATTAGGCTTCGCCGCTCATTTGGAGGAGTGGGCACTGGGGAATCAAACCCGGTTCTCCAGATCAGAGTCCACCGCTCCAAACCACTGCTCTTAACCATTACACCACACTGGTAACAGCCCTCTCCCACTAGCTATCCCTGTTTCTCCCCTCCCCAGTGAAAGCAATTGGCACTCAAAGGTTTACTGCCTCTGGACATGGAGGCTTCATTTAGCCATTAAGGCTAATTGCTGTTGATCAATCTATCCTCCAGGAGTTTATCTATTCCCCTTTTAAAGATATCTATGTTAGCGGCCGTCACTATATCCTGCAGCAGCATAAGTCCATAAGTTAATTATGCTTTAGGTGAAAAAGTACTTCCTTTGGTCTCTTCAACGTCTACTGCCCACCTGTTTCATTGGCCTGAGTTCTAAAGTTCTCTCTATCCATAAGAACATAAGAAAAGCCATGCTGGGTCAGACCAAGGCCCATCAAGTCCAGCAGTCTGTTCACACAGTGGCCAACCAGGTGCTTCTAGGAAGCCCCCAAACAAGATGACTGCAGCAGCACCATCCTGCCTGAGTTCCACAGCACCTCATATAGTAGGCATGCTCCTCTGATCCTGGAGAGAATAGGTCTGCATTATGACTAGTATTCATTTTGACTAGTAGCCATGCATAGCCCTCTCCTCTATGAACATGTCCACTCCCCTCTTAAAGCCTTCCGTTGGCAGCCATCACCACATCCTGGGGCAGGGAGTCCCACAAACTATGCATTGTGTGAAGAAATACTTCAATTTATCTGTTTTGAATCTCTCACCCTCCAGCTTCAGCAGATGACCCCACGTTCTAGTATTATGAGAGATGGGGGAAAGCTTCTCCCTGTCCACTCTCTCCATACCATGCATAATTTTATAGACCAGTATAAAATCTATAGACCTTTATAGACCTCTGTCATATCCACATTCTCCATGTATAATTTTATCAATGTGCATCCCTGTCTTGTAACATCCCTGTCATGGCTTATCTAAACTGAAAATCCCCAAACCCTTTAGCTTTTCCTCAAAGGGAACGTGATGCCACGCCTTTATCATTTTGGTGGCCCTTTTTGGCACCTTTTCCGGGCTCTACAATATCTTTTGTGTGTTGCTGCAATCAGAATTGTACACGATATTCCACATGTGGCTGTCCCATAGATCTATGCAAGGGGCTGAGAATACTAGCTATTATTTTTAAATATGTAAGTGCCATCAATTCGCAACCGAGTTATGGCAACCCCAGCAAGGGGCTTTCAAGGCAAATGATTAAGTAGAGGTGGTTTGCCATTGCCTTCCTCTGCAGTCTTTCTCGGTTGTCTCCCACCCAAGTACCGACCCTGCTTAGCTTCTGAGATCTGATGAGGCTGGGCTATACCATGCCGCCTTCCTTCCCTTTATTTTAAATGTTAGGAAAGTCTAATACGGAATTTGCCTTTTTTATCTCGCCCTACATCGATTGTACAATTTTGATCAGCTGTCCTGCACGATGCCGGCATCTCTTTCCTGATTGGTCACGGCCTGTGCAGGCCCCCTTGCTGCTTATCCGTGAAGGCCGGATTTTTTTTTACCTCCGCGGTTGGTTGAAAGAATTTTAACATCTTGCAATATTTTTATCTGGCTGTTGAATACTTGCATTGTAGGCCTTGTGACTAACCAAGAACCCTTAGAGATTCTGTGGGTAAATACACTCAGGGTTGGCTTATGGATTCTATATTACAACAACTGTGTAGGTCGCATGACGCCGGACCTTTAGAACTGCTTTTGGGTCAAGCTTGCTCCCCGCTCGGACCCAGGTAGCCTCCAGGAATGAAGAAGTGCCCTTACCCGTGCCATCTGTTGCCCCGCACAACCCGACCAGAGCTGGATCTGACATAAACTCCGATGAATCTCACTGCAGCCCCCCAGCATCAGTCTGGATCTGAAGTCATTTCACCTTGAATATAACCATTAGTTAAAGCAATTAAAGACCAAGGGTGAGTTAATGGGCAGTGTCAAACATCCTGGGAAACATCTGGGACATTAAAAGTCTGCCGTTTCACTTCATGAATAATTGATCCACTTTTCTTTGAAGCTAGGTTCACTCACACACCGAGACTGGCACGGCATTGGCATGGCACTGCAGTCTGTACCTTTTCTCTCCCCTCTGTCGTTCTTCTTGCCATCATAATCTTCCAAAGGATGCCGATTCTGTTTGGGTACGGTTGGAATCATAGGATTTTCAAGGTAAAGGTTGGTCAGAAGTGGTCTACCAGTGCCTTCTTCTGCGCAGTGCTAACTAGGGTTAGCCGTAGTGGCCCTGCCGTTGTCTACGAAAGATCCTCCACCAGAGTCACCTTCTACTACTGCTTCTGCCTTCAAGCTAACCTTCAGGGATTCCTCTGCCCCCATCACCATTGGAACTGCCTGTTCTCTTCTACGGATGTGGCCATTGATCCCTTAAGGAGGCGGTGGATGCATCTTCGTCTGCTGTCTCTGCTGTGACCATTCCTTCTCGAGTGACTCTGCTAGGAGTTTAGTCTCTTGATATAGTCTAGACCCCTTACGGCATTGCTCTCAGCTTCCCTGACACACACAAACCCCCTCACCAAGTTAAAGTGTGCATCCAAAAGGGGGTCATAGGGTCGCCATGAGTCGGAAGCGACTTGACGGCACTTAACACACACACACGGTTGGAATCAGGCAGAGATTCTGGCTTTTTCAGAATCCCAGCTTGAACAAGGACTTTCTCAGCTGCTTTTGGCAATATTGATTCTCTGCACCAACTACCAAGTGTGCCTGATAATCTTTTGCATTATGTATTATTGTTATGGTTAAGCTCGAGACCTTTGGTCAAAGGAGCTAGTAAATAAATGGAATGGATAATCTTTTGCTACATTGCAAAGGGTTCTGGGTACGTCCCTAGTGTGCATAAGCACATCCCTGTCCTGCCTGTGAGGCACAAGAAAGTCTTTCTGCTTACCTGCCTAGTTGGGGAGAGGCTTTTAGTGCAAGATTCCATTTGTTCTGATCGTTCAGCTTCCAGAAAATCATGTAGAAATTGGGAAGAATCCGACAAGGATGAAGCCAAATTATTATCGGTCTAGATAACGGAAAGTCTCTAAGAAGAGTAGGGATTGGTTGGCAAGTTACACATACACTAAGGTCTTTTATGCATGGCTGTTTCCCTCGCAGTCACCCCTCCGATGATTTCGGGTCTTTGTTTTGATTATGCATGGCGTTTGCGTCCATCAGAGGTAGCCTCGCTCTCCCGCTGCGTTTCCAGGGACCTGTTTTATCTTGAATTTGAAAATGTGGGCAAACCATGGGGAGCGCAGGGGGAAAGCAAGGCGACCTCTGATGGTTGGAAACAGCATACATAATTAAAACAATGAACTGAAGTTGTTGGAGGGGTGACCGCGAGGGAAACTGCTATACATAAAAGATCTTAGTGCATGTGTAACTTGCCAACTATAATCTTTCAAAATTTCAAAATTTTCTCGGGGGCTTGCAGCGCCCGAACCCCCAGCTGTATGGGCTCGTTGAGCTCACCGAATCTATTCATAGCCTACATTTTGACAGCTGGAACCTCGAATCCTTTGTTGGTGCACGGCTTAATAGTTCTATAGCTCAGCCCTTAGGTTGGAACCAATCGGAACCATAAAAAGACATCTGAATTCTCAATTCAGGCTGCACTCGTCTCGCTTGTGCATTTTAACGCCAAAAATCAGATTTTCACCTCTTTATCCTAACGATCCCCCTCTGATAACCTTCTGCCTCTCTGTTAGAGAACAAACCAATACATCTGCCATAGAACAACCCCACTGAAGAAGATAACAGTGGTTACCCAGAACTCACTGCTGGTTGCGAAGGGGCCCCCATAACAGTTCAAGCTTCAGGGTCCCAAAAAGGTAGGTCCTCCGCTGCCTACACCACAGAGTTGTTGTGAGGATACAGCGGAGGAGATGGGAATTGATATAAGCGGCCTTGGCTCCCCACTGGGAATTAAGGCAGGATATAAATGAAGCAAGCAAATGAATAAAATTGAAGCAAATAAATACAGCATATATCAGGCAGAGTAAAAACAATACCACTATGTAACAGTGAATGGGGTTGAGCTAGGGTTGCCAATCGCCAGGTAGTAGCTGGAAATCTCCTGCTATTACAACTGATCTCCAGCCAATAGAGATCAGTTCACCTGGAAAAAATGGCTGCTTTGGCAATTGGACTCTATGGCACTGAAGTCCCTCCCCTCCCCAAACCCCACCCTCCTCAGGCTCTGCCCCAAAAACCTCCCACCAGTGGTGAAGAGGGACCTGGCAACCCTAGTCGTAGACTAAGTCCTATTAGGAAAGGTTGAAGGAGCTGGGTATGTTTAGCCTGAAGAGGAGAAGACTGAGAGGGGATATGATAACCATCTTCAAGTACTTGAAGGGCTGTCATATAGAGGAGGGTGCCAAGTTGTTTTCTGTTGCCCCAGAAGGTCGAACCAGAACCAACGGGTTGAAATTAGATCAAAAGAGTTTTTGTCTAGACATTAGGAAGGATTTTCTAACAGTTAGAGTGGTTCCTCAGTGGAACAGGCTTCCTCGGGAGGTGGTGAGCGCTCCTTCCCTGGAGGTTTTTAAGCAGAGGTTAGATGGTCATCTGTCAACAATGCTGATTCTATGACCTTAGGCAGTTCATGAGAGGGAGGGCATCTTGGCCATCTTCTGGGCATTGAGTAGGGATCGCTGAGGTGTGTGTGGAGGAGGTAGTTGTGAAATTCCTGCATTATGCAGGGGGTTGGACTAGATGACCCTGGTGGTCCCTTCCATGATTCTATGATTCTATTCTAGGTTGAGCTTGCCAAGTGATTGTTGGTACGAGAATACAAGTGTCACAAGCATGCTCCTTTGCTTCGTCTGCGAAACCGTGAAATTAGTGTGCCTCTGTTATCCTTTTTGGTTGTATAGCACCAGGAATGAGTATAATTGTTTTATTTTGAAATGCAGACCTGCTGATTCACTCTTTTCACTTACTGCTGGCTGCTGCGCATTACAGAATATTGGACAGAGGATGCCAAGTCATGCTTATGACTCAAATCAAATCCCTGAAGATAATGAACTGGGCAGGAACCTTTGGCAGCCGGCCGTCAAGATGAATGAACGGCTTCCGTACTGCATTGAAAGGAGCCCAGCAACTATGGACGGGAAGTGAGTCATGGAGAGATGATAGTGAAACCGTTTGTCCAAGGCCTGTAAAACTGTCAGTCAGGGTCAAACTTATACCGTTTAGTTTCTCTTTAAAATTTTTATTTCCCATGACGTCAGGTTGAGTAGCGGTTTCGTATTCTCTGTGCTTCCATGGCAGCTTGCCATAGCAGGAAGCTGCCGGCCTGATCTCTATAGTACCAGCATCACCTGTAGAAGGTCGTTTGGAAGCGAACAGGTTAGTGGGTGTCATGTGACCCCGGGAGCCAATAGAATTCCGCATGGTCCTATAAAGCTTCTCGTGTTTACCTGGCTCCTTCAGTCTCCTCTGCTTCATTACTCAGGACCACCTGCTTCCTTAGACAAACACGTTAAAATTAGGGTTGCCAGGCCCCTCTTCACAACCGGCGGGAGGTTTTAGGGGCGGAGCCTGAGGAGGGCGGGGTTTGGGGAGGGGAGGGACTTTCATGCCATAGAGTCTAATTGCCAAAGGTGGGCATTTTCTCCAGGTGAACTGGTCTCTGTCGGCTGGAGATCAGTTGTAATAGCAGGAGATCTCCTGCTACTACCTGGAGGTTGGCAACCCTAGTTAAAATGTTTATTTACTTGCTCCATTTATACTCTACTTTTCTCTCCAATGGGGACCCAAGGCAACTTACATTGTTCTCTCCTCCATTTTCTCCTCTTGACAACCTTTCGAAGTATAGGGTTGCCAGCTCTGGGTTGGGAAATACCTAGAGATTTTTGGGGCGGAGTCGGAGGAGGGTGGGGTTTGGGGAAGGGAGGGGCTTCAATGCCATAGAGTCCAATGGCCAAAGCGGCCATTTTCTCCAGGGGGACTGATCTCTATCGGCTGGCGATCAGTTGTGATAGCAAGAAATCTCCAGCTAGTACCTGGAGGTTTGGAAATTAGCACGGGAAAGTGGTACACAAATGCACATAAACAGGTTGCAAAAAACACATATGTAATGAAGATGGAAAGAACAGACTAGTGTACAACATGAACTAGTCTGTTCTTTCCATCTTCATTACATATGTGTTTTTTGCAACCTGTTTATGTGCATTTGTGTACCACTTTCCCGTGCTAATTTCCAAACCTATTTGGTAAAGGCACGGAGGTGCCTTCATTTTTGTTTTGCTTAGTACCTGGAGGTTGGCAATCGTATTGAAGTAGGTTAGGCCAGGAGTATGGGTTCCACTGCTAGGTTTGCCAGCTCCAGGCTGGGAAATACTGGGAGATTTTGGGGTAGAGCCTGAGGAGGGTGGGATTTGGGAAGGGGAGGGGACTTCAATGGGGTATAATGCCATACAGTCCACCTTCCAAAGCAACCATTTTATCCGGGTGTACTGATTTATGTCGTCTGGAGATCAGTTGTAATAGTGGGAGGTCTCCAGCCACCACCTGGAGGTTGGCAACCCTATCCATGGCGAAGTGGCAATTTGAACCTGAATAATACGGATAGATGGCATGCCTCAGGCCTTCTTTCCAGTTATGTTAACAGTCTGATCTTCAGTTTGAGCGCTGGGGAAACGTAGGAGCAGAAAGTGTGTGTGCTGGGTGAGGCAGCCAATGGTTCAGATTTCTTGTTAGCCACAAACTCGTTTGGTGGCCTTAGGCAAGTTAGTTTGTCTCCACCTCACCTGTTTTCAACTCTGGGATAATATACCTTACCTTACCTTACCACACCACATAGCTGTGTTGATGACTGAGATAATGTAAATTAAGTCCTTTGTAAAAACAATATTTTAAAGTGCTTTAGAAATGGTAAGCATTTGTTGTGTTGCTGGACAATCCTTTTTCCCCCTGAAGCCAATGCCTGCCTGCCTGCCAGCCTGCCTGCCTGCCTGCCTGCCTGCCTGCCTTCCTTCCTTCCTTCCTTCCTTCCTTCCTTCCTTATTTATTTATTTATTTATTTATTTATTTATTTGCAAAGTTTGTATCCCGGCTTCCTGCCCTTACAAGGGCTGCCAAGGCAGCTAACAATTTAAAAACATACATGATAAAATCACATTTTGACACCATTAAAACCAACCCTCCCTTTTCAAAGATGCTCAGCGGATGTTTCTTCAATGGGAGATAATACTTGGGGGATGTTTTCCTGACATTAGCATTCCGCAATGAGTTTGTGTGGCAGAAAAGAAGTCGATTTTGCAGCTGGAACTTGGGCCGAGAGCTTTCGGGCAAAGTTAGCAAGCTTGGAAGTTGTGCTAGGAAGCTATGGGGAGGGGGGTAATAGTCTACAATATTGCTCTCGGAATCTAATTCAGGACTAGCAGTTTTGCTGCCCACTGTAGAAGTCTATTTGCTTCTGCTCATATATTTTAAAAATTAAATATTACAAAGGTGGGAGAGCACATAACTGTATTATTATCCCTCTAAGGTGGGGTTGGGAAATACCTGGAAATTTTGGGGGTGGGGCCTGGGGAGGACAGGGTTTGGTGAGGGGAGGGACCTCAACAGGGTTTACCATGCAAAACAGCCATTTTCTCCAGGGGTGCTGATCTTGATCATCTGGAGATCAAGGGTAATAGCGGGCGATCTCCAGATGCTACCTGGAGGTTGACAACCCTACTCTAAGTGCTGTTGGTATAATTAACACCAAGTGTAGAAAAAAACAATATACCTTCACGTTGAACAAAGTAGCAAGGGAACAACAACACGATGGCTCATTTAACAACTTGGCCCTATTTGCCAATACACATTTTCAACCAAGCACCGCATTAACAATTCAATAAACAACGAAGGAGTGGAGCTCGTACAACTTGTTAAAGCTATACACTCTCAGGCATCTTGTTTGTGAGCTTCCTAGGCGCGCCTGGTTGGCCACTGTGTGAACGGACTGCTGGACTAGTTGGACCTTGGTCTTATCCAGCATGGCTTTTCTTATAGTCTTATGTAGTTGTTTTTAGTTCATATCCTACTTGCTGGTCAAAAGCAGAGAGCCAATTGGTGAGTTGTTTGAATGCATCTAAACTGCACGATCAGACAGCTTTCTTGTATCATCATGTGGCTTTCTTGCAGGTGCCGCAGTACCCATTAGCAGCTGCCCCTTCCAATTTTCAAAGAGGAAAAAAGATCCAGTTTGAGATGGTTGAATTGTGGCTTACTACTTAGATAACTCTGTGACCATCAGTGTCTGCCCACAAGCCCAGCTAATCATGCAATCAGCTTTTGCAATCGCTTCTCAGATGGATACTGCTGACTGCACATGATGCAAAGAAAGCAGGCAATTTATCTGATGTCATTTAAAAGACATATCTGACTGCTCAAGCGCAAAAAGGGGACGAACAGCAAGCAATTCCACGTATTACAATATAAGTTGAGTCAATTTCATGAATTGCCTATGACCCGAAGGAATACCTCCTCTTCTCCAGTAAATGAGATTATTTCATTCTTGGATGGGCAGGCGTAGCCACAAGCTGAAACCATCTTGCTCTATGGCACAAGCAGTTGTTGTGCAGATGGCAGAGCAGTTCAGCATGGTCCCATGCTCAAAACAGACTTTACCAGACAACACTGAGGAGATCGGACCAGGTGCTTGCCTTTGAAATGAAGGGAGCGAATGCAAGGTAAGGTTGCCTGTTTGGTTTGAAGTTCTCTACATAGCTAGTCAGGTACGTAGATCTTCCCTGAGTGTTTCTCTGATTGCAGCTGAGTCTCAGGTCGTTTATGCCTGGGAGTTTTACCTGAGGTCCGTTGCTCGCTGGTCCCCGCCCCTTTAAATGCTGCTTTGTAATTGGCTTAATTTGTAGAGCTTATGCAGCCAATTGCTGCATAAAAATGCCTTTTAAGGACAAAAAACAAAAAAACCCCGGAACAATCTGAAAGGGTTGGGGGGAAAGAAATCCAAGCCTCGGTTTTAAAAAGCTTTTCTTCTGCTCAGAAAGAGCTCCGAGGAAACAGGAATCATTTGAATCCCTGCCTCTTTACACGCTGCTTTGTAATTGCCTGTGAAAGAAACCAAGCTTGCGTGTCCCACGCTTTGCCTTACGCATGGGGATTTCACCCAGACTGAGCTCAGGGGAGAGGGAGGAATCGGGTTAACAGAGGAACGGAAAGTCCCGGGATTTGTGAGGGCTGGCCGTGAGGTCGTCTCTAATGGACAGAAAACTCATGCATAACTCCAAGGAACAACTGAGACACATCAGGGACAGACGTGAGTGAAAGTACCCAGGCATAAACGACCTCAAAGTGCGCAAACTGAACCAGCAAACTATCACTATTTTGACTCACTATTTAAATGTTTTGCTATTTTCTAACAAAAAATAAAATGCAAACCAACAAAAAGTCACGAGAACCAAGGGCACATTGTCGGAGCATGCCTGGTTGTTAACGCTGTGTTCCGTTTTCCAATTACGTTTTATTAGGCTCATTAAATATTCACTTTCCACATGTTCGTAGAAACCGTCAAAGGCAAGGTGACTGGAGTCAGTGCTTGTAAACGTACATGTGTGTGAAAGCGAACTGCAAGGTTTGCACTGTGGAAGGCGCTGTGTTTCAGTCGCATCCCCCTTTCTCCCAAGCTCTGCAAAGCTTTCTGGGTTCTTGCCGCTCGCATCATAAAAGCTGACGGCATTACGCTCCAGCTGTCTCTCTTTACCAGGGACGGTGCCTAATTTCTGGTCCCTCTCCCTGACAAATCACCGTCCCCATTCTCTACGTTCGTTTAGGACGCTTAGTTAAAATTTTGTTAGTGTGAGCGAAGTTGTATAGCATTATCAGTCTTGCTCCCTCCCCAGGGTTTCTGGAACATAAATTTCTGAGCAGGAGTGTGTGTCTGGATACATCGTACCTCTAATGCGCATGTAGACGAATGCGTGTGCAGGAGCTGGAATGCATTAGGCTGTGCATTGCTGCCCATTTTGAACACTGCAGGTGGTAAGGTGGGCCTTGGGGTAGTGGTTAAGAGTGGTGGACTCTAATCTGGAGAACTGGGTTTGATTCCCCACTCCTCCATGTGCAGCCTGCTGGGTGACCTTGGGCTAGTCACACTCTCTCAGCCCCACCTACCTCACAGGGTGTCTGTTGTGGGGAGAGGAAGGGAAGGAGATTTTAAGTTGGTTTGATTCTTCCTTAAGTGATAGAGAAATTAAGCATATAGAAACCAACTCTTCTTCTTTTGGGTTGTTTTCTACCACCTTTTCCACTCGACCTTACCCAATACTACTCCTTGCTGCTTCCCCTGTCCTGCGTAGCTTTTGTCCATGCGGGTCCCATGATCCCCTGGTTAGCTTTCTCGGTTGTCATAATGGTATTCCTCCTTCTTTTGCCAGAAGAAAAACCAATAAGGTCCAACCTGTTGTGGGATCCATTATGTTTTCTTTTAGAAGTGTTGGTTTTTATACCCCTATTTTCTCTACCAATAAGGAATCTCAAACCAGTTTACAATCACCTTCCCTTCCTCTCCTCACAACAGACACCTTGTGCGGTAGGTGGGGCTGACAGAGTTTGGAGAGAACTGTGACTAGTAGGGTTGCCAGGTCCCTCTTCTCCTCCGGCGGGAGGTTTTTGGGGTGGAGGGACTTTTTTGAGGAGGGCAGGGTTTGGGGAGGGACTTCAATGCCATAGAGTCCAATTGCCAAAGCAGCCATTTTCTCCAGGTGAACTGATCTCTATCGGCTAGAGATCAATAGCAGGAGATCTCCAGCTAGTACCTTGAGGTTGGCAACCCTAGTGACTAGCCCAAGGTCACTCAGCAGGCTTCATGTGTAGGAATATGGAATCAAACCTGGTTCTCCAGATTAGAGTCTGCAGCCAAGCTAAGCAGGGTCGACCCTACTCAGTACTTGGATGGCATCCCTCTTTTTGTATTCTGTTTGCCGATGCAGCTTTCTCTTTTCTCCTGCCCTGCTAATTATTAATTAATACTTTGAAGCCCTGAGAGTAAATAGAGTTGTGCAAGAACCTACCCAAAAGAGCTCACCATAATTACAAGACAAGTCACCGCACGACTCCTGG
Organism: Euleptes europaea; assembly: GCF_029931775.1. Classification (NCBI taxonomy): domain Eukaryota; kingdom Metazoa; phylum Chordata; class Lepidosauria; order Squamata; family Sphaerodactylidae; genus Euleptes; species Euleptes europaea. Next base: position 13,908,999 of record NC_079317.1, read on the forward strand.
GATGCCCAGCAACTGTGGAGACAACCGACCTTTCCAGACGGCAGTTGCAAACTCACCGGGCGGCTGCTCGAGCCTTCCCATAACCTAGTTCAGGTCAACCTGAACCAGGTTTCCAGGCGTCATGCTAACTGCCGGGAAACTGTGTAAACAGAACTCCTAAGGCATTTTCTCAGTGGCAGCAGCCGATTGACGCCTACTCCAGCCCGATCTGAAATAACAGCCCACACGGTCTCGTGAACGACGCTGGACTAAAACCTAGGGGATTTAGGTTGCAATTCAAGTCCCTTTGCTTTCTGGAGGGCCTCGGGGCTGTCCGTCCTCTGTTCTCCGCTCTTTCAGGCTTGAAAGCCAGTCTTGTGACTAAGTAACAGGGCCTAGGAGCCCCGTGGCGCAGAGTGGTAAGCCTCAGTACTGCAGCCAAAAGTTCTGCTCACGACCTGAGTTCGATCCCGACAGAAGTTGGTTTCAGGTAGCCGGCTCAAGGTTGACTTAGCCTTCCATCCTGCTGAGGTTGGTAAAATGAATACCCGGCTTGCTGGGGGTAAAATGAGTACCCGGCTTGCTGGGGGTAAAGTGTCGACGACAGGGGAAGGCAATGGCAAACATAGGTCATTTATGCACGGGATTTTTACCTGAGGTTCATTGCTCACTGGACCCACACTTTCCTGTTGGGGGTCTATGCTCCAGCAGTCTCCAAGTTCAAATCGGGAAGTATTTGAATCCTCGCCCCTTGAAATGCTGCTTTGCAATTGGCTGTAGTGAGAGAGAAGTTCCCTCCTGTAAGCTCCTGACCCAAAGAACCAGAAATCACCACAGAGACACTTAGAATCCAAGCAGATGGCTTTTACTGGTCAAATAGGCAATACAGTGCTTATAGAGTAAGATGACAGCTATGGGTGTCTTGCTAGCTAGTTGGCAATATAAAGCTTGGAAACGGCGGGAGATTACAAAGCATAAACATCAAGGCACACTTTCCCAGGAGAGCGTTCCCAGGCTTTGGAATGTGGCGTCGTCCTTGAGGTCTGGACGGTTCAGCAAAGAGACAGAAGCAACACTTGAACTGAGATAACAGCCTGACATCCTGCTCCCCTTAAGGCCCCCTCCCATCCTGTAAGGGGGCTGGTTTGTCTGGGTAGGCAATGTGAAAGGCGTTGACGAGTTTGGGGGCGGAGACGTCTCGCGCACGTACCCATTCGTCATAGGCAGGGGGGAAGTGTTTCCAGTGGACTAAGTATTGTAAACTTCCATGGTGAATGCGGGAGTTCAGGATTTTGGAAACTTCAAAATGTTCCTCCCCCCCCACCATCAGAGGCTGCTCAGGAGGCGGCTCCGGATGCCATTGCGGAGATGCAATATGGGGCTTTAGGAGGCTGATGTGGAAAACAGGATGCACCCGCCTCAGGGTTTTGGGGAGAGACAGTTCCACCGTGACTGGATTTATGATGCGAACGATGGGGAAAGGACCAATGTACTTAGCGTCAAGTTTATGGCACGGACGGGTGGAACGCAGATTTTTAGTGGACAAGTAAACTAGTTTACCCACTTGTAGATCTCCCCCGGGGGAACGATGTTTGTCGGCCTGCGCTTTGTATTTGCGTTTGGCTAGGTCAAGGTTGCTAACCAGCCAGGGCCATGTGGTACGGAGGGTGTGTGCCCAAGAGTTAATGTCGGCATCCCCCTCCCCCTCCAGATCGCCTATTGGTGTGACAGGACCGAAGTCCTGTCCGTACACTGCATAAAAGGGGCTGAAACCTGTGGATTGATGTACAGCATTATTGTAGGCATATTCTGCAAAAGGTAACAGTTCTACCCAGTCATCCTGGTGGTAGTTAACATAACAGCGCAAATAGCATTCAAGTACAGCATTGACACGTTCAGTTTGGCCATCCGTTTGGGGATGGTATGCACTAGACAATCCCTGTTCCCCCCCACTAACTTGAGAAAGGCTTTCCAAAACTTAGCAACGAAGCTACTTCCGCGGTCGCAGATTATCTTGCGCGGAAACGAATGTAGTCTAAAGACATGTGACACGAAGAGGCGGGCCAACTTCTGAGCAGAGGGGATCCCTGCGCATGGAACCAAATGTATTTGTTTAGAAAATAAGTCAGTGATAACCCATAATACAGTTTTTCCCCCACTGAGAGGGAGATCAGTCATAAAGTCCATAGCAATTACTTCCCAGGGTCTGCTGGGTATTTCAAGTGGTTGCAGTAGTCCCGGGGGCTTGCCTTGAGATCGTTTGACTGCGGCACAAACAGGACATCTGCGAATAAAAGAGTCAATATCAGAACGCATTCCCCCCCACCAAAATTGTCTGCGCAACAGGTGAAGGGTTTTCAGGAACCCAAAGTGTCCAGCTGTTTTTACTCCATGAGCTAAGTGTAAAACGTCTTTTCGGAGCGCTTTGGGCACATACAATTTTGAGTCTTTGTACCAAGAGCCCCCTTGTTCGATTACACTAGGGGGTAGGGTTTGGGCTGAGCGTTCCAGAAGGCATTGTTCCCGAAGGGAACTCAAGAAGGGTTCGGAGATGGGGACCCCCCCCCTTGGTCATAGTGGTATCAGGAGCTGTTACGGGGGCTGAAGAGGGGGAAGTGCTTACGTGCGGTGGTGCGCAGGCTGCAGGCGGCTGGGTGATCGGTGGAGGAGCGGGAGCGCCGGCTGTCATAAGTTTCCAGGCTGGCTGGGCAGCCGGCTGTGGGGCTGGCTGGGCAGCCGGCAGGGCTGGAGGAGCGGGTGCGCCGGTTATTGTGTGCTGCCGCTGGGGCAGCGTTTGGGATCGAGTTTGTACAGCTAGTACAGGTAGGGCTTCCCTTTGCGCGGGGGTAAATAAAGAGTTTGTAGGTCGATCGAGTTTCGCCGGGTATTGAGGTAACCGGGAGAGAGCGTCTGCGAGAATGTTTTGTTTCTGTCAGGCTGCTATCTCGGTTTCGTTATTGCCTCTGTCTCTGTGCTGTATTGTCTGCCCCCCAAGGTCGCATGCCTAAGCCTAAGCCTGGGAACTCAGCTCCTGGGAAACTGTATTCCTGCGTGTAATCTCCCGCCTTTCCTGCCTTATAATATCTCCCAGCTAGTGAGCCTTTCATAGCTGTCATTTTATTCGTTTGCACTGTATGCCTATTTGATCAGTAAAATCCATCTGTTTGGACTCTATACGACTTTGTGGTGATTTCTGGTTCTGTGGGCCAAGGGCTGACATTATGACAGCTATCTCACATCTTCACCGTTCTCCTAGCCAGGCTGGAGCCCAGGGGGGTTCGCCTGCCACTTGGATGGGAGCTGTGCAGCTCTCCAGGTGATCTACTACCCTGGAGCCCTTCTCAGAGGACCCTACTCTGTTACAGGACTTAATCGCTGAACTTTTCCGGACGAACCGAGAGGTTTGCCGCTTGAGGGGACTGGTACACGCGCAGTGGCAATCTCTTACAGGACGTCTCTGGATGTTAACATCGGAGGATACTGATGCTCGTTTAGATCTTCAGGACTTGGATCAATTACTGGACGATGCCCGATTGGCGACTGAGGATTTACAAATATTAACTGGACTTTTGGATAATCTTATTTCTCGACAAACTCTTTCTACCATGGCGGGAGCCCCACCGGAGGGTTTTTCCCTGATCCCGGATGCGGCCAGCTGCCAGGCTGAGGCCAAGCGAGTCGCTATTAGCACCGCTCTTCTCCTTGTGGAATGTACAAAGGACACCCCGGTAGCCACCTTGGCTCAAGTTTTGACCCCGACGTTTGGAGCCGAGGCATCCGCACTGGCGGTTCGAGTACAACCTCTGCTGGGCGGGGAACCTGACCCCATACTCTTGCTCCTCGAGACAGAACTTTTGCCGCGCATTACGGCAGAGGCTGCCCTAAGACTTGAGAACGCCAAAGTTCTTGCGGATCAGCAAGCCGCCGAAGCGGCTAGGGTCGCAAGAGAGAGAGAGGCGGCGGAAGCAGCCAGGGCGGCTGCAGCAAGGAATCAGGCGAACGTGGACACGCGCCCCAAGGACTATGTACTGGGACTATCAGGTCTAACCTTTTCCCCGGCGTTTGTCCCGTCGCGTGCGACCCAACGCGCACGCCGTTTGGCTGACCGACGTCGAGACTCAGATGAGTCTGAAGACGAGGATTTATATGGGGATAGCTCTCAATGGGCCACGAGCTTCCGAACCAGTAAGCCTCATCTTACTGGGGGCCCAAGTGAGGAGGTTCATCTTTTACGAGCCCAGAATCGGGAGCTCTCCGACCGTGTTGATCGACTCCAAGAAGTAATGGAACTTATGCTTCACGAGAACAGGCAATTACAACAAACCCTGATAGCTCAGAGACAGCCCGTTCCGATACCGGGTCAGGCGGTACCCGTACAACCACCCGCTAATGTGCCTGCTCCACCCTTACCTCCTGGAGCTCCTGTTGCTCCTCCGCCCCGACCACCCGTGCAACCACCTGCTAATGTGCCTGCTCCACCCTTGCCTCCTGGAGCTCCTGTTGCTCCTCCGCCCGGACCACCCGTGCAACCGGGTCAGCCCGCGCCCGGCCCTTGGAAGCAACTCAAATTGAGGACTACGTATGACGGATCTCTTGAGACTTTGCCTTGTTTCTTGCATCAAGTGGACAGTTATATGCGAGAACAAGGTCAACTTTTCCCCACGGAAGATAGCCGGGTGCGGTACGTAGCTTCCCTCCTGACAGGCAAAGCGGCTGACTGGATGGTCCTCCAGTTTGACACCCGCTCTCGTGCGATTCGTTCCCTCAACAACTTCATGACTGCCCTGAGAAGGAGGTTTGAGGACCCCTTCCTGGGAGAAAGAGCCAAAACGGAACTTTTACAATTAAAACAAGGCTCTGCTACAGTTCGGGAATTTGCCGATGAATTTCAGCGACTGGCAAGTAAAATTGTAGGTTGGCCCGAGACCACCCCAATCCATCATTTCAGGGAAGCCTTGCATCCTGACATTCTGAACTGGTCTTACATGCGGGGCGATCCCGATACCCTCGAAGGCTGGATCCTATTAGCCGAGGAAGTGGAAAGCCGCCGCCGCTTTATTTCTCTCGTCCGTCAAAAGCACAAGGAGAAGGGCACCCAAAAGCCTCAACCCAAGGCACCACTGCTCGCCCCGCGAAATCCCCCACGTTCGCTCCAGGAACGTGAAGCCCGATTTCAGAGGGGTGCCTGTCTTACATGCGGAGAAATGGGCCACTTTGCAGCCGTTTGCCCACGCCGCCAGGAATTATTTCGTCCCAGCACGACAACCCGCGCCCGAGGTCGTCCACCACGCAGAGGCACCGCGGCCACCCGCAGCGCAGCTCCGGGAAGGCCCACACCCTC